>NC_141026.1:13567500-14167500 GCF_052040795.2 Danio rerio
TAGATAGCCCTTGAAACAGAAATTTTCCAGTACCACAATAAAAAGCAAAAGGTACAAACTTTTCCAGAATCCACCAGCTACAACAACAACATGGCTGAACATGCAGTTATTTTTGGCCATTATTAAGAATTTTTACAACAAACAAGCACATGTTTTAATACATTGATAACAGCATTCATGTTTTACAGTTATGCTTTTTAAGAAACATGATAAAAAATAAATCAATAAATTTTGCTATCTTTAATAATAAGTCCTTTATAGTAGTTCTATAACATATTTTCACGTCTGTCACTTGATGACACTCGAATATCATAGTGTAAATGCACAGTACAGTTACGAGCTTATTGCCACATTATATTATTATGACAAAATGATATTGTTGCCTTTCTTGAAGATAAATACCAAAAATAACACAACTCCAATAACTTTAGCAGTCGCCATCGTCAATCTTATATGAAGTAAGAGATTGCGATGACATACCTGTTGTCCCATTTCTTAGGGCTAAATTTGAAGTCCTTCCTCTTCACACTCTGTTTCAAGGACCAAGGGGAAGGGGTGGGGGTAATAAAATAGAAATGGGATTGGGCCTAAATGTGTACTTTTTTGTGAAAAATATAAACAATATAAAAGTGTGTTAAAATAGCACTTTGAAGTTATTTTAACATTTGTCAAAAATGCACTTTTATTATAAGCCCCCCTGTTTGCTTTTCCCCGAATTTTAATTTATTGTATTGCAAGTTGCAAATTGTATAATGACGATTTGTTCTTCAGCAGTCGAAAAAAAAATTGCTTAAAGGAGCTAATAATTTTGACCTTAAAATGGTTCATAAAATTAAAAAACTGCTTTTATTCTAGCCAAAATAAAACAAATAAGACTTTCTCCAGAAGAAAGAATATTATTAAATTCAATTTAATTGAATTCACCTTTATTTGTATAACGCTTTTACAATGTAGATTGTGTCAAATAAGCTTCACATAAAAGATCATAGTAAATTGAAACAGTGTCAGTTCAATTTTAAGTTTAAGTTCAGTTCAGTTTAGCTCAGTTCAGTGTGGTTAATAATCACTACTGAGAGTCCAAACACTGAAGAGCAAATCTATCGATGCGTAGCTCTTCAGATCCCGAAGCATGCAAGCAAGTGGCGACATACTGTAAAATTTCTTTGCTCTGTTAAACATCATTTGGGAAATATTTAAAAAAGTAGCTCTAAAGTTTCTTTTTGGTAGAACATAAAAGAATATATTTTGAAGAATGCTGAAAACTGGTTCCCACTGACATCCATAGTATGTTTTTTCCTACTTCTTAAGTGATTTTTTCAACTACAACACAAATTTATAATGAAAGTGGACTTTAATCATATTTCAGAGGCAGTACAAGTTGTTAAGCAAAGTACATACTGTAGACAGTAAAACTGAATTTAAGTCATACTTAAGAAGGTTAAACATATCAATCTTAAGGTAAACTAACTGCATTTAATAAAAACTATTATATATTTGAAGTCAACTGCAAATATAATGCATTTATGTTTCAAAAATATGACATTTATTTCAAATGTAACTAATGTTAACAATCATTTAAAGTATATTTTAGTGCACATTAATTGCCATTAGTGTACATTAAGCAGTACACTATTGTAAATATAATAGCAACAAGTATGGAAGTACACATAAAGATGTATTATAATAAAACATAAGTGAATTAAAGAATAAGTCATAACTGGTCTTACTGTAAACTATGAAACATTTGAAATAATGTGTTCAAAACATTACATGTAATTCACCCTTAAGTGTGTTTTAATGTATATTATTTCCCTAAAAAGTACACTTTATAAAAGTATACTGAATTTCACAATGGTATAGGGGGCTGAGCATTAAATCTATACACAATTCTCCCTCTTTCCCATGAAGTTTGGCTGGTTCCCACAGCACATCCCTCATCACTGACAGTAACGCCCAGCCAAAGAAAAGAGCTTTAAAACCACAGAAGCGCTGTGTGTGTGAATCTTACATTAGTAGTAGGTCCCTCCTCATTCTCTGCAACACAGCTCTGAAGGTTGAAGGACAGATCATTGCAGCAAACCAAAACTCTCTTTCCAAACTTCTCCTCGAACTGCTTCACGTCAGGTTCAATGCCAGACAAATCCAGTCTCTACAGGCCAAAACAAACACGCAAAGAGCTCCAAACCAGCAGCTCATCATGTGATTTAATGGACTGTTTATTATTAGAGCTGTGGCTTACCTGTGTGTCAGGATCTAAAGTGAAGAGTTTCAGACGAGTCTCACTCCTCATCTTGGACTCAATATCTCTTGCACTCTGAAAAGCAAAAAACAGGATGCCAGTTGCTAATTATCAAAGTTGATGTCCTGTTCTAGCATGATGCATGAGAAAATGACTATTTTGTTCTGATTTGTAGTAAAACATCAAACAAAAGTCCATGCATATTTCAACAAAACAATGCTTAACCACATTCAGCACACATTGCAAAGTCCTGTCTGCAGAGGATAAGGATACAGGCATTTGACTGGCCTGCCTGCAGTCCCGACCTGTCTCCAACAGAGAATGTGTGGTTGTAACGACGGGGAGTGACACCAACAACAGAAGTTTGAATCCACGTGCAGGTTTATTAGAATTGTCAGGCAAGCAGTGGTCAATACAGGCAGTTGGTCAGAGGCAGGCAGCAAACAGCATTAAATAAATAAACAAGGCAAAGGATCAAAAACACGGCGTTGTAATGTCACTGTGACAGATAACAAGACTCGGCAATGTGAATGAGTGTGTGTGCTGCTTAAATACTGTGCGAAATCAGTCTTGAAGCAGGATCAGCTGTAGGAGTCTAATCAGTGGAGACTTGGGGCAGGTGTGTGTGGCATGACTGAATATGTAGTCCATTAACTGGCAGATTTGTAGCTCCATGAGTGAGTGTTTACCAGCGACATCTGGTGGTTTGTTCGCTGGTGAACATGACAGTGGTGCATTTTGAAGCACATTAAATATTCATCAAAGGCAGCAACACCAAAGCTCCAAAAATACAAATTTATTAAATTAAAAAAGCTGACACAAAGCGTGTAACATTTCGAGCCACACGGCTCTTCATCAGACTGTGTGGCTCAAAACGTTACACGCTTTTAGTCAGCTTTTTTAATTTAATAAATTTGTATTTTTATAGCTTTGCTGTTGCCGCATTTGAGGAATATTTAATTTGCACCTTTTGCGTTTTTTGGATGTGTGTGCTTTTGTACAGTTTTTGCATTTTGAAGCAAAAAATGTGACAACGAAGACTTTTATCGATTGCCCACTTTAAGACTTTGCAGGAACAATGGGACAAAATTACATCTGGAACACTTCATCACTTGGTGTCTTCCGTCCCTAATCATCTTTTAAGTAAATAGTTAAAGTTTAAGGAAAGTTAAAGTTATGAGGAACACATTAAATAATGTTTGCTGTATTGTCTGCATTGAAATACAGGTCAAAATAAATTTAGAAATCACTGCTTTCTTTTTTTATTTGCGTTTCCCGTACTGTCCCAACTTTCTGATTTGGGTTTGTATGTATAATTTTTTTAAGTTAGGGTGAGTTATTTATAAAACAAAATACATGTAGTTATTAGGCATGTAAGTTTACATGATGCAATCCATGATCGATTATTGTTTTAATGAATTATTGATTAATCGCTAAGTCTAATTATTAACCTTATTAATGCAAAATGTAAGACAGGATGTGCAAATAACGCTCAAAACGCAAGTATCATCCAAAGTGAAATGTTTTTATGCAAATAAAAATCTTGTAGGATTGTAAAAAGAATCAGTATAATGTATTAACTAATATAAAACATGTAAAAAGTGTCAGTTGTCACTGGCAACATCTGCGTGTGCATGTATAGATAAACAAATCATCTTTGCTTTGGTAAGTGTGTAATTTTCTTACCAAATGTGCATATGTAACCCAGACGGTCCTACACCACGCAACCCGCTCTGAGCTTGGATCGAACCAGCAACTTTCCGCATGAAAGTCAGTTGCTCTACCAAGGAGGCTAAATTGCATGGCCTCCAACTTCTGTCAGGTGTGAGGTTTATTAGCACTGTACTTCACTAGCTGGTCTCCGCTACACTCATCCCCTAAACCTCATTCCCATCCGGGTCACGGCACCAATGTAATCCCGACGGTCCTACACCACCCAAACCCCTCTGAGCTGCAATTGAACCGGCAACCTTCCGCATGGGAGTCAGTTGTTCTAACAAGGAGGCTAAAGACCATGGCCTCCAGCATCTGTCAGAGGAGTGAGGTTTACCTGCACTTCACAAGCTGGCCTCTGCTACACTCACCCACCTAAACCTCACTCCCTTCTGGGTTGTGGAAACAATGTTACCCCTGCGGTCCAACACCACCCAAACCCCTCTGAGCTGGGATCAAATCGGCGACCTTCCGCATGGGAGTCGGTTGCTCTAACAAGGAGGCTAAAGAACATGGCCTCTAGCGTCTGTCAGAGAAGTGAGGTTTACCTGCACTTCACTAGCTGGCCTCCGCTACAACACCCCCAATACCTCAGTCCCTTCCGGATCGCGGCAACAATGTAACCCCGACGGTCCACCCAAACCACTCTGTGTACACCACCCAAACCACTCCGAGCTGCGATCAAACCGGCGACCTTCTGCATGGGATTTTCGGAAAATTCTGAATTTGTGATTAACAATTTGCTAATGCTGTCCTCAATTGACGTGATGCAATACTTTGCCATCTAAGCTAATTGCCAATCACAAACACAGGGAAAGCTAACCAATCACAACACATTTAATTTTTTAGAAGGCGGGCTTTCATCAGTCCTGGTACTTGTCGAGCCGTTAGTGGCATTCTGGGAAGAAAGTTATTATAATAACTTAATTCTATGACAATAATAAATGTTTTTTTAGAACCACCAGATCATGAGAACATATGCTAGTACACACCTCAAACAGAATCAAGACTTGTATAAACAATAATAGAATGTGTTTAATAAACTCATGCTTGCTCGCTTGATTTTTCCCTCATATCTGCTGTAAACCGTGCTTAAACCACATGCAACTCAAACATGGCCGGCTAGTGAAGTGCTATGCAGGTAAACCTCACTCCTCTGATCTCAAAAGGTGTTCTAGCGACAGATGATAGAGGCCATGGTCTTTAGTTGTTAGTGCAACCGACTCCCATACAAAAAATCGCCGGTTCGATCCCAGCTTAGACAGGGTTGGGTGCAGTATGACCGATGGGTTACATGTAGGGGCTTGTCTGGGATGAAAGTGGGGTTTAGGGGTATGAGTGTAATGGAGGCCAGCTAGCGAATAGCTATGCAGGTAAACCTCACTCCTCTGACCTCAAATGGTGTTCTAGCGACAGATGCTTTTTGATAACTCTAACATTTTACAGTTGAGAACTGCTGTTTGTTAACAGTACATTTCTGTTCAATACAACCGATACAGTATATGGTTAACATGTTTACAGTCGTTTTCTATAAAAAGAGCAGTTGTGAGTGTAAATTCCTTTACAGTAAACTACTGTTTAGATCAGGGGTCACCAATCTTGGTCCTGGAGGACTGTTGTCCCTGCAGGGTTTAGCTCCAACTTGCCTCAACACACCTGCCTGGGTGTTTCAAGTATATCTAGTAAGACCTTGATTAGCTTGTTTAGGTGTGTTTGATTAGGGTTGGAGCTAAACTCTGCAGGACACTGGCCCTCCGGGAACAAGTTTGGTGACCCCTGGTGTAGATTAATCACAGGCCTCCCTATTGTTACATATGTAATTTTTACATAAGTCTTATAATTTTATTTATCATGAGGAAAAAATGAACCTGACTTGGCATTTAATTCTAATTTGCAATTATTAATTTATTCATTTTCCTTCATATAATGAATTCCTTCTTCATAATTCACCTGTACCACATGTCTATGGACTGTGGGGGAATCCAGAGCACCTGGAGGAAACCCATGTGTACCCAAGTAATTTTCTTTCTGTGAGCCACCATGCCACCAATTTGCAATTATATAGTTTTAAAAATGTTTAACCATTTTTTTTTACGGTAAAAAAAGAACAGTCATAAAATTATAAAACATTTTAATGACCTGTGCTTTAAATTAAATTGTCCTCATTTGTACGTCACTTCAAATAAAGGTGTCTGCCAAATGGATAAATATAATGATAAGTTAAAGATTTAAGATAACTAAACCGCGAGGGGACATGTGAGAAAATATTCAAAGATAAGAGAGGAGAGGCGCCTAGACGATTGATTCCAAGGGGGAGAGAGAAGGAGGACAGGAGACTAAAGAGCAAGAGAGAGAGATGTGATGAGAAAGAGAGTGCGAATGTGTGTGTGTTTCCAAAGTGTGGGTGGTTCATTGTGGAAAGATTGGAAAACATTAGCCGAGAGGACTAAGGCTGGGTGGAAAATCTGTGGATGTGTAGAGAGAGGGCAGACAGTGAGGACGCCAGCATTGAGATCATACTACAGTCAAGACACAAGAGCCATAAACCAGTGCTCACTTCCAAACACACACACACACACACACACACACACACAGACACACACGTTCAGCCTGTGAAACTGTAGATGATTGTTTGTGTAATCAACTAATCAGGAGATCATATGTGTCTATATGTGTGTCTGCGTGTTCACAATACCTGGAAGCTATCCTGAAAGTTCCCTGGAGAGATGTCTGTCTTGCCCATCTCATCATCTGTGTGAGAGAAAACACACATGCTGGATTGAAACACACAAAACCAGCAAAGCAGTGGTACAGCACACAGACATTAGTCTCAATGTCTACAAATCAACATGCAGTGAGCGCCTGTAGCAAACGCTCAAATAACAGTGATAACTGATTAAAACAAACACTAAATACTGGTTGCCCAAACATTAAAGCCGTACATTTTTATCATGAATACATTTTTTTATATCAGTGTGGGTGAATGCATTCTGGGTTGTTAGTGCACATTAGTGGTCACCAACTTTTTAAGCAACGCTGGTTCAAGAAGTTAGTTTCCCATCATTTTTTTCAATAGGGATTTTTAAAAGGGATTGTTCACGCAACAATACAATTTCAGACAACATTTACACACCCTTCGCAAAACCTATTTGAGTTTCTTTCTTCTGTTGAACACAAAAGAAGTACACATTGTCATTTTTATGGTCAAACTATGGTCTCAGCTGTCAGGATTTTGCCACTTTGGTCTTGTTAATTCTTGTTTCTGTATGTGAAGTCCAGACACTAGTCCTGTCATGTCTTGTTTGTTATGCTTAGCTCGAGTTTTCTCGGGTCGAGCACTTATTTTCTGTCATTGTGTGTCTTTTGTCTTTGTACGAGCGCCGTCTTGGCTGCCCTTGGATCGTGTGCGCTACCACTTTATGCGTGATCCTTGCTCTAGATGCGTGGTCTCGTCCTGGTGTGTTTGTTGTTTTGTTCACAGCATGGTGTTTTCAACCAGTCTAGTTGGTTTTAGTTGGCGGTGGGATTGGATCATGCATGTCGCATGTGAGTGCACGGTCAGTGCTTTATTTGTTGTGTGCTCGTGTCTTCTGTTCAGTCTTCTGTTGGTGTTGTGTTTAGCATGTGGTTAATTTTTACATGTGCCACATGCTTTAGTGTTTTAAGTGAACACGAGGTTAATGAGTTTTCTCATTGGGTGCGTGTTCTAGTCCGGTTTTACGTAAGCACATGGCTTGTGTTTTTCTTTGTGTCATGTGCTCTCCTGTCTATTGTCTAGTCCCATTCTCCTAGTTAACCCATGATTAGTTTATTCAGTTCAACAGTTTGTTTGTTAATTATTTCTCTTTAAGCTGCGGTCACACTGCACTTTTCTCCCCATAGACTTCCATTCATACGCACGCGAATGCGTCAGACCGGAAACGCAAGCTTGTGCGACAAGTTTCGCAGTTCACTGCGTTGAAAAGTTCAAGCTTGGTGGACTCTGACCTGTGAAATTGCATCACTTGACTGCGTGAGACCAATCGTGAATAAAAACATGACCTCTCTGGACAGAATTTTGAAATATGGATCAATCGCTCGCTTATTTAAATGTCCAATCATCTTGTTTAATTTCGCCCATTTTTGGACCGGCCTACAACAGAATTTTGTAAGCTCAATCTCAAGTGTGACTGCGGCATTATAGTCTCCTCTTGTCTGCTGCTCAGTGCCTGTTTGTCACACACCTTTATCCTGTCTAGTCTTGTTCTAGTCCTGGGGTCCGTTCTTCATACCTTGCTTAAATGTTCAAAGATGATTTGACAGATCCTGGATCCTTTAATCTTGATAACTGATCTCTGGCTAATTTGGTTCTTCAAATAAGTTCGTGAATCAGATTAAAATGTCTGGATCAACTGATCTGAGATCGCTGCATGCATTGTGAAAGACAGATCTATCAATCCTCGTAATCCTGATCAGCAATGCAACGATTGTCTAACAAAACAGCAGCGTAATGACATCATCTGATTAGTATTCAATTATTAATGTGAGCAAATTTCTATCTGACATTTTTGTCAAAACTGACTTATTGACATATTCTTATTAAATGACAACTTATTTACATTATGGGAAGTTTTTATAAGTTATTTACATTATAAGACTTTTTATTTAAAAAACAAATGTTACACACACACACACACACACACACACACACACACACACACACACATATATATATATATATATATATATATATATATATATATATATATATATATATATATATATATATATATATATATATATATATATATATATATATATATATATATATATGCTTTCAGTATTACCTTTGCTTGATAAGACTCTAAGATAAGAAATAAGTCTGCTCCCGAGCAAGTTTGAGCTTCCAGACCTGTTGCTATGACAACAACTCGCTGAAGAGTTTTGAAGAACGAAATGATCCTGGATTGTGTCAAATCATAAATAACCAAATCCAGCTAATTGAGTAATCCAAGTATGAAGAACGAACCTCTGATCCCTGCCATCCTGCCCAGTCCAGTTTTTTGTCTTTTTGTGTTTTAGTTATGTTTTCCCCTCGGGGTAGTATTTGTTGCCTTTTGTTTTATTTTATAATTAATAAACCCATTTTTAGTCTGTATTTGAGTCCTCGCCCCTTTTCCACCCACCGGCCGTGACAGCAGCAACCAGCTTTGTTCAAAATATCTTCTTTTGTGCTGACTATCCCTTTACACCATTATAAGCCAAGTATCAAATTCATATTATAAAGCAAACCAATCAACATTGGTGCTCAAAACATATATGTCTTCAAAGGGTTTGCTAAAGTCTGTGAATGGTTGTTAGGGACATTCTGACCACAAGATTCAACTCAGGTTTCTCCTTCGATATGTTGGATTTTCACATATTTTATTGCATAAATCGATGTGAGGTAACAGAACATTTATCTTCAGCAATCTGTATGGTTTGTGTATCATTCATGATTTGTTCGCCACCATTCTTTAATAATTAGGGTCAGAAGTTTGTACAAATCCCAAGCCCTGAATATGACTAATGGCAGCAGTCATGCTTGCCTTAGCAAGCTCCACAAGTAATTAGTAACATTTGGTTCTGAGCTCTTATTGGCCGGCAGGTGTTTGTTGTTTTATACGAGGCGGGAAGAAAGGAATGTGCTGTCTCCTTTGAAACTCATCAAATGTAAATAAAGACTCCCAACCTCCTCTGCAGTGTGAAATCCAAAGGGTTTAAGAGGTGTTAAGTGTTACTGTTTGCGTATGGCTACGTGTGCGTCACTTCACAAGTCCTGGGTATATGGATCTATCTATTAAAAGACGCTTAAAGTGAGTGGGTGGTCTCTTCAAAGAACATATACACATATATGAGACGTGACCACACCGACTGGCTCTGCAAACACATGTCTGTGCGCTCAAACTGTGTCAACAATCTTGTATTATTGTTCAGTCAACAGATTCCACCTGTATCAGCGAACATACATGACATCAGACACACACACACACTCTCTTGCTGGTTCACATACACACCATCATGCAACTCTCCATTTCTTCTTTCCTGCATGGCAAGTTCAAAGCTGCTGTGGAGGATCTTGTTGAGGGTGCTGATCCAGTCATCCATCTCTCCTTCACTGTCTGCAGCTAGAAGATAAGTGCTTTTATCCTGCATCTTCAGCTCAAAAGCGAAACGCCGCACCTTACTGTTCTGCACACATGGACACAAAGAAAAAGACATTTAAAGGGGACCTATGTCTCTTTTTACAAGTTGTAAAATAAGTTGGTGCATTTAAGTGTGTATGTTAAATTTCAGCTTAAAGTACCCCACAAATAATTTTGAAACTGCCCCCTGTTAGGCATAGATTGATATTGTGCTTATTTTACTTTAAATTCAAAAGACATTGTGCTTCCTGCCCTCTTTTCAAAAGAGGGCTGAGCTACAAATGCATATGTGTCAACTAATGTTATCTCTGTTAAAAAAGAAATGGCTCAGAACAAGCTATTCTTTGGAGACTACAGTGTTAATTTGTGCATCCTAAATCTCAACATCTATAACACTGACATTTTCTTCAGCAGCTATGTTGTGAAAACTCTAATGGCGGACTGCTGCTTCTCACTTAGGGCTGTTTATGCTAATTTGAGAAATAGAGAGAGATCATCACTAAAGAGTAGGACTTTCCCACTACTATGAATGTCAATCAAAGTGTTTCTGCAGACTATGTTTATAAAGTGTGATTATAAAAATATAGAATGAATTCATTTTTACCATTAGATGCTGGTTATATTCACACACTGCTGCAACACAACTGTGCTTCAAACCACTTGAAAGTGATGTTTGCTTTTGGAGTTGTCCTAAAATTGTTAATGATTGGATTCTGCTTTTTCAGTTTTTATCAAAAGTGCTGGAAAAACAAAATCAGAGTACAGTGATTAGATTTATAACGCCTTTGACTCTCTGTGGTCATTAAAAATTCCAGGATGTCCTTCGAAAAAGAGTAGGGGTTTAACGCCGGTTTAACGTCATCCTGGCCAAATCTGCCCACTGGCCTCTGTCCATCATGGCCTCCTAACCCTCCCCATATCATAATTGGCTTCATCACTCTGTCTCCTCTCTACCAATCAGCTGGTGTATGGTGTGTGGTCTGGTGCAAAATGGCTGCCGTCGCGTCATCCAGGTGGATGCTGCACACTGGTGGTGGATAAGGAGATTCCCCCCTATGTGTAAAGCGCTTTGAGTGCCTAGAAAAGTGTTATATCTATATAAAGAATTATTATCATTATTCTTATTATTATTATTGTTATTATATATATATATATATATATATATATATATATATATATATATATATATATATATATATATATATATATATATATATATATATATATATATATATATAAAATACTGACTGTGGAGTAATGAACAGATGTAAACAATGTATAGTAGATCTTTAATTGTGCTTATTATTATCAAAAATGCTAATGTGCATTATGCATTATTTGTATGGATTAATAGTGCAAACTGGGATAGAGAATATAGTGTGCTACTAAGCAAAGAATGAAACTTTTATGTCCACGTGTTATCCGTTTAATTCATTGGTTTATCTGGTATTACAGAAAACGTTGGTTTTAAAACCTTGAATTTTTATTAAAAAAAAGAACAATTATAGTCCCATGCCTACTTCTAATACTACCAATTCTATACCAATACTTTAATAAGTTTTTATTGATTTTACATAAGAATGTAGCTGTAAATGTAAAGTCAGTAATGTGCAAATAAAATGCAAACATTTTTCGTTTAGCTCCTTTTGAAATTTTGATTATCTCTGCAAAACTTAAAGCAAATGGAGAACTTCGATATTTCAAAATGCCAAAATGCAACAAAATGTCCAATATTAAATACTTAATATGGCAAAACAAAGTTAATATTTTTGTAAAAGATACTTTAATAATCTTTGTTTTACTAGCCACTCTTTTTTTTAGTTAATTTGCGTAGAATAGTGGTTTATTTAGTCTGGGAAAATAATCAAAGACACAGGAGAGTCTGAGAAGTCCAATTTGACTTGATCTCCATTTATTATCATTGCAAATCTAGAAGAACAATTGAGACGTTAGACATCTTGTGACTTTTATTCCTCAATGAGAATGCAAAAGTGCCGAAGACTTGTGAATTATTTTACATTTGATTAATTAAATGACAACTTTAAACCAGAAGTGACTCTGGAAAAAAGCAAATTCATCCAGAAGAAGTCTGAAAGTCATTTATTCCCAGACGACTGCTGAGGAATATCTGGCTCTTTCGCATGTGCACCTGTTGAAATGTTTAGGTTTTGGTACTAGAAATAACTTCTCTTTTGTCCTGAAATGTGGAAAACAGACCAAATGTCAAAAGACAGATGTTGAAAACAGACAAAACAGGCTGCGCATACCAAAAAGGACTACTTTATTCTTTCAGGAGGGCTGCTGAATTGAGGAATGTGATCAGATTTGCACTCTCACACTGAGCACCACAGGAGAACGTGGAAATATTTGACCCTGAGAGAAATCAAGCGTGAATTACAGTAGACTGGACTTCATATTTCCCTTTCTCTCTTTTTTTATTGTTCCCTTTCTCCACCGCCCTAAAGTAGCCCCATCTGAGGAACTGACCTTCCAAACATTGATATCCCCTCTTGGTCGAGACAAAGGAAGAGACTCATGAGGATGTTATTAGAGATCTGAGCTCCTTGTGTAAACTGCTTTGTGCTGGAGTAAATACACAAAACAAAGCATTTATTCTTCAGATGCCCTTGTGAACTTTAAAAGAATGTTCCATGGGTCAAACAACTTAAGCTCTGTCTATCAAATTAGTCAAACGATGTTGATTATCACAGGGAATAATTTCGATTTGATTTGATACCTCAAATTTCAAAATAAACAGTAGATCTTAATTCAGTACATGACAAAACATGTCACGGTGATAAAACTTTTAGAAAAAAAAATCCCTTTTGTCTTATTTACCTTTCAAAGGTACGTATAAATATACACTACCTGACAAAAGTCTTGTTGCCTATCCAAGTTTTAAAAACAGCAAATAATAACTTGACTTCTAGTGGATCATTTGGTATCTGAAGGGGCTTTTATAAAAGGCAAAGGCCTCTAGATTACGCTTATTTTAGCAAAATAAAATATGATCATGCCTTAATGTTCTATTATTTAATTGCAAAAGAAAGGTCAGACTTTGCTTAGACAAAAGTCATGTCACTTAACAGAAATAATGTACAGTATAGAATATAAAGTCATGATGCAGTAAAAACAGAAATAATATTGTGTATAACTCCCATTAGCTTGGAGGACTGCATCCACACATCTCTGCAGTGACTCAAATAACTTATTAATAAAGTCATCTGGAATGGCGAAGAAAGTGTTCTTGCGGGACTCCCAGAGTTGATTAAGATTCTTTGGATTTGGACATGCTCAATAATGTTCATGTCTGGTGACTAGGCTGGCCAATCCTTGCCGTTCTTTGCTTTTAAGAACTTTGATGTGAATGCTGAAGTATGAGAAGGAGTACTATCCTGCTGAAGAATACTGTGGTTTGTAATGTAATGGGCAGCAAAAAATGTCTTGACACCTCAGGCTGTTGATATTGCCATCCACTCTGCAGATCTCTCACATGCTGACAGTGCTAACCACTGAGCCGCCGTGTCGACTTGGTTGCTCCAACACTTAAAGTTTTAATTTTATAGCGAAACAAATGTGTTGTTCATTTGCATGAAGAATTTAAGATGCTGATCACAGTCAATATACAGTATGCTGTATATAATATGTATACCAGCTTATATCAGCTTCCAAAAACGATCAGATGTGCTCCAACATTAGGCACATTCAGGTCAAGACTGAAAACACATCTGTTTAGCTGTACCTGCTGAATAAGCACTGTGCTACATCCAACAGATCGCACTATTGTGTCTTTCTTTTCTTTTCCATTCTTTTATAACCTGTTTTAACACATTTAATCTGTTTTAATGTGTTAATAATTTTTCATTGTTTATTTTAATTTCCTTATACTTCTCTTTTATTCCTGTTTATGTAAAGCACTTTGAATTGCCACTGTGTATGAAATGTGCTTTATAAATAAACTTGCCTTGCCTTGCCTTAAATGCATTCAGTACATACTGTTACAAATATATCTGTTGTACTGCAAGTTACCTGGATGACACCCATGCAGGAGTCCAGGAAGATGGTTCCTTTGGGTTCTTTGGATATTTTCTCATCCTTGTAGAAGTTCAAATTGTACGATCCATCCCCCAGTTGGGTTAAGTGGAAATATCTTCTCTTAAAAGACTACAGGGAAACAAAATTGGGAGGGAATGAGAAAATACAGAAAACAAATGAGTAAAAAAACAGCATATGCAAACACTTTGTTTAGATGTTAAACTGGTGACTGTTCTAAAAATAACATCGGGGGGGAAAAGACCATGGGAAAATGGATCAGCTGGTAAGGCCACACTTCCTGTCCACTGAAACAGTACATTGAAATAAGGCAGGGTTTACTTGAAATTAATATTCTGGTAACACTTTACAATAAGGTTCATTAGTTAATGCATTTACTAACATGAACTAATCATGAGCAACACATATACAGCATTTATTAATCATAATTGAACATTTACTAATGCATTAGTAACATCCAAGTCCATGCTTGTTAACATTAGTTAATGCACCATGAGTTAACATGAACAATGAACAACTGCATTTTCCTTAACTAACATTAACTTACATGAACAAATATAGTAGTAAATGTATTGTTCATTGTTTGTTCATGTTAGTAAATGCATTACTTAACATTAACTAATGAACCTTATTGTAAAGTGTGGCCAATATTCTCTCAGAAACTGAATTTTATGAATTACAAAAAAATTGCGTTAAATTAGAATTTCCAGTAAAGATATGTATTTTTGCAACTTTTCATTATCTGAATGAATGCCACTTGCTGAATTAAGAATTCATAGCTTACTAAAAAGTGTGTACTGTATAAGTATAATTTTTACATAATGATTTCTGAAAATTTTCATTCAATTTTTTTCATTAAACAAAAGTTTGAAGTAGAAACACTGAAATTGTTACTATGATGTATTTTTTTTGGGAATAAAATTGCATTTTACAACAGCTAATTTTGACTTGTAATATTGCATATGTCAAATTGCAAGGTCAAATTGCATACATAAAAATAAATGAAGTTTTTTTTTTTACATATATGTTATGTTTTCTTAACATATACAGTTGAAGTCAGAATTATTAGCCCCCTTTTGATTTTTTTTTTTTTTTTAAATATTTCCCAAATAATATTTGACAGAGCAAGGAAATTTTCACAGTATGTCTGATAATATTTTTTCTTATAGAAAAAGTCTTATTTGTTTTATTTTGGCTAGAATAAAAGCAGTTGTGAATTTTTCAAAAACTATTTTTGGGACAAAATTATTATCACCTTTAATCTAAATTTTTTTTTGATAGTATACAGAACAAACCATCGTTATAGAATAACTTGCCTAATTACCCTAACCTGCCTAGTTCACCTTATTAACCTAGTTAAGCCTTTAAATGTCACTTTAAGCTGTATAGAAGTGTCTTGAAAAATATCAAGTAAAATATTATTTACTGTCATCATGGCAAAGATAAAATAAATCAGTTATTAGAAATAGGTTTTTCAAACTATTATGCTTAGAAATGTGCTGAAACAATCTTCCCTCCATAAAACAGAAATTGGCAAAAAAATAAACAGGGCCGCTAATAATTCAGGAGGGCTAATAATTCTGACTTCAACTGTATGTTTTAATAACAGTATACTAATGTTATATTTTCATAAATGTATATTAGTTTTCTATTGTTTACTTTATTTTCCACACACTACACACACTTGGTAAATAAATCTCATTCTGATTCTGATTCTGAAATACATCATCATCATCATCATCATCATCATCATCATCACATTGTCTGTGCATATGGCCAACTCACCTTCATGGTAACACTAATGGCACTGTTCATGTTTGCTTTGTACAGCCAGCCGTGTTTAGACACGCCCCCTCTTTGAGAACCCAATGATGCAGCATCCTTCAAAAAAAAATAACACACATAAGGCCCTTATACACCCACAAAACTGTGACTTCATCTGTTTCTTAAAGCCTGAATGCAAATGAAAAGTCGATATCTACAACAGTTTCCCACATTTGAGTCTCTCTGGACGCCCTCCTCCGTGTTTCAACATGAAGTCCATTTTCACCTGACCCCCTCAATTATTCATGCCCCCCCTCATCCCTACAGGGAGCAGCCTTCAAACTGAACAAACAAACTCCTTCCCTGAGCGAGCGCTTAGACAGGACGGCAGACATGGAGCTGGAATTCTGGGAAATGTAGGTGAAACTCAATCAGGGGATCAGATAGCTCGGAGACAGCTGAGTCCTGCGTCTGCTCTTTCTCCAAGGCTAATGCGGTCCCAAAAGGCTCCGCACAAACGCATTGCTAATAAGCTGTGAGTTCCTTATTATTTATTTATTCAGCGTATCGGCCATTGAGAACAGAGGGAAGGAGAAGTCATCTGTTGTAATCCACTGATGAAGTACGAGGCATGGAAGTACAGTAGTGTGGTGAATGGCATTTCCTTTACGCTACCGAGGAAACTGCTGGAGTTAAGAAACAATAGCACATGCTCTTTCATAATTGCAAAACAAATGTCTAGACAGAGCAAGTTTAAACAAATAAAGATGACCAAATTCTAGAGCTGCACACTAATTACGTTAATCACTACTCTGAATCATGTAAATGTACTTACATGTCTGTAATGGAAAATTTGAGATATCTTTCAACCAAGGGTTTGATATTTTTCAGCCCAGTGGACCTAAAGATATAGTTCACCTCTAAATGAAAATGTGCAGTTCATTTGCGCAGACTGAGACCATCTAATGTGTTTGTTTTTTTTCAGCCGGACATTATATATGATTAAAAGGAAAAATAGTTGGGTCACACTTTATTTGATGGTCTGTTTGTTGAATTTAAGTTACATTGCCTCTACATGCTAACTACTTCTCATTAGATATAAGTAGACCGTTAGAGTTGGAAATAAAGTGAATACTTTAATAAATAATAAATTTGCAACAATTTCCAAAAATATTTTTTCACATTGTCATTATGGGGTATAGAGCTGCACAATTAATCGTTAAAAAATTGCGATCTCGATTCGACCCCCTAGACGATCTTAATCCAGCATTTCTACGATTCTGAAAATCATATTTTAAAGTTCAGGAGAGAGGAAAAGGCGGCTGCACGAGTCTTTTCATTGTTTCACATACATTGCTAAGTGACATTAACACCTCTAAATAATGTTGAATGAGTCACATACTGTATTTATAAGGTATAATTCATCAAAAAAATTAAATTTTTGTCTTAATATAATGATGTTTTCGCGGCCGGGAAATCACACGTGACGTGAGCTGCTGACCGTGAGCTGTTATCACAGAGAGGGCGCGCGCGAGTCTACTTTAGTGAACAGAACCTGCATATGTTGCAAGTAACAGGTAATACAGTTGTAAATAATATTGTTTGTGGCACAGAGTGATCGTTTGGGAGCCGCGTGCGAAGTATAAACAAGCACTTAGCATTCAAAATGAAACAGAAAGTGTGCACGTCATTTAAATGATCATATTGCATTTTGGAGTTATGATTGTGGCAAGCATTTGAAATGTTTTTTCTTTTATAGCAAACACACAGTTGTGCATGAAAATAAATGTTAACAATGTCAGTATAACTACTCTAGCCTATATATTGTTAAATATAATCTGATAATGGCAAATGTCTGATTTTACCAGTGAATACATGTCTAATATGACAGATTCAAGCCTATATCTCAAACATAATAATTCAACATCAGAATTATTATAAGTAGAATAGAATTATTTATAAAAACCAGTAGACCTACACATAATATTATTATTGAGGTTGTGCCATATGTTTGTTTTTACCATACCTTTATTTTACATCTACAGAATCGTAAGAAAATCGTGATCTTTATTTTGAGCAAAAAAAATCGCGATTCTCATTTTACCCAGAATCGTGCAGCTCTAATGGGGTATTGTGTGTAGAAGTTAATAAATGAACTTAATCCATTTTAGGTAAAGGCTGTAACATAAAAAAAGTTTAAAAAAAGTAAAGCGCTATAAATACTTTCCGGATGCACTTTACTTGCAAAGTTTCTTATAGTCAGTTAAAGGTGTGTTGAATGTCTGTATCAACAGATATTAAGCAGACAGTCTACTAATACTCAAAAGGACCATCAAAATAAAGTGTTACCAATAGTTGTGAGCGAAACGGAAAATATCTAATGCTCCTGACAGTACATTGTGGTCTTATGAAGCGAAGCGATCCATCTGTGTAGAAAATAAACTATATTTATAACATTACTGCCTTCAGAAAGCAGCTTCTGCCAAAGCTCTTGAGTGCATTCAGGAGAGTCTGGAGCACGAGACTCCTACTGCAATATGACTTGCATTTCATAAATGACTGAAAAACACGGTTTCAGCTAAAATGCATATGTTCTACCTAACAAAAAGAGACACATACAGTATATGTTAAAAGGCCTGATGGTGGGAAAAGTAACAACAGATTATATATATATATATATATATATATATATATATATATATATATATATATATATATATATATATATATATATATATATATATATATATAATTAACTACATTTAATTTAAATACTATTCATTCATTAATTTTCTTTTCGGCTTAGTCCCTTTATTAATCCAGGGTTGCCACAACGGATTAAATCGCCAACTTCTCCAGCACATTTTTATGCAGCCGATGCCCTTCCAGCCGCAACCCATCTCTGGGAAACATCCACACACACTCATTCACACTCATACACTATGGACAATTTAGCCTACCCAATTCACCGCATGTCTTTGGACTGTGGGGGGAACCGGAGTACCCTGAGGAAACCCACACGAACGCAGGGAAAACATGCAAACTCCACACAGAAACGCCAACTGATCCAGCCGAGGCTCCAACCAGCGGCCCAGCAACCTTCTTGCTGTGAGGCGACAGCACTACCTACTGCGCCACTGCGTCTCCTCAAAATACTATTCATATATTAAATAAATAATTATTATTAACAAATGAATAATTTATTTAAAAATCTATTTTTAAATTAAAAACAGAAATAGAATAATAAAAATGGCCAGTTTTTTTTAAATGATTTAGTTTTAAATTATTACATTTTAATTTTATACATTTGTGTGTATATAATAAAATAGCAATAGAATATAAAAATAAAAATCATTGCAAAAATGATGGCAAATTTTACATAAAAAATGTGTGCACCCCTAACGCAGAAATTTAAATATGTGAATGAAAATTAAATCTTTGTATGTAAACAATCAAAATAAACATAATTTGAAGTCACAAGGAATGTTTGTCTAACCACTGTTGTCTAACGAGGGTCAGTGTGCACTTGAATTTCCCCTAAAATATCTTAATTTGTGTTTAGAAGATGAATAAAGAACTCATAGGACTGAAAGGACAGGTAACTAGTAATTAATGAGTAATTAATAACTTAAAAAAGGTGAGTAATTAATAACAGCATTTTTATTTTTTAAATGTACTCACACTATTTAAAAAACACCCATTTCCAAGTCAAATGTTTTTTCCAGGAATCACAGAAAACTATAATGGGTATTTGTGCCTTACCTCCTCCTTATCTGCATCCTCATCCACCTCAAACACGTGACTAGCGAGCTTCTCTGGCCGAGGAACTTTACTGTAAAAGAAACAAGACATAAAACAAGACATAAAGTTCTGCCGCAATAGCATATTAAGTCTAATTGTAGTGGTGTAACTAGCATTACCTAAAATGCTCTGACTGTTTTCAGTTTATGATTATGTGGTTGCTACATTAAATGAAAAACATCCCATCAATGAGCTAAACTATTTGAGGCGTCATTTATGTCTGAAGCACATACTATGTGTATGTGACTGTAAGTCAAGGGCACTGTTGCTATTATCACTCACACAGCTGTTGCAGAGCTCATGTGCATGTGTGAGTGTACTGTACAGTATGTCTGCTCAAGGAAACTGCATTAGTGGAACTATTATGAAGGAGTATAGGCGGATGATGATGATGATGATGATGATGATGGTGAAGCTTCATAACCACAGCACACATTATCTCCCTGCCTCCATCAGAATATGCTTCCTCTGCAACCTGTACCAAATGCTACACTATCTTCCTCCTGATCTCCACAATTTGATTTGCAGGTTATTGACCCCTGAGATATGACTACTCCATCAGTGACCTAAGAGAGGAAGTGACATCAAGGGATAGCAGACACTTGTTTAGTATGTGGCCTGAAACAGGTGAAGTATTTGCGTGCTGAATGACAAAAGAAAGCGGAAGAGAAGTGAAAAAAGGCGAGGAAATAGGAAAGGCACTGCTGATGAGTTGTTGTTGTGTGAAGAAAGGCATATTTCCCGATTTAGCTCAGGACAAGACCTTGCTGTCAACACTGGGGCAGAACAGGATGAGGACACTGATAACGGTAGAGAGTAAAATACCATCTCTCTCCTTTTCACGCACACAAATAAACACACTGTGATCAAACAATGGCTCCTGGGGTTTGTTCTTAACTTAAACAACCTAATATGATTATCAGATCCTGGATCTTTTCTGATCTCTGCCTAATTTGGTTCTTCAAACTAATTTGCGAATTGTATTAAAATATCTGGATGAGTTTGACTGATATGAAATAAGCCTGATCCTGAGCATGTTTAAGTTTAAAGACTTGTTGCTATGACAACAACTCCTGGATGAGATTTGAAGCATAAAATTATCCTGAATTGTTTTTAAATCTTAAGTAATTAAATCTACCTAACCTAGTAATTCATGTATGATGAAGGAATGCCTCTCATACATAGCTTAAACAATCTATGGGGATTTAGGAGATCCTGCATCTTTTAATCCTGACAGTTGAGGTTATCTGAGATTACTTTGTGTGTTTGTATTTGTTGTGAAGAACAGATCTACTGATTCTCGAAATCATGATCAGCAATGCAGCGACTGGCTTGTGGCACTACCTTGTAACATTACCTGAAAGTATTCATAGCGCTTCAGTTTTTCCAAATTTTTTATGTTACAGCCTAATTCCAAAATGGATAAAATAATTCAAAATTCTACACACAATACCCCATAATGAAAAATTTTTTTTAATTGTTGCTAATTTAATAAAATTATGAACCTGAAAAATCCCATGTACATAAGTATTTACAACATTATTTTGTTGATGCACCTTTGGCAGCAATTACAGCCTCAAGTCTTTTTGAATATGATGCCACAAGCTTGACACACCGGTCATTTGGGTATTTTTGCCCATTCCTCTTTGCAGTACCTCTCAAGCTCTATCAGGTTGGATGGGAAGCAACGGTGTACAGCCATATTCAGATCTCTCCAAACATGTTCAATAGGATTTAGGTTTGGGCTCTGGCTAGGCCACTCAAGGACATTCACCGAATTGTCCATTGATATTCTGGTGGTGTGCTTTGGGTCATTGTCCTGTTGGAAGATGAACCGTCACCCAAGTCTGAGGTCAAGAGCACTCTGAAGCTGGTTTTCATTCAGGATGTCTCTGTACATTGCTGCATTCATCTTTTCCTCTAACCTGACTAGTTTTCCAGTTCCTGCTGCTGAAAAATATAACCACAGCATGATGCTGCCACCACCATGCTTCACTGTAGGGATGGTATTAGCCTGGTGATGAGCGGTGCCTGGTTTTCTGCTAACGAAACGCCTGGCATTCACTCCAAATTGTTAAATTTTAGTCTCATCAGACCAGAGAAGTTTGTTATGGTCTGAGAGTCCTTCAGATGCCTTTTGGCAAATTCCAGGCAGGCAGCAGCTTCCGTCTGGCCATTCCACTATACAGGCCTGATTGGTGGATTGCTGCACAGATGGTCCTTCTGTAAAGTTCTCCTCTCTCCACAGAAGAATGCTGAAGCTCAGAAAGAGAGACCATCGGGTTATTGATCACCTCCCTGACTAAGGCCCTTCTTCGCCGATCACTCAGCTTAGATGGCCAGCCAGCTCTAGGAAGAGTCCTGGTGGCTCCAAACAGATGATGAAGGCCACTGTACTCAGTGGAACTTTCAGAGCAGCAGAAATTTTTCTGTAACCTTCCCCAGCCTTGTGCCTCCAGACAATCCTGTCTCGGAGATCTACAGACAATTCCTTTGTCTTCATGCTTGGTTTGTGCTTTGACATGCACTGTCAACCCTGGGACGTTACAGGTGTATGCCTTTTCAAATCATGTCCAATCAGCTGAATTTACCACAGATGAACTCCAATGAAGCTGCTGAAACATTTCAAGAATGATTAGTCGAAACAGAATGTACCTGAGCCCAATTTAGAGCTTCACGGCAAAGGCTGTGAATACTTATGTACATGTGATTTTTCAGGTTTTTTAATTTTAATAAACTTGCAACAAAACATTACATTAAAAATGTGGAAAAAGTGAAGCGTTATGAATACTTTCCACACACACTGTAATTAATATTGAATTATCAGCCATGTGAGCAAAATGACATACAATTTGTAGTAAATGAAAAAGTTTGTTAAATATGTGATAACTTTTCACATTTATTGTGGGCTATTTGAACAGGCTTTACACATTCATGTGTCAATAATTTAACAATTTATGTAGCTTCACCTTTAGACCAGATTTTCTTGGGGTTTGTATTGTGTTCTTAATCCCATTTCTTTAAAAAATCAAAAAGGCATTTTAATATTTAGGAAATATCTGCAAATCTGCACTTCAAATGACCAGAAATTAGCTCTCAATATTGTGTTAGAATGATTTCTGTAAAATTATATAATTATTCCTTCACAAAAATACTAATGAAAAAAAAAAAGCTTAATGAGAATGTTGGCCTTTTATCAAACACTCTCAGAAACTGTTCTAAACTGGGGTGTTTTTTGTACTTTTTTTCACAATGTAGATTACATAACACTCACTCACTTTCCTTCGGCTTTATCAGGGCTCACCACAGAGGAATTAACTGCCAATTACTCCTTCAAGTTTTCCAGCCACAACCCAGCACTGAGAGTACAACTCTGTTGTAATTAGCACTTTCCGCACATACCACGCCCACGTTAGTACAGAATTTTGCTGCTAAACATAAATATGTACACCTGTAGACAAAACTTTAGATCAGGGGTTCACAACAGCCTGTGACCCCTTAAATAAAAATGCCAGTGACTCGCGACCCCCAAGTTCCTCTTAGGTGGTTATAAATATGCAAACGTTGCTCATACAAAAACGGGCCAATATAAACAAGAGCATACTGACAACACAAAAAAGTGCAAGTCTAACAACCATATCATTTTATAGTCATTTATTCATTTGTTTAATTTAATATTAACCTCACCTAATGAGACTAGTGGTTTTCAGCACAAGTCTATTCTTGGTTTAATTTTGGAGATTGATAACCATAGATCATTCTCAATATTCAGTTGTGGCCTGTATTTATTTTTATTGTATTTGATTGCCATAAAGATGTTTAACCATAAAAAGTTTATCCTGGAGTTATAAAATCAATCTGCTGCAGCTGACACTATTGCCGTGTTAATAATTTAACGTAAACACATCGTTCATTCATTCATTCATTCATTCATTTTCTTTTCGACTTAGTCCCTTTATTAATCTGGGGTCACCACAGCGGAACGAACCGCCAACTTATCCAGCATATGTTTTTACGCAGCTTCCAGTTGCAACTCATCTCTGGGAAACATCCATACACACTCATTCACACACATCCACTACGGAAAATTTAGCCTACCCAATTCACCTGTGTCTTTAGACTGTGGGGGACACTGGAGCACCCGGAGAAAACCCACGCGAACACAGAGAGAACATGCAAACTTCACACAGAAACGCCAACTGACACCCTCGAACCTGTGAACTTCTTGCTGTGAGGCGACAACAATACCTACTGCGCCACTGCGTCCCCCTCACATCGGTCATATGAAAGAAAAAAAAAATATGCTGATGGTTTTTTTATTTGCACGTTTACTATTTTTATCTTCTGTGGGTTATGGTTAAAATCAGTGTTGGGCAGTAGCATCGCTACAAGTAGTGACGCTACTAGCTTAACTACATTTCTCAGTAGCGTGGCAGTAGCGTCGCTACTTTCTAAATCAAATAGCTTTTCAGTAGCGAAGTCAAGTAGTGCAGTAGCGTCCACACAAGCTACATTTACAGATCGTGGATCAATAAGTGACGGCACCGACATTCACAGAGCTGTGAGGCTGGTGTGTAGCCGGTGATAGTTAATCCATATGATGGCTAGAATGAGGAGTTCTTCTTCTTCCTGTTTTACGGTGTTCGACAACAAACTTTTGGTGCGTTACTGCCACCTCTGGTTGGCGATGTCGCCAACCAAAACTTGCTTGATGAAAAGATGAGTGAGGGAGAGGAGTTATTTCTAAACAGTAAATAACTTAACTGAACTATCATGCCTCATATGTTTCATTGACAGTTTTATTGATCACTAATATATGATTGACTTGGATTTAAGTAGCTTTGATTTCAAAATAAAAATTGCAAAAATAGCTTGGATGTAGCTAAGCTACTTTTGCCTTGTAGCTTTTAGCTTAGCTTGCTACATTTCCCAGGGGGTAGCTTTTAGTGTAGTTAAGCTACATTTTAAGTAGAGCAGCTAATAGCTTAGCTCACTACATTTTTCAAGTAGCTTGCAAACCACTGGTTAAAATATTGCAATTCAAGTAGTTTAATAAAATTTTATTGACTTTTAAATACACCAAGCGACCCCTTGTCATTGTCCCGCTGTCGGGTCCCAACCTACACTTTGGGAACCACTGCTTTAGAGAATTATCCTAGCAGGGATGTTAATATTAAGTTAGATTTGGGTTGTGACGCCAGGTGACATCTAGCCAGTGTCTAAAGACGTTATGTTGACGTCCAATAACGATGTTAAATGACGTTGAAATTTGGTTGATTTTAGATTGTGTTGGAAAGTGACCACAATCTAATGTCGAGACAACATCTTAAACCATAGTTATGTTGAAGTCAAATATTGACATTTATTCATGAGATATGGCAACCAAAATCCAACGCCTTATAGACGTTATAGTGGTAACGTTCACACAACGTCAAGTCGTAACATCATTAGACGCTGATATCAGCCTGACGATGAGCTGTGACGTCAAACCCATTTTCATTTCCAAAAAAAATGCAACATCCCCCGCGACATTGTGGTACAACATCAATCTGACGTCATGTTGACATCTTGTGTCTGCTGGTGTATTGAACATTTTTGTAAGTAAAATGAATCTACTTTTGCTGAAAACATCTAAGAGCTATTGTTATGAGTTTTTTTCTTAAAACCAGACAAACAGACCTGGTATGCAAGAAAAGTATGCAGATTTTAAATACATTATTATGATTAATTTCAAGAAAGTAACAACTAAAAGTAAACTGTAACGTTTATTTAAATGTTTATTAGAACTCTAGCCAATATATCAGCTTGATGATGTAATAGTCGCCCAGTACTTCTAAGAGGTCATTTGCACTTGGCACATTCTTGCATTCAATTTGTACTTGTTTTAGTGGTCTTGCAATCCTTACTTTGGAAGTTGGCGGAAGTCTCCAGAATAATCCTCATATTTGTAGTTCACCACATGCCAGTCTGAGTTGTATGTCTTGATGCACTGTAAAAATAAGAATAAATTTAAGTAGATCTCTCCTATAACTACACACACACACACACCCAAAATCACAAAAAAGCGAATACACTGCCAGTAATCTAATAATAAGCATCATGTTTTCCACACCAATCTGTGACAACAGCTTCTTAGAAGATAATTTCCTCATTGCATGGCATGAACTGTATCCCTGCGCTAATCGCTGTTAAAGCTGTCACCACACTGCACCACAAACAGACACTAATACATCCACTGGGCATTACATTAAAGCAGATTCAATTCTGTCTGCTTTGTTGGCAGCACGAGCATTCAGTCCTCAGCAGTTCTTCAAGGGATAAGATGAAACTAAAAGCCTCTAAAACCCAAAACGGCTTTCTCATTCTTATTTCAAATCCAATTAATGGAGAGAAAGAGGAAGAGAGCGAGAAAGTAGATGAGTTGACAAAGCAGATTTAAGAGCTTTCTGAACTAAGCATTCAAGTGTTTATCCTTAATAGTAGCCAAACATCTCGTTTTAAGTTTAAGGTTAAAGATTACAAAACTGAAATAGATAAAAAACATTAGCGATGCACCGATGTGAATTTTTTGGTCGATATCGATAACCAATAAATCTTAAGATTTGAAGCCGATAACCAATATTCTATAGAAAATATTTTATTATTATATATTCTATATAAATATTTAAAAATTTTATATTTTTTATACAGTGAACAACTGATTTTATTTTAAAAACATTAACTAATTAAACCAGCTCAAATGTTCTTGAATAAAATATGTTACGGTAATGCACATATGTAGAAATATGTAATGTCCAAAAAAGCATTTTGAGAGGTGTTTTGACAGTACAAGCGAAAAGCTAAAAATACAGATAAATTCATCTCATTTTGGCATTTTAGATTCTTTTAAACACATGTAGGTGCTGCTTGTCAATCAGACAATGCTTCTATGTTCGTTTTTGCTGTCAATTGCGGAAAAATTATTGATAAAAAGTTTGTTAGATCACTGTGAGTTTGAAACTTTAACTGCAGGCGCAATGTGATGAACATATAAATGAAACTAACATCTACAATTTTTATTTTTATTTCATAGGACCTATAAATAAGTAGCAATAATAATTTTTTTGAGTCTTCACTAAACAAATTACTTTCATATTAATAAAAAATTCAAAGAAATTAGAGAAATAGCCTGCAAACAATGGGAATTCTGTCTTCATTTACTTACCTTGATGCTTTTAACATTTAACATAAAATTGTATTCAATTTAATTTATTAAGTTAAACATAAACAATAACACAAACTGTAAACAAGAACTAGATTTTTACTAGTAATAATGGTGATACTTGTCTAATCTAGTATTTTAAAGTTTCTTCTTTTTTTTTTTGATACAAATACAAACCGCATTTAGACAACTAAACCACTTGCGCTGATGATGTCATAACAAAACTTCACAGAAAAAAAAGTGCTTTGGCAGCTCATCTTGTTTGCTGCCCCTTGTGGATCACATTTAATTACAACTTTTATAAACCAAAATGACAATTTCTCTTGATTTACAGCATGCCAAGTATTTTTCAATTGCACATACTTCATGTGAGACGCAGTTGTTTCCAAGAACTGGTTTGCAGCAGAGCAATTGTTCGGGACTGGTGTTGTTCTGACCGGAGGAGTCATGCACATGACTGTGCAGGGCAGATGTTTTGATTTGCGAGCTCTGGAAAAGTGCCTGGCTCAAACCCAGCTGCACTTGATGATGTCATTGAGCTCTTTAGTGAGAGGAAGTATCGTTTTACGCTCTTCGCTGACGACACCCAACACTCGTGATATGAACACAACCCCAACCTGACCCAGACCTCACACACAAGTACGGTATTAACAAAGCTACCTACACGTGTAGAGTCAATTATTGAGGGGCTTCTTTTGAAACTAGTCTCACCTGTTGACAGTTCCTGTTAAGATATCCTAATTTTGCTTTATTGACCTTATTTATACTAATTGCTTTTTTATTCTCATTGTGACTTTCTGATTGGTGATTTTTTTTTCTTGTGTGTGTGTGTGTGTGTAGAATCATGGGTAGTGCAATTCCTATCAGGTGATAAAAAAAATATTTTTAAAAAGACAATTTTATGTGGACAAAGAAGTTGATGATGATTAACAAGTTCACATTAGGTCTTTCTTTAAATGTTTATCAGTTATTGTTTATATCAGAGTATAAGGGTTCTGTCTTGTAAATTCTTGTGTTGGTGGCAGAGTCTGGACTCTAGCTCTGTTTTGTCCTGTCCTGTTGTGCTCGGCTCGAGTTTTCTGTTTTCTGTCATTGTGTGTGTCTCTGTGTGCACGTCGTCGTGAGTGTGCGCAGATTGTGCGCGCTCTTGCTTGATGCTGGTGCGGGGTCTGTGTATGCTTAGGACACGCACTCATGTTTGTGTTTTGTTCTGTCGGCATCGCGCTGTTTCATTCTCAGCATCCCATTCTGGTTGGTTTTGGTTTCGGTTGGCGCTGAGATGAAACATGCGCGCTGCTTATGTGTGAGCTCACAGTGAGGTGTTTTATTTATCGTGTGCTCGTGTCTTGCGTCTATTTGTGTTGTCCAAGAATGTGGCTCTGTGTTTACATTGTGGCCACGTGCTTCAGTCTTGTCCTGTTATTGTGAACGCGTGGTTAATGAGTTCTCTCATTGGCTGCGAGTTCTTGCCTCGTTTTATGTGAGCACATGGCTTGTGTTGTCTCTTGTCTTGTCATCTATTGTCTAGTCCCACCCTCCTTGTTAACCCATTATTAGTTAATTATGTCTACGAGCGTCTACTTTAGTGAACAGAACCTGCATATGCTGCGAGTAACAGCTAATAAAGTTGTAAATAATATTCAGTTTGTGGCCCAGAGTGATTGTTTGAGAGCTGCGAAATATGAACAGCCCTTAGCAGTGAAAATAAAACCAAAAGCGTGCACGTCATTTAAATAATCATATCGCGTTTTAGAGTTATGACTGCGACAAGCATTTGATGTTTTTTCTTTCATTGCAAACACACAGTTGTGCATGCAAATAAATGTTTAAAGTGTCAGTATAACTACTCTAGCCTATATAATGTAGATTTTACCAGTAAATTAATTGGTCTAATAATGTTCTCAATGACAGATTGCAACCATAGGCCTATATCTCAAACATAACTCAACATCAGAATTATTATAAGTAGAATATAATTATGTATAGAGACCAGTACACCTACACATAATATCCAGGAGACCTACACATAATATTAATATTGTTGTTTTACCATATGTTTGAGAAAAAAACAATAATCTCATATTAAAATTTATTTTACATCTACAGAATCGTGAGAGAATCGTGGTCTTTATTTTAAGCAAAAAAATTGCAATTCTCATTTTAGCCAGAATCGTGCAGCTCTAACACCCGCCCCCTGCTAGTCTCACTGACACAACTTCCGGCAGCAACCTAGCTTTCCCATCCAGGTACTGACCTGCTTAGCTTCAGTGGGCGATCATGTGATAGTTGCAGAGAGCTGGCTGCCAGCAATGTTATATTGTAACATTTACACAAGTTCTAAGGAATGTTTCAGAATTTTCCAAAAGCATTCCCTTTTACCTGGGAAGCAAGATGTTTGTGTGCATTTTCTGATCATGACTGCAGTAATTCATCAATTGATGATCAAATACTGGAGAAGAGAACCGTAACCAGGCATATATCCAGAGACTCGCTCCACTGCATTTTTAAGAGATGATTTACAGTCTGGGTACATTATGCCAAACTGTGGTCTTCCACTGCTTCCTCTCAAAACCTACCTTTAAATAGAGCGATGCAAAATAGTGTGGCATTTGAATGATGCAAATAGCCTTTGAAGAGGAACTACAATTTTTTGAGTAATGTTTGCAACCTGATTTGCATAATTCATTTAATGACTCATGTCCTGAAACAATATAGACAACATGTACAAACGCAATTCATCCATTCATCCTCTTTTTTTGTTGGTCATGTTGTTCTTACCTCCTGGACGAGCAGGCTGCTGGCTCTCTTATCTGCTCCATCTGGTACTGACGAGTATAGAGTCCGGCCCTGACGCTTCAGTGTGGAGATCTACACAGATACATGTGGAAATCATTGATGTATTAGGAAGCACTGGAACATTTATAAAAGATGTGTCAGAGTAAATTTGGACATTTCTTGCAGCAATAAAACTAACAATGCTGGACTGCAAACAAAAAGGAGGATTTCAGTGTTTGGTGTTTTTTTTTTATCTTACATACAGTATATAACTGTAAAATGTGAATTTCTTATTATATTTAGTTACGTTTATATTAAATATTTTGATTTATTTATAAATTAGTGATAAATAAACTGTAAATATGATTTTATTAGAAAGTTTTTGTATTTACAGTTGGAGTCAGAATTATTATTATTATTGATTTTTTTTTTCTTTTTTAAATATTTCCCAAATGATGTTTAACAGAGCAAGGAAATTTTCACAGTATGTCTGATAATATTTTTTCTTCAGGAGAAAGTCTTATTTTTTATTTCTGCTAGAATAAAAGAAGTTTTCATTTTTAATAACCATTTTAAGGTCAAAATTATTAGCCCCTTTAAACTATATATTTTTTCGATAGTCTACAGAACAAACTGTTATGTTTAGAAATGTGCTGAAAAGAATCTACCAGTTAAACAGAAAATGGGGGGGGGGACAGGGAGTTACAGCACGTATGCGTAAATTGATTGAACTGACAATATACAGTATATTGTACAGTACAAAAGCTTTTTATTTGAAATAGTAGCTGTTTTTTTACATTCTGTTCATGAAATAAACCAGAAATAACTTGATAACCTTTGATATTTATAGTAAATGTGTCAAATCAGCTTAATATACGATTTTCTGAAAGAATACACTTAATTTAATTTATTATAATTTATTAATATTACATACGATATTACGTATCGTCACTGTTTTTTATTTTTGATTAAATAAATGCACACACACACACACACACACACACACACACACACACACACACACACACACACACACACACGCACACACACGCACACACACACACACGTGCACACACGCACACACACATTTATATATCATTTCGTTTTTTTTCCCACAATGGTGCCTCGTGTACGTCATCTTATCCTCTTTTGGGAGGAGCTTGTGTCATTTCCGGTCCAAAAAAAATTGCTGGCTAAATTTGTCAGGAAAATGAATATTTTTTTAGGGGGGGGGGGATTGACATACAGTGTATAAATATATATATAATATATATATATATATATATATATATATATATATATATATATATATATATATATATATATATATATATATATATATATATATATATATATATATATATATATAAGTTAATTTATATTTTACATAATGCACTGTAATAATTTGACATAATTAAAGGGACACTTTTCACACACACACACACACACGCACACACACAAACACACACATCTTTTTTTTCCACCTTATTGCCAGAAGCAGGAATATGTAACACACACACACACACACACACACACACACACACACACACACACACACACAGTATATATTTACAATCTTCCACGGCTCTTCAGCAGTGTATGAAGTCATGCCCGATCCAGTCAAGGCTAGTAAACAGACTTCAGAGTCTAACATCTCAATATGATTATTGAATGAACTATAATTAGAATGAACACTGTGCTTCAAGTAAAACTCAGTGGTAAACAATTCATTTTCCTTCAGCTTAGTCCCTTATTTATCAGAGGTTGCCCCAGTGGAATGAACCACCAACTACTCCGGAATATGTTTTATGCAGCGGATGCACTTCCGGCCGCAAAGGAATATGACCAATATACATTACATTTCCTAAATACACATTTACAAAAATGGACAGCCAATCATTCCATACTTCTGGCTTGACAATAACAAGATTTTTATTTGAGATTACGAATTCTTTTGATGATTTAGAGTTTTACATTTAGATTTAGACACGATAATCAAATTTATAGTCTAATTTCCGAACACTAATCTTATAATTGAGTTACGAATGTTTGGTTTCGGCTAAGCAGGCAGCTGTTTGCACAACGCAGTTTTCATGTTTCTGTTCCCCATAAACCACATCCCATAACAATAATCTCCAGCATACACACCCATTTCTAAAGGAAAACAACGAGACGGTTTCATTCAGGGAAGCAGTTCGAGAGATCCCCTGAGACACTGTTACTCTAATGCTATTTGAGGGAAGACGAGAGATGTTTGACTAGTGAGCCCAGGGAGGAAGCAAACCTAAGACGAGCCACTGAGAGACTGAGAAAACTCACATCTGCACAGGTTACTCATTATTCAGCTCTCAGAATCACGCTGAAAAAATAACACTTTAGAGGAAATCGCAGTGTGGGTGTGACAAGAAGAGAACAGAAAACAATGACAGGAATGAGAAGGAGGAATGGAGGAATGAAGACTGATGGGAGAGCAGATGGTTTGAGAGATGAACTGACGTTCCTACCTGGAAGTCATCGATGGGAAACTGAAGCATGTCTCTGAGGACATCGCTGAGTATCTGAGTTTTCCTCTGGACGAGAACATTCTCGTAGTCCAGCGGCTCAATCACTTTGGGTTTCACCTGGAGACAAACACACAAGCATACATGTGCTTAAGTTTAACAAGAGCAAACTAGAAGAAATAATGATTTTAAGGACTTCAAATTAGGACAATATATGATTTAAGCATCAATATCGCAATATGTGGGTCTGCAAAAGTCACACTGCATGATTAAATTATTTATTAAAGATTAAAACTTAAAGATACAATTAAATATATTATTTTAAAAAATTATTTATACAATGATGACCATGTTATTTAACGTTTGATTGTTCAATTTCTCTTCTTAAATACTGTTAGAGTCTGCAGAAAACCAATAAGCGCTGTTTATTAATTTATTTTTGCTTGTAAGTAATTATAATTTATGCAGATCCACTGCTTAGTTAAAGGCTGGATCCTCACAGTCGATCTAAATTTATGAAATAGAGCAGTTCAAATTATGCAAAACTTGAAACACAACACATTCTATGATATGACAACATCAACTGAAACCAAAGACAAACACCAATGTCTTTGTGCATACACACACACACACTTTGTTTTGTTTGTTACTGTGTAAGAGAGAGGAGAGTTGTGAATGAGTGTTGTGTTGAACTGTACCAGGCAGTTCACACACAGCTTCCCATAATCCCTGCTATGATTGGCTATGCTCAGCGCCAAAACTGTGCATCACCCAATAGAGACCGGCGAATGGGTCTCGCTTACAATGTGCATTGTGACATCATCGCTGGGGACACACAGCACAGAGAGACCGGACTCTGACTCAGGCACTTACTGGCTAATATATGATGGAAAGACTGCAGCCTCTGGAGAGCTTTATTTCCTGTCCAGCACACACACACTTTCATAAGGCTCTTTGCCACAACCATCTCTGAAATGTGTTTAAACTATCAGCTGAGCATTTATTAAACACAACATTTGCAATATGTCAGTGTAAACACATTTAATATTGCGATGTCAATCTCTGATCTATTTCATGCACCAGTAGACAGTCAAGTGACTTTGATTAAATACAGGGAGAAACGTCAGTAGATAAAATAAAAACATTCTTTGCAACTGCAGAATCACATGCTTATATTATCAATTACAATTATCAAATGTTTACGTAATACATCAAGTGTTTCTTCGAAAATAGTGTCCTTTAAAAAAAAGTTATCAGCAATATCAATATCAGCATTCAACAGTCACAAAATACACTCTGGTCTGAAGAAAACAATAGATCACAATCAACAATCTAGATTTCATTGAGATTTGTTGAATGGTTATTTGAATATTACAATAGTTCTGTTAAACCAAAATAATTCATTTCATACATTTAACTCTGTTGTTACCAAGCCAGGCTCATTCTGAAAAAGTACCACTATATAAATTTCTGGAGAGCGCCAAATACGTTACAGGAGCAAGTTTTTTTTTTGCAGTTTTTTTTTTTTTTGCAGTTTTTGCTTTCGCAAATCCACTAAAGGCCACAGTGTACGTTTTTTCAGATCTTAAATTTCTCTCACGAGTGCCATTCGCTCCTGCTGTTCACACAGAAATCCACCAGAGCCCACTGTCCACTGACTAACTGACTGACCGATTTACTGACCCACCCTCCTCCTTTCTTAAACCCAACCGATAGTGTTTTTTTCAAAAGCACAGACTGACCCACACACACACTTCTCTAAACCCAAATCATAGTTTTAAAAAGCAATCCAGAGAAAAAATCCTTTGGCTGATTTTTACCACATTCTCGCCCTGCAGTTTACTTGTTTATTTTATTTTTTCGCTTTTGTTTTTGTCTTACCTGGTTTCTGGAACCGTTTTACGCCTGACTCGAACCTCATCATCATGGTTCAACTCCTCTCTGCGTCTTAATTCAGCCGACATACATGGTAAGCTAACTGGACAATTAACAGTGGGAAAGCTGTCCATACAGAGTTAAGCGGTCAGCTGGTAAGTGCAATAAGGTACAGTGTCATACCGCCCCGTAGCATTCATTTTAAAGACAAATTGCAGTCATACGTATTTCTGGCTATATAATTCGCAATCTCCAGAAATGTATATAGGGCTATATTTTCAGAATGAGCTGGTTGGTTTAAACCAGGGGTGCCCAATCCTGCTCCTGGAGATCTACCTTCCTACAGATTTCAGCTACAACCCTATTCAAACACAACTAAACCAACTAAGTAGGATCTGGAGGAGCGCTTGGTAATTACCGACAGGTGTGTTTGATCAAGGTTTCAGCTGAACTCTGCAGGTAGGTAGATGACCAGGAATAGGATTGGGCACCCCTGGTTTAAACAGTAAAAATTGAGCTTACATTTTTTTTTATTAAAATATTAAATTGGTAAATAAATTTACACAATATTAAAGTCAATATTCACAAATCAAGACATTTTAAGAACATACTAGAGGAAATACTCTCTAAACTTTAAGTTCTTTAAACTTTACAGGCGAAACTGACTGATAGATTTATATTTAATATTTGATATGAAATGATCTGACCCATTAATTAATCCTCATTTATTGAATTCATCATAATGTACGTCAATCCTTTATTCATTCATTCATTCATTTTCTTTTCAAATTAGTCCCATTACTAATCCGGGATCACCACAGCGGAATGAACTGCAAACTTATCCAGCACATTTATTTCACGCAGCAGATGCCCTTCCAGCTGCAACCCATCTCTGGGAAACATCCCTACACACTCATTCACACACAAACACTACAAACAAACTCTACAAAGAAATGCCAACTGAGCCAGCCGAGGCTCGAACCAGCGACCTTCTTGCTGTGAGGCAGCAGCACTACCACTGCGTCACCCAATCATTTTTTTCCTTTTATTTTAAAAGACAAAGTAAAAAAAAATCCCTCATGGGATTTTTACACCCCATTTTTTATGAGTTACTGTCTTCTGTTGAACACAAAAGAAGATATTCTGAAGAATGATGGTTGCTGAGGAAAAAAACAAATACTTTAGAAGTCAGTTTGTCCCAGCAACCAAACAGAAACTCAAATAGGTCTTAAACAAAGGGTCAGCATATGATGAAAGAACTTTCATTCTTGAACTATCCCTGAAATTACCTGAAGCAATTAGTTATATTTGTAAGTTTTAATATATTTTAAGTTATACAATTTTAAGTATTTGACAAACAATATATATATATCCAGGGTGGCATGGTGGCTCAGTGGTTAGCACTGCCGTGTCACAGCAGGAAGGTCGCTGGTTCGAGTGCCAACTGGGCCAGGTGGAATTTCTGTGTGGAGTTTGCATGTTCTTTCTGTGTTCGCGTGGGTTTCCTCCGTATCCTCTGGTTTCCCCCACATTCCAAAGATATGCGCTATTAATGAATTGAATAAACTTAACTGGCCGTAGTGTATTTGTGTGAATGAGTGTGTATGGATGTTTCCCAGTACCCTAGTACTAGGTTGCAGCTGGAAGGGCATCCACTGTGTAAAACATATGCTGGATAAGTTGGCGGTTCATTCCTCTGTGGCGACCCCAGATGAATAAAGAAACTGAGCCGAAGGAAACTGAATGAATATATAAATCCAGTTGGCTTAAACCTGTGTGTGTGAGTTTGTGTGTGTGTATGAGTGCATTGCATTGTGTCTGTAGAGACTTTCTTGGCTGTAATCCATTTCTCTTGTGTTGACGGGGACTCCCTGCTGAGGAAAACATTAGAAAAGTCTGCTAAATATCACATCACATCTAGGTTTAGAAGATTTATTCAACTGCTCAGCGTATTCATTAACTGCAGTCAAGTGACCATTTACTATTCTTTAGACTTCATTAAGAAGCAGTCAGTCAAAGTGAAGAGTTTGAAGAGAAACTTCTTTAACACTATAGTTAAGGTCACGATTAATGCTATTAACTACTGTCTTATAACCTGACTATTATTAGGATATTAACTGATCATCAGTAGTTATGAAGTATGATCCTATTCTCCATCCCTAACCCTACCCAAAACCAAAACCCAACCTCTACCTTACTATTACTAACCAGGTAATTAGTAGTTTATTACGCTAGTAGTGTTAGCTATTGGTTTAATAATACAGTGGATTGTGACCTAAACTAAAGTGAAAAAAGTCAATAATCTGGCAACACAAGCTGCCAATGTGCCAGTCTAAACGCCAACAGCCAAGCTGAACCGCGATTCCCTCAGGTCACTCAACACAGCCAACACAAACACCTACTAATGAATACAATATGAGATTAATTAGCAATTCACCAAGTCCTGGCACAGTCATTTAAACACACAGACACACACACACATGCACATGCACACGCACACACACACACACACACACACACACACACACACACACACACACACACACACACACGGAACTTGGAAGACATTGATGCTTATTTTTAGAGAACATTCTAACAAACTTCCGTCACACACACACACATGGGTTAGGGTTTTTTTTTCTTTGTTTTTGTGAAAAGTGGGGACATTACATAGGTTTCCATTCATTTTATACTGTCCAAACCATATATTGTATTGCCCTCACCCCTAAACCCAACCATCACAGGAGACTGTGTGCAGCTTTACTCCATGATTAAACTCATTCTGTAGGATTTATAAGCATTTTGAGAAATGAGGACGTCACCAATGTCCTCATATTTCACCTCCTTTTTGTAATACCTGTGTCAAACCAATGTCGTTATTCAGATTTGTGTCCTGATATGTCACAGAAACACGTACACACACAAACACATTTTTTTTTTTATTTGTTGTGACATACCATAATCATTGTTTTATATTATACAAACTATAAATCATCTGAATAATTCATTTATCATTATATACATTTAAGTCCTAATATGTCATGAAAACACACACTCACACACACACACACACACACACACACACACACACACACAGATATACAGCACTTGAAGACGTTGATGCTAGTTTGGGACAACATTCTGACAAACTTCTGGCATGCTCACACACAAAAGCTCTTGCACCCACACAATTTGCGTTTTGTGAGTTGCGGGGACATGTCATAGCATCCATTGTTTTTATCTTATACAAACTGTATTTTCTATTCCCTTTATTTTTCTGTATTATAAGCCTTTTGAAAAATAGAGACATCAGCGATGTCCTCATAATTCAATACCTATGGCATTATACACGTTTGTGTCCTGATATGTTACAAAAATTCCCTCACACACACACACACACACACACACACACACACACACACACACACACACACACACACACACACACACACACTCACACACACCACTTGGAAGACGTTGATTCTTAGTTTTGGAGAACATCAAACTTCTGGCACACTCAGTTCCACACACAAAAAAAGCACATGCACAGACAAAAAGTTTGTTTTTGTGAATTATGGGGACATTCCATCCGTGTCCATTGTTTTATACTGCACAAACTGTATTTCAGGAAACTGAGTAGAGTTTTACTTGTTCTGTATTATTTATAAGCTTTTTAAAAATTGGAGACATCAGCAATGTCCTCATAATTCATCTCCTTGTAACACCCATGTCATTATACACAATATGTCATAATATGTCACAAACACACACACACACACACACACACACACACACGCAGCACTTGGAAGACGTTGATGCTTATTTTTGGAGAACATCCTAGCAAACTTCTGGCAAACTCATCTACCCGCGCACACACACATTATGTCTTTGTGAATTGCGGGGACATACCATAGGCGTCCATTGTTTTTATATTATACAAACTATAACTAAATTCCTTGTAATACCCATGTCATACACATTTGAGTCCTGATATGCCACACACACACACACACACACACACACACACACACACACACAGATGTACAGCATTTAAAAGATGTAATTTTTGACACTTATTTTTGGAGAACATCCTAACAAACGTCTGGTGCACTCATTTGCACACACAGACACACACACATGTGTTTATGTGTGCAGGACTGCAGAAATGTGTTGTGTCAAATGTCAAGCAGGAGGAAGAGGAGGGGAAAGGGAATGTCATTAAAGTGTCTCTCTCCCTTCGGGTGGAGGGAGGATCTTAAGGTAAAAGCAGACGCCGCTCGCTGTTTAACTGCGCTGTAAATCCTCGTTCTCCCGCTCTGATTCCCTACAGACTCACGGACACACAGCGCTGTACAGACACAGACAGCCACACACAACTTCATTCTGGAGTTCAATAAATCAGGAAGGTTTTTGAAGAGAGACTTTGTGAGCTGATCTGAGCTTCACTATGGGCCAATTAAAGGGGGTGTCCGACAACACAGGTGCAATAGCTATGAAAGCACACATCACTACCTCACACACACACTTTTGGTGTATTTGCATGTCTTTTTTTATTTATAGGGTGACTCTAAAATCTTGTCTGCATTACATTTTTAAACATTATGAAAATATCTTGAGCTTGTAATGTTTTGAGCTAGTACCTAACTTCATTTAAAAGATAGCTAAGCGCATTTCTCACTCAAATTCCTTGCACCACACTGCAAAAAAAAATCTATTAATAAACAGCTTTAAAAAAACAACTTACAAAAAACTTACAAAAAAATGCCAGCAAATTAAGGAAAGATCTTCATCCATTTGAAAGCACATGTGCTGCAAATCCTCACAACGCAAACACATAAAAAAACTGCACTTTCTCCCAGAGCAAACAATTTATGAAATTGTGATGCATTGGAAACACAATGTTTCAGGTGAACCCAAAATGTGATGGAAGCTGCTGTGCTGTGACTATTTTAAAAAAAAATAGCTCAGTGAAATTGTAGGTGATCTTTAAAAGGTGAGTTTTTTTGTTTATTTGTTTATTATAACATTCTGATTTCTTTGTCTTTTGTATTTTAGTAGCCAAAATAACCATAACCTAAATAGCCACGTCTGTCACGTTTTTGGGTCCCCTCAAAACATTTCCACTGTGTTCAAAGCTATTTGAAAGTGTTTGTTGCCGTTTTTTGTAATTGCATGTGTTTTCTTAAATTCCAGAATGTTAAGCTCTCTTGGCCACTGTAGTCTGTTTTACAATAATGGTATTTGGAAGGAAATTTACTCAATCTGAATAATCTTACAAAACAGGGTTCTTACACTAACTAAAACAAAAAAAAACATAAAACTACAATATTTTTGGTACCTGAAACAAAAATAAAAGTTATATACATCTCAAAAAAAAAAAAAGATTAAGTGTATATATAGTTGAAGTCAGAATTATTAGCCCCCTGAATTATTAGCCCCCCTGTTTATTTTTCCCCCCGATTTCTGTTTAACGGAGAGAACATATTTTTAAAACATTTCTGAACATAGCAGTTTTAATAACTCATTTCTAATAACTGATTTATTTTATCTTTGCTATGATGACAGTAAATACTATTTGACTAGATATTTTTCAAGACACTTCTATACAGCTTAAAGTGATATTTAAAGGCTAAACTATGTTATTAGGTTAACTAGGCAGATTAGGGTAATTAGGCAAGTTATTGTATAACAATGGTTTGTTCTGTAGACTTTAGAAAAAACACATAGCTTAAAGGGGCTAATAATTTTAACCTTACATTTTTTAAAAGTTTTTATTCTAGCCAAAATAAAACAAATAAAACTCTCTCCACAAGAAAAAATATTAGCAGACATTCTGTGAAAATTTCCTTGCTCGTTTTAACATAATTTGGGAAAAATTTTAAAAAGAAAAAGAAATGTAAAGGGGGGCTAATAATTCTGACTTCAACTGTATATATATGTACACTATGTACTGTATTCAACAAATCGGCCGTGAGATGTTCAAAAGTAATAATGCAAAAAATATATAAAAGAGAAAAAAGAGATATATTAAGAGAAAAATACAACTAATTTAAACAATTAATAAAACTAAAATATTACTAAAGCAGTAAAATAAACCTGTTGCATTTAATCTTAATTTGAATCTAAACTTTATTCTGTTAATATATCATTTCTTTTTTTTCTTTGTGTAGTTTTAGTCTTACATTTCATATTTAAATTGAATTGACTATTCTGTGTAACTGTCATAAAGAAGAAGTTTAGTAATCCTTGAAAAAAATGTCAGCATTGATGATCTTTGTACCTTATTTACCCATAAAAGTTTGCAACAGTACCTTAAGGCTACATATTACTTCTCCAAGCTACTAAAATGCACTTTTTAAGACAAAAGTACAGGCACTGCCTACCAATACAAATTGTTATTTTTCTGACAGTCTAACTTTTAAGTCTAGCCTCAACAACCACAGACATACTAAACATGTTTTTTTGTTTTTTTTTATGTCCACATAAGAGACTCACCCCAACAGGCATTGCTGTGTCCCCATCCTCCATCTCCCCAAGAGTCCTGCCCTGCTGAGGTGTTTCACACACTGCATCCTTACGGGCGGCTCGTCCAGCCTTGCCCTGCATGATCCACCACACACAATCCCTCCAGAAAACCCAACTCAAATCAACGACAGGCACAGAAATAAAACCCAGGCTAGGACTGAACAAACAGCACTGCACACTTCTCCTGCACTCCTTCTGTTCGTCCACTTTTCTCTCTCTCTGAAGCTGAACTTTACCATGTGGAGTTTTCAAGAGTGTTTTCCTCTATCACTTCAGTCCCTCCCTCGCTCTCTTTTTTTCCCTGCATGGGAGAAGCAGAGACCACTCCTTCACACAGCTGTTCTGGTATGGGGGAGTGCATGTGTGTGTGTGTGTGTGTGTGTGTGTGTCCACTATTGTGTTATGTCACGCTCATCTGTCCTCCCTCTGCGCTGAAACAGAGATCTTAACTGTCTGTTTCACCTGCCAAAGAGCAACACCCAAAGCCCACGAGTGAACACAACAGATAAAGAGACTGAAAGTTCCTCTTTTTTTACAAAAAAAGAGTGACAATGTTAATTAGGTTTACAGCAGGCATTAGCAGTAGGAAGATGAATACAATGTAGTCAAATGAAACCTGTGGAAAGAAACTGGTGAGTGAAAAGACTAAACCCAGCAAGCATTTTTTTTGTTTCTAAACGATGTCTAAGAGATATCTAATAGACGTCTAAACATAGTCGTCTTGGTTAAACAAAGACTAAATTTGTGTCAGTGAAAATCTAATAGACATCTAAGAATACGCTAAGACTAGACTAGTCATCAAATAAATAGAAATTAATGGCTACTCATATAAAATCTGTCTAATCCATCTATTTGATGACTAGTCTAGTTTTGGGCTATTCTTAGACGTCTATAAGATTTTCATTGACAGCTCAAGTTTAGCTTTGTTTTAGTCAAGCTGTCGACGTTTAGATGTCTATTACACATCTATTAAACACAAGATTGTTTGCTGGGAAAGGTTTTCTGCAGATGATTTCAAGGCCACATGAAACCATCTGGCTTGATAAGTACTTTCCTTGCCGGTGTTGATGCGTTTCCTATTGAAACAGAAAGTTCTGGCAGAGCTTGTACAATGGCTCATCCTCTTCACACAGACACAAATAAGGCCCTAATGTTACAGAAAAATCATAACTATAAAAAATGTAATCAAGAGTAGCAAGTTATTTACAGTTGAAGTCAGAATTATTAGCCGCCCTGAATTATTAACCCACCCCACCTCTGTTTCTTTTTTCCCCAATTTCTGTTTAACCGAAAGAAGCTTTTTTCAACACATTTCTAAACATAAAACTCATTTCTAAAAACTAATTTGTTTTTTCTCCCTGCGATGATGACATTAAATAATATTTTACTAGATATTTTTCAAGACACTTTTTTTTACAGCTTAAAGTGACATTTAAAGGCTTAACTAGGTTAATTAGGTTAATCAGGCAGGTAAGACTAATTAGGCAAGTTATTGTTTGATGATGGTTTGTTCTGTAGACTATCGAAAAAATATATAACTTAAAGGGGCTAATAATTTTGACCTTAAAATGGTGTTTAAAAAATGAAAAACGGCTTTTATTCTAGCCAAAATAAAACAAATAAGACTTTCTCCAGAAGAAAAAATATTATCAGATAAACATCATTTGAAAAATATTTAAAAAAGAAAAAAAACTTCAAAGGGGGCTAATAATTCTGACTTCATATATATATATATATATATATATATATATATATATATATATATATATATATATATATATATATATATATATATATATATATATATATATATATATTCATACATATATTCATACATATATTCATATATATATTCTCACAGTTATTAAGTTTTTTGAAGGCAATGAAAAGAAACAGGGTGTGCTCTGCCACTTTAGTTTCAGTGAACTTCCTTCTGAAATGTGCAACAAAAAAAAGAACTGATGAGAAATGTATTTATATACATTTTCAATAACCACATCTACATTCCCTAAGCATCCAGAGTTGTAACTAATATAAATTTGTTTTACAATAGTTTTTTTTACCAACCAAGGCTCAATACATTTCTGGTGAGTGCCAAATACAGCCCAGCAGGTATGTTTCTTGCAGTTTTTGTTTTCATGAATCCACCAGAGGCCGATGCATACGCTTTTTGAGATCTCAAATTACTCTCACGAGTGCCATTCACACCAGCTGTTCTCATATAAATGCACCAGAGGCCGATGTCGACTGACTGACTGACAGACTGACTGATCGACTGACCCACCCTCCTCCTTCCCTAAAGCCAACCAATAGTGTTTTAAAAAGTACTGATTGACCCATCCACCCACTTCCCTAAACTCAACCAATTGTGTATAAAAAGCACCAATGGACTCGCCCACCCACTCCCTAAATCCAACCAATAGTTGCTTAAATTGTTTTACCACAATCTCACCCTGTTATTTGCCCATTAATTTTATTTTTTGGCTTCTGTTTTTGTCTTACCCGCCTTCTGGAATGTCGTGGTCAACTCCTCACTGCATCTCAAGTCTGCCAACGTACATGGCGAGTGAACAAACAACTACTGAGCAAACTGGTAACAGCTGGAAAGCAATCCATCTAAAGGTAAGCGGTGAGCTGGTAAGCGTGAAAAAGAACATTCATTTTAGAGACGAAATGCAGCTGTACAAAGTTCTGGCTACATAATTTGTGATCTCCAGAAATGTATATAGGGCTACATTTTCAGAATGAGCCTGTGTTTTTTTTAAACAGTTAACACCATAATAATTGTTGATCCTTGAAGAGAAAGTCTGTAAGTTTTAAATGTCTGCTAACAAAAGTTAACAGAAAGCAACATGACAAGTTTTTTTTTTTATCTTGATCTGTATGAAAACACAAAAATACCACTCTGCATCCATAAGTCTCTTTAACTCGTACGGAAAAAAAAAATCGTCTCATATTATAAACAACTCATTTCCTTCAAAGTACATTCACACAGCGGGATAAGACACACAATTACAGATCTGCTTATCTGCAGCGGTCCAGCATTCTGACGTCCTCGGTAAAGGTCAGGCGACAGCCAACATGCCTATTCAGAAACTGAATAGAGAATAGAGATGTGCACGCGCGCACACACATACACACACGCGCACACACACACGCACACACACACACACACACACACGCACACACACACACACACACACACACACACGCACACAGACACTTCCTGCAGTCACCTTTTAGGGGTCAAAGTTGAACTTTAGGAAGGGCAAGAAGCGGACAATAGTCTGCACAAAAAGAGCTATTTATATTTAAAATTTCAACCATATTATTATTATTATTATTGTGACACATTTATTCAAAATTATCAGGATGAATTAACAATGTGCTTTCAATTAAATGAAAACTAATTTTAAAGACATTGTGACATGGGTTACAGTGCAAAAATGCACTAATAAATGGGATCCTAAACATTAATTTTAAATTAATGAACTAATAATTTTGCAAATAAGTAAATCAATACTAATTTGAAAAGGAAAGGAATAAAATAAAAATGAAAAAATAGATGTAGGGTATCAATGACATAACTGTTGCATTCTAATTGGCATACTATCATTTTGAAATAGCAACCCAGGCTCCTCATAGATACGTACCCCTGTATACATTTCTAAAGAGTGCGAAATACATCCCAGGAGCTACATTGTTTTTGCAGTTTTTGTTCTCATGAATCTACCAGAGAGTGTGTGTACACTTTTCAAATCACAAATTTCTCTCATGAGTGCCATTTATGCCTGCCTGTCTCGCAAAAATGCAACAGAGGCTGCTGTCCACTGACTGACTTACCGTCCAATACCCCCAAACACCCCCTCCCTGAACCCAACCGACAGTGTCTTCAAAAGCAATCCAGAAAAAAAAGCCCTCTATGCCGCCTGATTTTTGCCACGTTCTCACTCTGTTATTTACTTGTTTATTTTATTTTTTTTTTGCCTTTTGTTTTGGTTTTACCTGCTTTTTTTGCTGAACTCGAACCCTGTTGTCAGGGTAAACTCTGCTCCACATCACAAGTCTGCTGACGTACTGTACGTGGCGAGCCACTGGGCAAACTAGTGACCGCGGAAAAGCCATTCACATGGAGGTAAGCGGTCAGCTGGTGAGCGCAAAAAGAAACAGAAGCCGTTGGTGGCGGCGTACCGCCCCATAGATTTCATTTTAAAGAAGAAATGCAGCCATACGCAGCTCTGGCTACATAATTCAGGCTCTACAGAAATGTATACGAGGTACGTAATCACAATCAGCCTGTGTTGCAAAATAGTACAAGATAGAATTCATATGTCCCAAACCATAGTATGTTGAAAAGTGTATGCCAAAGGTTCCCGGATAGTTTACTTTTTCTGGTAGAAAGTGTAGAATCGTCTATACTCTAACCACTAATATTGCCCACAATACATTGCATATTGGATGTGAATTCGATAAGAACTGCCATACTATTTTGGTATTATGCCATACTATGTATGCTGTGCATAGTATACAGATTTTCTAAATACATGGAATACCAACTGTATTTGCCAGAACCATGCGACTCATACTACTGACCTTATTCTTTTCTATAGTCAACACACTTGTTTATACAGCAAGTAGTTTGACCGTTTATTTTTCCTAGTCATTTCTCTCATAGAAAACTGAATCAGAAGTTCTAAAACAGCTGAAAGTACGAGCCACTTCCACATCGCAGAATAAGGTCAACATTGTTAGTATATAATAGGTATACCATTGCTGAAGTACTGTTGCTGAAATTTGATGCATGCATCCAAGGATTCTGCGTGGGATACTGTTTCCCAACGAACTACACGTGAGGTTACATCTTCATAAATATTAGTGGATGAAAAGAGTAGATGCGGGTTGAGTGGACCAGAGACAGAAAATATTTATAAGTGTAACACATTTATAATTACACAAGTTATTTCTTTAAATAAAATACATTTTTATATAGTTTTCTAAAGCACTAACTTAGAAGGTAGATAATTTAATAATAGAATAACAATCAAAGGTATCATAATCGTCACAATCACCAGAGATCTAATCCTTACAGATCGCTGGAAAACATTTATTGTCTTGCGAACTACACATCTGCTTCCGAAATGAACTACACATCCTATCATGCAACTCACACACACAACAGTACCACATCAAACTTAATTACTCACACACAGCTGGAACACCATCATGGACTGTTTACCTGAACTTTATAATCACCTGTCTTATACACACACAAAGTTGAGTTTTGTTGATGTAACTTCACAAAGTGTTAGTCCTGTCCAGTCTTTCTGTGCATGTAGGAACTCGCCTTGTTTGTTTGTTTGTTTGTTTGTTTGTTTGTTTGTTTGTTTGTTTGTTGTCGATGCTGTTTGTCGCCTGCACCAATCTCTTTGCAGTGACATTTCAGCATATGTTTGTCAAAAAAAGAAAGAAAAACAATGTATGTTTAAATTATGTTAAATTTGTTTCATTTAAAATAATTTATGGAACTGAAAAGTTATAACATTTGAATACATTGGTTTTTGCAAAAAAAGGGGTAGCAATTCAGAGCCTTGTTTCAAGCTTAAAATAGACAATCAACTTTTTATAAAATGCACTTAAAATTTCACTAACATAACAGAACCTTCAGGAATAGAAGCAATTGTTTTGTTTGTTTTAGAACAATTCCATGCAAATGTCAACCTTCCCGTAAAAAATCAAGTTTTTAGCAAAATAATGAAACCATTTCTTGGGCTTGTAATTAACAGTTCTGTAAAAAAAAAAAGCTTGCAAATGTCTCTGTCAAAGTTTTCAAACAATTATATTCGATTTACCAAAAAAGTCACACAAGTGCCAATTTCACATCTGTCACAATCATAACGGAGAGGTGTCACATCCATAATAAAGCTTTTTCCTCATAAACGCAAAAATGTCAAATAAAATAATATCAATTACTTTTGTTCTAAAGAGAGCCAACTCTTTTCCTTTTGATTAGCATTGTTTCTTTTGGGTAGTCCAGTTTAATTCACAGCATTTCTACAAAGTGTGTTATATGCAACATAGGCTCATTCTGAAAATGTAGCCCTGTATATTTTTCTGGAGATCGCGAATTATGTAGTTGAAGCTATGTATGGCTGCATTTCGTCTTTAACATGAATGCTACGGGGCGGTACAACGCCATTCCTTTTCGCGCTTACGAGGTGATCGCTTACCTCCATTTGGACAGCTTTGAGGAGGCAGACACAGAGCAGAGTTGACCACGACAGTGGGGTTTGAGTCCAGTGAAGAACAGTTCCAGAAACAGGTAAAACAAACAAAGGGCAAAAAAAAGACTAAATTTTCCATAATGTATAAGTGTGTGTGTGAATGTGTGTGTGGATGTTTCCCAGAGATGGGTTGCGGCTGGAAGGGCATCCGCTGCATAAAAACTTGCTGGATAAGTTGGAGGTTCATTCCGCTGTGGCGACCCCGGATTAATAAAGGGACTAAGCTGACAAGAAAATGTATGAATGAATGCAGGGCATTAAATTACTGTTTATTTCTTTGCATTTTAACTTTGTAAACTATGAAATCATGCGTCTCTTCATGGTTTGCGTCCCAATTTGTGAGCTAACTGACAGTTGTTCGCTTCCCTCCTTCTCCCCTGCTGGCCACGCCCACTCCTGCCCCTTGCTCACGAAGTCGCCACGCCCATTATGATGCATCTTTTGAAAAAATTCTGAGGTAGACCTGAACTGAAAGTGGGGGGTGTCATGTCCCTTTACAATGAATTATACAGGGCGGTATGACACTGTTGCTTTTCGCTCTAGCTGGTCAATCTGTGGTTTTTAAAACACTATCGGTTGGGTTTAGGGAAGGGGTTTGGATCATACCTCCCAACATTTGTCTCTTAAAATCCGGGAGACTGAGGGGGTGGGGAAACGATGTATATCTGTTTCCAGAAGCCTTCAATGACTTTACAGAGGCTTAAAAAAACGAAAAGTGTGTGTGGGGGTGGGGGGTTGGGAGCAGAGCCATTTGAAGGGTTGCCTGGTCTGTCCTATGCATCGGAATAGTCACAATCTGGGGGAGGAACAGATTGCACCAAACTCCTGAGGACCGGGGGAAGGGGGTGAAATTGCCGGGAAAACTGGAGTGTTGGCAGGTATGGTGAGGATCGGTCGGTCAGTCAGTCAGTCAGTCAGTTGACACCGGCCTCTGGTGGATTTACGTGAGAAAACAGCAGGCACGAATGGGACTGACAAGAGAAATTTGACACCTTAAAAAGCATACACACCGGCCTCTTCACAAAAGCAATAACTGCAAAAAATGTTTGGGAAATGAAAAATGTCCTGGGAAATGTATATCGGGCTACATTTTTCTTAGGGCCTGGGTTGTTGTTAACATTTATACTTTCTCTTTAAGTTTTTGCTGCAAATGTCACATCCATAATGCTGGAACGACGTTATAACAGGTCTTACTAATTAATAATGTGACACTACATCATTGCACTTCAGTGCATACAATCAATAATAATGTCTTTGAACAACTCCGCTAAAACACATGAAACACATCAATAACTCACACGCACTCTCTCTCTCCACACCCTTGAGCTACAGCATTAGCTTGGGTGAGTTGCATAATCCCACTTTGACGCAATAATTGGGAAGATTCCCAAAGGGGGTCAGGGCAGGGATCCAGGGTGGAGACCACTGACGAAAAAAAAAGAGCCCTCGACCTCACTGTATACACCCATCCACAGCGGGAGGCTCACGGCTGGGCCTGAACTTCAGCCAGCTGGTGCTGAGTAACAGCTGAGAGCGCCATGAGAGCAGTTTATGAGGTTTGACGCACATCTCACTGAAAGCCTGAGCTGTGGAGAGCAGCACATTATCTGGAGATGAGCTGATCATGTCCCATTCAAAGCATGTGTGAGATCTGATCCCACTATTGCAGATCATGGACATTCAAGTAAAAAAAAGAAGGAAAGATTACCCTGTGATCAAGAATCAGTGACGTGCAGCTCTTTTAGTAAGCAGATGGGTCAATAATCAATGTCTGCAAATGTGGTCTCAATTTGAAAAAAAGAACTGCCGTGTTGTCGGTGTACTGTATTTTCAGATCATGTGGCACTTGGAGTCAAACTCTTGCTATGGAGCACATGTTTCAGACAAGTGCTTGAGCCCACATCTCCTCCTCATCTGCGCTGCAGAGTCACTGTCACTCAGTCAATATTGGAGACTGCAAGAAATACATCACTCACAACTGCTGCATGCATCCATGCTTCATTTAGGATGCACACCAGTGTCTTGTCTTTATTCATTTAATATATATATATTTTAATTTACAGGTCAAAAAAACAAAGGTGCGAAAAGGTGCAATACATGTTTGCCGCGACGTGTTGCTATTTTCAGACCAGTGCAATCCTAATTTTTCCGTTTTCCTCCACGCTGTTTAAATAGCAAATTCATTTGTGCCCTCATGGGTGTTCCGGTCTAGAAAAAAAGGTGTGCTAAGGCACATTGTTGGGGCATTGCTATTTTGAGGAACTAAAATATACTGTTCAATAGACCAGCTGAAAGCAGGTAGTCCAGCGCAGAGCGCGTTAGTTATGCGCTTCACTTACACATTGCTTAATATACACAGGCTGTGCAGAGACACGTAAATATCTTTACAAACGAAAAAGAATTAAAGGATTGAAATGTTACAAAAATGTTTATTTTCTACATAAATATAAAAACCTCTGCCTCAATGCCTTCTTCATCTCAGGGGGCTTTTTTCAGTTTATTCACGACAACTTGCTTTTGTGTAATATTATTATTATTATTATAAGCAGTATTATTTATTAAATGCATTTTTATATTTGTTTTATTAAAAACAAGCTTATTTGTCCACCTGTCAGGTTTTGAACCATATGGGGCACAAGAATAGGACGTGTGTTTGGATGTAACTAAGTTTTTGACCACACTTCCTTATTATTGTTCATTTATTTGTTTGCTGGAAATTAGAACTGAATTTAGAAATAGTTTTGAAACAAATCTTTGCCCTTATCAAACAAAATCAATTATGTAGGCTAATGGATGTCTTCAGTGGAATGTACAGCACGGTATCCACCAAAGAGAGAAAGAGAAAAGGCAGATTAGAGAAGGATTGTTCTTTATCCTCGTGCTGCAGATGTTTAACTGTTTTCTCCCTAGTAAAGCGTTCTGTTTTTCCACTTGCAAAGTCCAGGGGGGGTGGATGTTATAGGTGGGGTTTGGTGCCACACACCTGCTTTTAAAAGTTGTACATTTTTGTAGGACTGAACTGGTAAATAATTTAGCCACAAATTGACAAAACGTAAAATAGTTATGTTTCCACATAAGGTAACGTGAGGTCAGGCCGGTATAAACACCCCAATTAAAAAGTGTTTGAGATCACATATTTTTTCGAGAAACTCATACTTAGAACATTTATCGAATAAAATGTTTCAGTTTTCACACAAAAAAATTTCAAATCAGGATACTACAGTGACCTCTGAAGGACATGTGATAAACACCAGGATGATGTCTGCAAAAAAGATCAATTAACATTTTAAAACAGTGGTCACCAAACTTGTTCCTGGAGGGCCGGTGTCCTGCAGATTTTTGTTCCAACCCTAATCAAACACACCTGAACAAGCTAATCAAGGTCTTACTTGGTATACTCGAAACATCCAGGCTGGCCATCCAAGGCAAGTTGGAGCTAAACCATGCAGGGACACCGGCCCTCCAGGACTGAGATTGGTGACCCCTGTTTTAAAATATTTTAAACTAAATCTAAAGTTCTAACAATATTTCACAACTGTATTTTTGTAACTGTAAGATTCAAAAGCATAAAAAGTGTCTATGTAAAGCATTATAAAACCTTTCTTAGCCTAAATTTTTAACGGTTTGTGTCTATACTGTATTTATTAGTGTAAATAACATTTAATGTTAAATTAAAATCTCAATTATGGACATTTAGTTTTTTTTTCAGTTTTGTGTTTAATCAATGTGAGTTTGTTAATGCAAACAGCATCAATTCAGCCAAAAACATATTTTTTTTAAATGGAAAATTTCACTCTCATTTCACAAGTTCCTTTACTTAAGTGTACAAACAAATGATTAATCTCAGAATTGTACAACTAATATGTTGCTACTGATACAAATAAAAACACCCAAGATTCTACTTTTATTATAAACTATTATAGCATTATTTGAAAAAATTGTAAACTGAAGTGTAAGAATAGTCAATATTATTGTTTTTTATAGCACGGTTGTATAAGGCTTAATGTTAAAGGGCTCCTGAATAAACATTTTCTCCAGATACTTTAAATCTACTGCCTGACTCTTCTGGGGAAGTGGATGAAAATATGACTTTGTCAATGACAACTCACTCTGAGATAAATGGAAACAAATCTCCTAGGGCTTTTTTCATGTGTAAAGTTGCTTTGCAACAATAAAACAATGAAACGAGCTTGACTTGACATTGAGTTATGTTTCTCATGAGAGATGTAGATTCAATCCAGTTTTCCCCAACAATATTCTCTCTGCTATTTCACAGACTACAATATTTCTTGATGTGTTTGAATAATCTCACATGGGAGCAAAACTATGAGCACACATGCCACAGATGCACCTTTATTTGGGATTTTATCATTTTGTAGATAGATAAAGTAAAACTAAAGCTCATCTCAGAACTGGCATTAGCACAATTATAGGTTGCTGAATAGGTTGCGGAGCTACGGGTCAGCGGCTCGGCGCAGTTGTGTTTGCCCTGGTGAAGGCCTGTGTTTGGAGTTCTGGAATGCGTGGCGCGACGTTAGGGACACTTCATGTTTCTGCCGCGTCACTGAGTGTGTCTGGTGTGCCGTGTCAAAGTTAATTCAGTGTGTGTGGTTATTAGTCTCGATGTACAAGCTCGGCACTTGTACACCAAGACTATACAAAGACACAAATGATTTTGTACTCTCTGCTTGGTCTGTGTCCGACTCGTACATGTACGGCTGAATGCTCATACTATCTTAGCTGAGCTTCTCTCTGTCTGTCTGTCAACCTGTTTGTTGCAAACACAGAGCGTGAGAGCTCTTGGCTCCGCCCCCTTGTTACATTGGGCGGGAAGCTGAAACTGTAAAGCAACACGCCCCTAAAACAGCAAACTGTGTAACCCCCCCACCCCACCCAACATGACACTTTTTAACATATTACAATAAAAACATCTGAACTGTGTGTTGAACTGAACCTAAACTGGCACACTCAGAAGAACCATAATATTAATATTAAATTATAAAAAAGGGGTACACTATGTGCCCTTTAACTGTGGTTCAACTGTAATCCTACAAAGCTCCAAGAACACTTTTATGGGGCAAAAAAACTCTTCTCTTACACGTCTGGTCAGAATGCATGTCTACTATGAGTAGTACAAAGTGTTATCATTAAGGCCAAGGTATTCTTCAAATGGATTTCTTTTTCGTTCTTTGTTTGAGGGCATAAAGAAGTTGAAAAAGGCTAAATTATAGTATACTGTTTTCAAATCCTCCAACACCCCCATGCTGTGTCAAGCTGCTCGAGTAGACTACAACAACAATGGCGGCTGTGAGAGACAAACAGTTTCATATAAGACAAACAGCCTTCTCCAGCGAGAAGCACCATAGCGGTTTGCCACATTGACTTTCTATTTTCCATGGACAGACACTGAATGGAACAATGCTTAACAATGTCAGACGTGGTTAAATGTGTTTGTGCTTATTGTTGAGTGACTCTAAACCTTTAAAATCTCTACACTAACCATAGAACAGGTGTGGGTTAGGTTTGAGTCGATAGACGATGCCATCGTCCATCGCCAATAGACATCACAATGCTGAGCCAGCATTGTGATCCTCCCTCCCCCATCACAGCAGGAACCCGCTTGCGAAAAATACACACTTAAAGCCTGTGCACACCGAGACGTTTTTTTGCTTGCGTTTTCCGTAGACGTTTAACGCCTCGTAACTAAATAAAGGGTGTCAATGTGATTGTGCACACCAACGCGCAAAACGGCAGGCGCAAAAGCGTCATTTAAAAAAAAACAGTCACGGTATGGGGGTGGATGGAGAGGAGGCGAGGACCCAAATGCGGGGAATGAAGAATTTATTGAAAAATAAAACAAAAATAAAACTCAAATCTCCCCATGTGGGGAAAAACACGACATTATGTTATACACTCAACTAGACTTCTAGAATCTGGAACTTGGCAGACACACAACTTTAAACCACTGTTGTAGAACAGAATCAGCAAACCTCGTACAACAGGGAAGGAAACAATCAACAACGGACCAGCACAGAACAGAGCACACTAGGAGAATAAATAGGAAAGACAAACCAATTAACAGACAGGCGGACAGGTGAAAATAATAATTACAAACAGGATAACAAGGTGGGTGGGATAAGACAATAGACGGGAGAGCGCAGGACAGAGACGAGACAAGCCATGCGCTCACATAAAACAGGACAAGAACATGCAGCCAATGAGAAAACTCATTAACCGCATGTTCATGACAACACAAACACAACACTGAAGCACAGGACAAAAGCACGTGACCACAATGTAAACAAAGAGCCACGTACTTTGACAACAGACGCAAGACACGAACACACGATGAATGAAAACACTCACCGTGCGCTCACACACGCAGTGTGCATGCTTCATCCCAGCGCCGAACAAAACCGAAACCAACTAGACTGAGACGCTGGGAATGAAACACCACGCTGCAGACAGACGAAAACACAAACACGAGTACAAGAGCGCGCGCATCGGAGGGACGCAGAGCCCGCGCGGCCGCATTAAGCGGGAGCGCGCACGCTCTGCGCACACCCACGAAGGCGCACGCACACACGGAGACACACACAATGACAGAAACAAGTGCTCGACCCAAGAAAACTTGAGCCGAGCACAACAGGACAGGATTAGACATGACTAGTGACCGGATTCTGCCACAAAAAACAAGAATTTACATGACCAGAGTGGCAGAACCCTGACAAAAACCCCTCATGCTCATTTTTTTGTTTTGACGCATGGCGTCAAAACCTTCTCCACCAATCAGATCGACATTTTTGTTCATGTGCACGGAGCTGCTGAAGTTATAGTAAACAGCACTTGGAGACGCTTAAGCGCAAAACTGTCAATGCCTGCACACATTAAAGAAGATGCCCGGAGGCGATATGAACGTTTAGCCGCTTATTGCTCTGTGAACATAATTTCTTCATCGCTAGAGCTGGAGCTGCTGCTTGAACCATCCATGTTTGTTCGAGTCACCAGTAACTTTATAAACAAACGTGTGAACTTCCTCTCCTCCTCTTCTTCTGTGTTATAAACGGATGTCAGGAGCTTAAATGCCACAGCCATGTCACCCTGCAGCCCAAGACCGGTTACTCACTGAAGCTAAGCAGGGCTGAGCCTGGTTAGTACCTGGATGGGAGACCACTAGGGAACACTAGGTTGCTGTTGGAAGTGGTGTTAGTGAGGCCAGCAGGGGGCGCTCAACCTGAGGTCTGTGTGAGTCCTAATGCCCCAGTAAAAGTGAAGGGGACACTAAACTGTCAGTGGGCGCCGTCTTTCGGATGAGACATTAAACCGAGGTCCTGACTCTCTGTGGTCATTAAAAATCCCAAGGCACTTCTCGTGAAAGAGCAGGGGTGTAACCCCGGTGTCCTGGCCAAAGTCCCTCTATCGGCCCTTACGATCATGGCCTCCCAATCATCCCCTCTCCACCGAATTGGCTCTATCACTGTCCCTCCACTCCACCAATAGCTGGTGTGTGGTGAGCGCACTGACACCGTTGTCCTGTGGCAGCTGTCGCATCATCCAAGTGGATGCTGCACACTGGTGGTGGTGTGGAGAGACCCCCCCTCATGATTGTGAAGCGCTTTGGGTGTATGGCCATACACAATAAATGCGCTATATAAATACACATTACATTTTTTTTTTTTTACATTTTAAAGTTGTGCAGCGCCATCTAACGTCAAAAGAGTGATTTAGCATACTCTTCTGCTTGACGCCAGTGAAAAGCGCTTGGGTTTGAACATTGAAAAACGTCTTGTAAAACGCTGCCGATAAACGCAAACTAAAAACGTCCTGGTGTGTAGGAGCCTTTAGACCCTGTTTACACTAATACGTCTTTGTTTTTAAATGGCATTTTTGAACAAAAACAATCCACGTCCACACTGATGTGATGCAATTCTGAAAAGATCTCCATCCACACTATACCGTTAAAAACGCACATTACGTGACCAAACACACACACACATACTCTCATAAAGTCATATGCCTACGTCTGAGCTACAGGCAGTCAGCGAGTGCTTTGAGCACAAAACCACATAGAGCAAGGATGTACCACTGGATCGCATCTCACTAGTTGTTAAACATGATATTTAATTCATCTTGTCTCTATCTGATGACTCTTCCTTTTTTTGAACATATCAGGTAACATGTCACAGCGCCAGTACACTGCTTCAATCTTTCACTTTCATGCTTGTACTTAGTAATTTTGGCCTAAACCTCAGATACTGTTGGTTGGTTGCTGTTGGTTGTGCACCTTTTTTTACCAATCAAGTTTGTTGACGCCATTATGACGACACAGATCACTCTGCCTATTCATGCCAGAGCCCTGCGGAAAAAGTGATTGACAGGTGGTAATTTGTGTGTAACTTCTTTATTTATTTATGATTTGGTTATGAGCAAGACAAGGACCATGTGGGTCAGGTAGTTGAAACGGTAGGCTACAAATATTTAATTAGTTCAGTCATAACTTATTCATCACCGCCTACGATTAAGATGCCATCGTCCAGCGCAATGTTTCACATTAGACATCGTATGATTCCAAATTAATCGACATCGCCCAGCTCTGCTACTTGACCCTCCAGTTTATTCATGCTGCAAACTTAGTGATGTTGTGCTGGATGTTTTTCCGCTGTCTGACTCTGAAATGCATTGTAACAATAAACGTCAAAGAAGGTAGAGTTCCAGGACATGCCCACTGATTGCAAATTGTCTAGGACCAATTGAAGCTCCAAGGTGTTTCGGACCAAAACAAACTCCTTTAGAGTCAGCAGCGCAACATGCAAGCATTGTGTTGGCCATTACAGAGCTCTTGCATTACAGGTTAAATACAGTATTTTGGTTGTTTTAAGTTAAATCTAAGATTTAAATTAACAATAATCAACATTTTACCCTCTTAATGCAATCCCATACTAAACATGATGGGAACTACCCATCCAACACCTAGTTTTGGATCCCATTAACAAAAATATTCAAGTAATACCTCCCAACACAAACTGATAATAATAATAATTATTATTATTATTTATTTGCATTTTTACAAATGTAATTGGAGTAAAAAAAATACAAATAAGCTGACAGAGAACTCAAAAACTGTCTTGTTTCAGCTCATTTTAAACAATCTGAAGATGCAGCAAAAATCCTTTTCTGAGTGCCAAAGGAAAGCCCAGGAATACTTTACAATCTCAACACGACTTTCAGACAGATACATAATACATAAACCTTCAAACACACACACACACACACACACACACACACACACACACACACACACACACACACACGCTTAAGAAAAAACCTTCCGCTCAGCAAGCTGCTCTTACAAAGAGTGCTGAGTAATACTGTCAGAAGAAAACCCCTAACTCTCCTCTACATGATCCACCAGGAATCAGCATGAAATCCCTAATGCAACCTGTTATACAGCACAAATCAGGACAACTATAATGCACACGTGCGCAAATATTACCGCACATGCAGCTGCCAGTGGTGTGACGGCCAGTGATTCCCTGCGACTCAGAGTATCTTCATCCTCATCCGGCTCTGCTGCTTGCAGCTCGGGTTTACACACATATCCACAGTTCCTGTATATCATGCGCCGCAGCCCTTCAAACAGGATCACACTCGCCGTGCAACCCATTGCGCCCGGTGCCAGGAACATACACACAACTTCCTTAGTTTAACAATACAAAGTCACAAGACCAGAACTAACTCGACCCCCGGCACGAGCCTCTCTCCGTCCAGAAGCGCATCACTCCATGCTCCAGACTGAACTGGGATCAGAGCAGAGGTGAAATGGGGGAAGCTTCAGCCTCAAGGATGACAGCGGACTGACTTCATCCATTCAAATGAGTTGCCAGCCTCCTAAAAGCACGTATTATCTGAGATCGCCCAGAGGACGTTAGAGAAGAGGAAAGAGCTGGACTGAATGTAGGACATGAGGATTGACGGAGTGAATGATGAGCTGATTCTGGGCGTCGACTCTTCTCCTCCGCCTGGAGATGCTGATCTGTTTCTCTCTCTCTTACTCTCTCGCTCTGAGCTGCTCTTCATCCGCTCCACCTCCTCTCACTCTGCTTTTAACATTGTGATTCCTGACCCATATCTGGCAGCGCAGCATCGTTTGAGCATTCACTCATGCGCTAAACTATAACACACATGCAAACATGAGCACATGCTTAAACATAACGAGCACCCTGTCGTTATTTAATGTAACATACGTCAGGGAAAAAGGCTTCTTAACATTAGAAACTGACTAGAAGTCAGTGATGATTTTTTTTTTTAAAGACATTTTTAGTTTTAGACGTAATGTATTAAACTTTTGGTGCAGTTAAGTCATATTTTAAAAATTAAGTAATTTATGATTAACTTTATGTTTGTTAATGTGCCAAAACTGTTGTTTTTTTTCCCTTTTTTTTACAAACAAATAGAAGAAAAAGAAGAAAAAAAACAACAGAAAAGATTTTTAAAAAACTAAACAAAACAACAAAACAGTCAGGTGTACATTATATATATATATATGTGTATATATATATATATATATATATATATATATATATATATATATATATATATATATATATATATTGGTGGGCCGTTATCACCGTTAACGTGCTGCCTTAACGCGAGACTCTTATCGGGCGAAAACAATATATATCGCTGTTAATATATTCTCAAAGTTGGGTTGGGAGCTGGGTCTATACCAGGGGTGGGCCGGTGTCCTGCACAGTTTAGCTCCAGTTCTAATCACACACACCTGCTTATAGATTTCTAGTGATCTTGAAGACACTGATTAGTTTGTTCAGGTGTGTTTGACTAGTGTTGGAACAAAACTCTGCAGGGACACCGGCCCTCGAGGATCAAGTTTGCCCATCCCTGGTCTATACTATCTATACTACGCAAGCTATGATGACTTTAACCTTGATATTTTAGCGTGAATGTATACCTAGCTGAATTGCACTGTAGATGGCGAGAACGAGTCTTCGAACCTGTGCATGGTTTCCGCTGCATTCATTCTTCCATGGTGGGGCGCCACACCAAAATTCATCCCGCCACAGCTACATTACAGCTTTTTACTAATTCAAAACATTTATTCATTGTTGTTGATGATGCTGTTTTTAATAGCGGGTTATAATCGCACCAAAATGCATTAAAAGGTAAGTGAATTATAACAGCGCAAACTTTTCTGTTACCGTAGTAGGGCTGTGCGCTATTTGTTAAACACTTTAATGTGACGTGCTGACAGACTGACTGACTTACAGACAGGTGCGTGTTGCGTGAGGCCAGCAAACACGACGTAGCTTTCAGTTAAGATGAACAAAGTTTCCATAATTATACTTTATTTATAGATGTGATTCTGAACACAAAGACTTTAACATTATCTTGCTGGAGTTTATAGCCGTTTTACTTTACTGCCGCTCTGTAGGTCTACTGGAGACATTCAGAAATATTCCTAGCAAATCTAATAAATGTTGGAGACATACTCACTACATAAACGCACTAAATCGCACTACAGCAGTGTTTATTTGAGAGCGCACAAGAAGATCTGCGCTTGAGCAGCGTGTTTGAGGGCGTGCAAGAAGCAACTGTAAAAATACCACATCAAACGTGACGTGCTAACATGGATGCAGTTAACTAGAGTGAATCTGATTAATGCTAGCTTCACATTTAACTATCAGGCACCTGTAGAGTTTATGTGTTTGAGTAAAACATATACAAGTAAGTTGGACCAGGTGCTTTTTAAAATAAATGAAAGTGAAAGAAAAATTGCTTCAAGGGGCTAATAATTTTGACCTTAAAATGGTTATTAAAAACTCCTTTTATTCTAGCCGAAATAAAACAAATAAGACTTTCTCCAGAGGAAAAAATATTATTAGACATACTGTGAAAAATTCCTTGCTCTGTTCAACATTATTTGGAAAATTTTTTAAAAAGAACAAAAAAAATCAAAGAGGGGCGAATAATTCTGACTTTAACTGTACTTCAAAGACACTACTGACTATGCTTACATGGACATATGTAATCAAGTTATTTGCCTTAATAGACAACAATATAATTATGGTGTTTACATGAAGTGCATTTATGTAAGAGTTTCCTGTAATTTTGGGTGACTTTAACTGCAGTTCGGCAGTTTCACATTCACTCATGAACCTTTCATTCACGCACCCGGGACAAACTGGGGTGTTCGATGCAAAAACAGGAAGTAGGGACTGGTGAGAGTGATATGGAATTTAATAACGCACACCGTTTGGAAAGAAAAAAACTTCTGCATTTTGTGATGTTTGTGTGTGTGTGTGTGTGTGTGTGTGTGTTCATTCCGCTGTGGCGAACCCAGATTAATAAGGGACCGAATTAAGCTGAAAAGAAAATGAATGAATGAAAGTTGAATAAATAATATTAATGATAATGAGTTTTTTTCTAATAGATCATTTATCAAACACAAAAGAGAATTTATTGAAACTTTTCTCACTTTTTAAGTAAAACACTTTATAAAATGTAGATTTTCAGCAATTTGTGATTTTTTTTCATATAGCTGTAAACTTAAATCATAACAATAATAATAATTCCTTACATTTATATAGCGCTTTTTTGACACTCAAAGGACTTTACACGTTCTCGTGGAGAATCTCCAAATCCACCTGGTTGATACAACAGCAGACACATTGCACACCAGCTGATTGGTGAAGAGGAGACAGAGTGATAAGGCCAATTATGATATGGGGATGGTTAGGAGGCCTTGATGGACAGGGTTAAACTCTTTTTGCAAGGGTTTTTTAACGACCTTAGAGAGTCAGGACCTCGGTTTAACATATCCAAAAGAAGGCACTCATTGTGCAGTATAGAGTCCTCATCAATATACTGGGGCATTAGGACCCACACAGACCACAGGTTTAACGCCCCCTGCTGGTCTTACTAACTCCACTTTAGACAGCAACCTAGCTTTCCCAAGTGGTCTCCCATCCAGGTACTGACCCGGAGCAGCCTGCTTAGCTTCAGTACGCGGCCATGTGAGAGTTACAGAGAGCTAGCTGCCGGCCTAAAAGCTATGAACTACTATTTATTTTCCACATCTGGAAAAATTTAGAAGGAAAAATGGTGGGATTCTGTTGGACAAATGCATGAAACATGAAAAAGATTCACATATTAGAATGTCACTTATTCAAGTCAAATTCTTTGCTTGTCTTGCTCCAATAAACTGATAAAAATCTGTTGAAGGAGTGTCGGCATTCATATGAATGTAAAACAGATTCAATACAGTAATTCTGGTGTAAACCTACAATGAACTTGCATTTTACTGCACATTTATAGTACATTTAAAATTCAACATGTAGCACAAGTTCATTCATTCATTGTCTTTTGGTTTAGTTTCTATTTCAGAGGTTGCCAAAGCAGATAAAGCACCAACTATTATAGTATATGCTTATGGGAAACACCCATTCACACACACTCATATACTTCTGCCAATTTAGTTTATTCAATTCACCTATACCACATGTCTTCAGACTGTGGGGGAAAGCGGAGCACCAGGAGGAAACCCACACCAACACAAAGAGAACATGCAGACTCCACACAGAATTGTTAACTGGCCCAGCCAGGACTCAAACCAGCGACCTTCTTGCTGTGAGGTGACAGTGCTAACCACTGAGCCACCATTCTGCCCAGTATCACAAGTACATAGAACAACTGCATAAATGTAGGATTTCTAATTAGATGAGTGAAAGTGTGTTGATTATGTTTTTGTTTTCTCTTCAAAAATGTTTTCTTTATATTTTATTTTTAGCAATACAAATACCAATTTAAAAAACTTCAAACCAATTATTAGTCTGTTGAACACACAAAATAGCTGTAAATATAGTCTTCAAAAGCCAAAAGTGCAGCAAAGCCCCTCGATGTCTCTGTGTGTTAATATTTCATTGGGCAATGACACGGTCACCTACTTTACAGTAAATGACTCAGACATATCAGAGATGACATGCTGCGAGGACCTGAAGAGCGAGGGTGACGTGTGTGACCACATTTGACCAGATCTGTCTCTATGTATATCTCTCACATGACAGCAGAGTGCATCATGTGTGTCGAGTAGATGTACAGTTACTGTAAGCAAAGCAATATGTCTTTAAATGTTTATATCTTGTATAAGTGCTCGTCTGTGTTAAGACTGACTTAACCCTGCTCCGGGTCATTGGACATTAGTTTGGCATTACATTTAGAGCAGATTTATCAAAGCCTACAGCTCACGCTTTGGTGTTGGTGCACTGGCGTGATCACTGATTGGTGCTGGTCAGCTGCCTGCACCAATCAGATGTCTTGTTTTCCTACATTCTGTGCAGCAGTTTGGCATGCACTTCTATACAACTTCAGGAATTCAAACATTACGCAGAAACACCCGCTGATGTCAGCATATGCACTCCTCCCTGATGTGAGCTGATTTTTCAGTTGTGTTTTTGGATGTTTATATGGTTACTTCACCCCTAAATGAAAATACTGGCTTACATCATTCCAGAAATTCACTCATCTTTGGAACACAAATGAAGGCAATTTTAATCACACTTCTCACCTCACACTGCAAAAAAATGCTTTTCTTCCTGAGATTTTTTGTCTTGTTTCTAGTCCAAATATCTAAAAACACTTAAATCAAGCAGAATTTTCTAGACAAGCAAAACATACTGTCTTGTTTTATGATATAATATGCCAAATTAAGTGAGTTTTCCCTTAAAACAAGCTAGATAATCTGCCAAATGGGGTAAGCAAAATAATCTTATGTCAAAAGGAAAAAAAAAGATTTGTCCAAATTGTCCAAAGACAACAAAGAGTGTTTCAATAGCTTTAGGACAACTTTCATGAAAGGTTTTAATAAACTTCAAATGCTGACTACTGTATAATATATAGATCAGTATATAAAACAAAGAGATCAATAAATCCCTTTCAACTGAGCAATCTGTCTCAGTCTTCTGAAGATACGTGATTTATATGATGAACAGATTTAAATTAGGACGTTTATATTTGTATCTACATTTGTGTTTTAGAGAAAACAAGTTTTGAATAATGAAGTTATATAATTTAAATAAGGAGATAATAAATATTTTGTTTCATTTTAAAATAAGTGATAGTTTAAAAGTTTAAGTGAATGTTTGATCCAAACAGAAGCTAAAATAACTCAAATAAAATATAAAGTTTTGGGTCAAAAACACCAATTACAAAAAGTACAATCAGCTTCTTTTGAGATGAATCCCTGACTTCTTGCTAAAGCAGGTTTAACATTCTTTCCTTGGGCCTCTTTTGACCAAAGAGACTGTTGAGCCTAATGAACACAAAGAAAGGGACATTTTCAGTACAGATACATCACTGCGCAGCTTCAAACGCTCTATTCTGCTCTCTCTCACACACACACACACACACATCCATGACAGTATATCAGACAAAGAGAAGATCAAAAGCATGCATGCTTTGATAACTTTTCATCTTTCGTTCTCTCACACATAAAAACTCCTCAAGAGAAGATTCATTAAAAGTAATCATTAAAATTAAGCCAATGCTCCACACACACACTTTTTTCTTTAGGGCATAATTAGGGCACATGCGTAAAAATACTTAATTTCAAAAAGCAAATTCCTCTTCCTGTCAGCATTTTTCAGCCAACGCATTTAAAAATTAAAAATACCACTTTCTAACATTAAAGGGCATCTATGATGAAAATCAACTCTTGTAAGCTGGTTGGACAGAACTGTGTGTAGGTATACTGTGTCCACTGTCATACTGGGGTAATCTAAACCCAACAAGTCTCTTTTTTTAAATTTCCTGATGTGAAAATAGGACCCAAATCTCAGTGATTCTGAGGCCCACCGCAACGTGATATAGGAGTGCGGTTTTCCCCACCCCCGAATTGATTAGCAGACGCCATGTTTCTATGATAACATGTTTACACAATGCAAATAAACTGGGATTAAAATATTACAATTCTCTGTGATTTATATAAGCTTTATAAGTTTAAAACATTTTTAAAACAGAGCATGTTTGTATTAAAGTAATAACGTCGCATTTGTGTGAGACTCATCATTTCAGAAAGGCTTGAATAAACTCCACCACAAAAACATGAAATAAACTTACTTGGTATTTTTGACTAATGAGCTGTATTTCAGCTCATACCTGCCAACACCTGTTTTTCCCCTGAGTCTCCTGTTTTTCAGACCCATCTCCCGCCCTTCTCTCGTATTGTTCTGTCTCCCGGAATTTAAGCCCCATTTTGAGCTGAAACTTTACAGACACATTATGGAGACACCAAAGTCTTATCTTACATCTTGTAAAAGAGGTGTCCTTTTAACAAAAATGATCAGATCAGATTATGTAGTGGTCAAATGTACCTTCATTATTGCTCAGACTCATGACAAGGAACATGCTTTGTGCAAGTATGCAAACATAGACATGAGCACTAGGTCATCAGCCATAATTGCATTCAATGATTAACCTCAAGTGATGCAAGACTGATTTCTGGAGTCATTGGAATGCTGGTACACAATTTATAATCAAACACAAGTATATGCACTGGCCAAGCACTCATGTTCTGACTTGTTTAATGTGCATTTCTGGCCCTAAATGGATACTCCACCCGAAAAACGAAAATTCTCCCATTATTTACTCTCCCTTATGGTTCCCAGATGTATATTACAGTCATTTGTTCAGATGTAAACTATTTTTTTACTAAAATAATCCATCCCAATATGTCTATATGATGCAAATGAGTGGCAGCCGAAATTTTGATGCTATACAAAACATACATTAAATGGTTAGTTCACCTAAAAACGAAAAATAAATCTGTTATTAAGTGCTCACCTCGTGTCCGTCCAATCCCTCGAGACATTTTATTATATTTGAAGATATTTTAGATGAAATACAAAAGAATTCTCTCATCCTCCTCTTCTCTTCTACATTTTGTCAGGGTTCACATTTACTATGGGCAATAAAAGACTTGTGTGTTGTGTTGCGGATCTATTGGTAATTTGGAGTGTGTAGTAAACGCGCACACTGACCAAATGTGAAAAAGAAGACATTGTCAAAAAAGTCGTTTTTACAAGGAATGCTTCAATCGATTGACAGGAGATCGGTATCGGCCGGTAATCACATTTCATGATGTGACCAGTACTGGCTAATCTGGCTAATCTCATTAGCCGATCGCAAGTATGATTGTTTACGAGATTACAAGTAGAAAAAGACACTCTTATTTTCTGTAAAGCTGTTTCTGAACATGGCATGTCCACACTAAATGGTTTTAGGAGACGTAAGGGATTACATGCAACATCCTTAATTTATTAGGTAAGGAGAAAGCTCCAAGTATCATATTTAGGGGGAAAATGTGCTCAGTTATATAAAGCTTGAATCATCGGAATCACTACTCTGTATCGGCCGATCATCATAACAAGAATCTGTATCGGCTGCAAGAATCCTGATCAGAGCATCTCTAGTATTTACAGTTTTTACTGATTCTTTTTGTTGCACAAATGTGTTCTTGGATCTTCGTATGATTACAGTTGAACTAATGAAGTCACATGAATGTCTTGACAATGTTTTTGGTACCTGTTCTAAATGTTTATCGTCTCTGGAACATTGCTGTCTAAGGAGGAAGAGAGAGCTCTTGCATTTCAACTAAAATATCTTAATTTTATGTTCTGATGATGGATGAAGGTCTCCGGGAATTGGAATGACATCAGGACGAGTAATTAACAACAGAGTTTTTATTTTTGTGTGAACTAACTTTTTAAGGCATTATGATTATTATAACTCCTATGGAAGAATAGCAATGGTCTTCCAAAACAGCTGATGTGTGTAAAATGCTAACATTTAAACTACAAACTAGCCAGCTGCAATACTCTTGTTCATGAGGGGCTCAAGTTTGCAATATAAATAATGTGAGTGCAAAGTTCGACACAAGTGAGGCTTAGATGAGTATGAAATTCTGTGAATGCAATTGAAAATACTAGTACATGATTTCATATATCACTTGCAGCTTGATTTGAGCAACCATATAAAATCATTTTGCTGTCAGATTTGACTGCTGCTTTAAAATTTTAAGTGAACTATGTATTTGAAAGTAGATTTGAACAGACAGCTACTTATTCATTCATTCATTCATTCATTCATTTTCCTTCGGCTTAGTCCCTTTATTATTCAGGGATCGCCACTGTGGAATGAACTGCCAACTTATCCAGCATATGTTTTACGCAGCGGATGTCCTTCCAGCCACAGTACTAGGAAACATCCATACAATGCCCATTCACACACATACGCTATGCCCAATTTAGCTTATTCAATTCACCTATAGTGCATGTCTTTGAACTTGTGGGGAAAACCGGAGCACCTGAAGGAAACCCACATAAACACAGGGAAAACATGCAAACTCCATACAGAAATGCCAAACCAGCAACCTTCTTTCTGTGAGGTGACAGTGCTAACCACTGCACCACCTTGCCATCTCAGACAGCTACTCCTAAACATTAAATATTTCTCACATTTATGTAAGACGGTATGAAATTTCAGTTAAAAAAAATGGTCAAAGATGATTTATCATAGAGACATAGATGGGTTTGTCTGACATGGGCTATAGCAACTAATCCAACATTGTGGAAAAACAAAACAACCATAACCAGATACACAAGCTGCAATGTAAAAACTGGCATAAACAAGCTACATGAGAATTAAAAAAAAAAGTATAACAAAAGCACGTTAGCTCAATTAGCGTTAGCGAATGGCACTTGCAAAATTTGAGATCTCAAAAAGCATACACAGCGGCCTCTGGTGGATTCACGAAAACAAACACTGCAAAAAAAAAACGTAGGTCCTGGGCTGTTTTTGGCGCTCTCCAAAAATGCATATAGGGGTATGTTTTCAGAATGAGCCTGGGTTGGATTTATCATAGAGACATAGGTCATAGCAACCAATCCAACAATGTGGAAAAACAAAACAACATTTACCAGATGCGCAAACTATAATGTAAAAACTGGCATAAACAAGCTTCATGAGATTTAATAGAGTAAAACAAAAGCATGCAGCTCACTTTTTTGTTTTCAACACGTTTTTATGTGCTGTGTTTAAACTCCATTAATTGCAGTGTGAGCTGCTCTGCTTTCATGTAAATCCAGTCTTCTTGTATGAACATTTGTCTCTAACATTTGTTACTTGGAGTCTGAGGTTTATTTGCTTCATATTTTGCTCCTCGAGGGCACGTTTTCTACATATTGTTTTGCTTTTCGTCTGGATTTCATTTCTGAGCTGCCGCGGGGTTGCTGACGTCATGGTCCAGGTGACTCACTGTCAAACTATGATGTAATGTGTGTGGCTGTTGCCATAGAGACAATATTGCAATACTCAGCACTGGACAATAATATATGAGCCTGAAAACTCATTCACACACACACATAGAGGGGACAAAGCACACAGCATGGTTAGGAACAAATCCATACAACAGTGCATGCACATATGGAAATAATTGGTGTTAGGGGGGAAAAATGAAAAAAAAAATTGCTTACAACCTGACTAATTAAACAGCAGGTGTTTCATGGGAGAGAAAATGAGAGACAAAAGGGTAAAGAGAGAGAGAAGAAGAGAACATAAAAGTATATCAAGAGTCAAAAAGCTGAGGATCATCAGCATTCTATTAGCGAAGGTCAATACATACTGGATAAGACAGTTAGAAAACTTGTGCTATAACTGTGCTCTTCTGCCATCTACAGGCACAAAACCAACATTAGTATTGTTATCCCAGCAAATGCCATCTTTCATTGAGTTAATCTCAGATCCTGCACTCTCAGAAATAAAGGTACGCGAGTTGTCACTAGGGTGGAACCTTTTCAAAAGGTACAAATATGTACCTTAAAGGTCCATATTAATACCCCAAGGGTACATATTGGTACCTAAAAAGTACAAAAGTGTTCCTCTTAAAATTTGTAGGTACTAATATATACTTTTGAGGTACCAGTATGAACCCTTCAAGTACAAATGTGTACCTTTTGAAAAGGTACCACCCCAGTGACAGCTCTCGTACCTTTATTTCTGAGAGTGTGAGATTAATTTGCAAAAAAATGTAACAGTTTACAATGAGATTTCATCAGTTAATCTACAGGGTGGGCCATTTTTATGGATACACCTTAATAAACTTATTGGGAATTTCACAAGAAAAAACAATGGTGTGCTTGGTTTAAACGTAACTTTTTTATAAGCCCCCTCACATACAGTATACTAATGTGCCACAACCAGGACATTAATATCACCAACCATTCCCATTTTTATTAAGGTGCATCCATATGGCCCACCCTGTACATTGTAAAAAAAAAAAAAATGCAGGGTTCCGCACAATTCATTCATGTTGTCCTAACTCAAATCGATTAAGTCAACTTAAAACTTTTACCAAATTTATGTGGATTGAACATAAAAAATTATGTTGTCCCAATGAAATCTCAAGAATTGAGTTGCTTCAGCTCATTTTAATTATGCAGTTTGAACAAGTAAAAAAAAGTGTATTTTTTTTGAGTGTATTTACTAACATGAACTAATAATGTAGCATGCACTTTATTAAACCCACGCAAAGGCTAGGGAGAACATGCAAACTTCACACTGAAACGCCAACTGAGCCGAGGTTCAAACCAGCGACCTACTACCTACTGCGCCACTGCCTCGCCTAAAGCAGCTCAATTATGGGAAAAATTATAATCACTATTTTTTTGGTCAATATTGTAATAATGATACAAATGATTAAGAGTGAGCCATTTTTTTGTAAAAAAGGTTGCTATTATACTTAAATTTCAGAGGTAATGAAATTTCACACTTCCAAATCCCTAAATTATTAAAATAACAAAAAACAAACAAACAATGGGATAAAATTACAAATAAAAAACAAACAATATAGTCTTCAAAATAAAAGGCTTACGTAGGTATTATAAATGACTGATGGAAAAATTATCTATCTACAATTGAAGTATAATATATTCAATTGAATACAATTCAATTGAGTACAATTGAAAAATATTAAACGCCCTTAATTATTAGCCCCCTTTTTTATTTATTTTCTCAATTTCTGTTTAACGGAGAGATTATTTTCCAATACTATTTTAAACATAATTGTTTGAATAACTCATCTCTAATAACTGATTTATTTTATCTTTGCCATAATGACAGCAAATAATATTTGACTAGATATTTTTCAAGACACTTCTACACAGCCTAAAGGGACATTTAAAGGTTTAACTAGGTTAATTAGGTTAACTAGGCAGGATAGGGTAATTAGGCAAGTTATTGTATAATGATGGTTTATTCTGTAGACTATCGGAAAAAATATATAGCTTAAAGGGGCTAATAATTTTGAACTTAAAATGTTTTTTGAAAAATTAAAAACTGCTTTTATTCTAGCTGAAATAAAACAAATAAGACTTTCTCCAGAAGAAAAAATATTATCAGACTTACTGTGGAAATTTCCTTGCTCTGTTAAACATCATTTGGGAAATATTTAAAAAAGAAAAAAAATGGTGGGCTAATAATTCTAATAATTCTGACTTTAACTGAATATATAATGATTCTTAATGACTTTTATACTGCATGTAAGCATATAAAAACATATAATAAATCACTTTTGTTGTCAGATTTAATCGTTTATTTTACAAATACTTTTTTCATAGTTCATATGGCATATAAAGCCCTCTGTACTATGAGGTTACACCAGGACAAAGAGAGTTTCTCACACGGCTGGAGTTTGGCTTAAGTTTGGTGGCCACAAGCTCTGGCTATGCTCACACATTGCTAACACTGATCCAGCACAGCGCTAATCAGAACACAGGACAGTGTTAGCATTGTTCATCATGTGGAAATGGAGCACGCAGAGACTAGGCCCTCAATGAACCTGTACTGTGAAAAAAGCAGATCTAACTTCTAATGGCCAGAAATAGCACACAAATGCTAATTAGAAGAACACACTTTTAGCAATTCAGATTTATTAGTCATAATTATTCAATGTGTAAAATTGCTCTGTGGGTGACTCACAATAAGTTTTGGTTTGCCTTCTGGTCATCATTATAACGCAGAAATAAACCAAAATAACAAGAAAGCATCTTACAGTATACTAAAATATATCTGTGAATTAACAGTTTCCTTATTTTGGGATTCACAAGTGTTTTTCATTTATTTATGGTTTTGAATTGGTTTTATCGACATTTTAAGTAGTTTCAAATAATATAATGTATAAGAAATATCATGTAAAAAAAAACAAGTCTGTAAAATAACAGAAAATGTACTGCCAGTAACTTGGGTTTTGTAGCTTAATATAAAACAAGACAAATAGATCAATTTAAACCATTAAAAATGTCCATAAAAGTCACTTTTTAAGGATAAAAGTTGTTTGAAGAAAGATTTAGATCCCATAATCAAAATCACAAATGAGTGGGGGCAAAAAATAAAAAACAATTTACAAAATACAGAAAACTGCTAATCTATGGATTATTTTACAGTGTAAAAAGTATATTTGGCACTAAAATGATTAAATTCTTATGGGTTTATTGGTGCTTTGGCTAGAACAAACTTAACCGTAAAAACATTCATTCCACTGCTCATAAACTCATTACATATTACATAATAAACCACAAAATCGTCACAAAATGTTTAACCCTTTGGTGCACTACATGGGTCTAAAGTTACTCGTCTAAGTTTATTTTTCCTATATTTATTTTATGGCTTGTGCATCAAAGGGTTAATCACATAAAACTTTAAAAATTGTCACGGTGACATGGTGGCTCAGTGCTTAGCACTGTCGCCTCACAGCGAGAAGGTCGCTGGTTCAAGTCACAGCTGGGTCAGTTAACCTTTCTGTGTGGGGTTTGCATGTTCTCCCCGCATTGGCGTGGGTTTCCTCCGGGTTCTCCCGTTTCCCCACAGTCCAAAGACATGCCGTATAGGTGAATTGTGCCAACCCCTGATGAAAAAAGGGACTAAGCTGAAGGGAAATAAATGAATAAATGAATGAACTTAAAACAAAATTGCAAAAAAAACACAATGTTAAATCTATTTATGAGTCAAGATTAAGTAAGATTACAAATTTAAAAAGTTAAAACCAAAGCATTAAATATAAAATGCATACTTATAAGAGCTATGAATTACTGCTGGAAAAATGATACTTTTATAGTCTGATCTCTCGAATATGCAAATACAAACGCATTCATTAGTGTAAAAATGGAAAATGTAAATCTCGACTTGTTTTCTATGTAAAATGACTGATAGTGTATTAAAACTTAATGGACGCATACAAAAACATGCTGTGATATGGTTATTTACAAAAGCTGATCTTCTGTTCTAAAATCTGTAAACATTGGTCTGATTTAGTAAGTGAATGAAATGACCCGGTGTGAGCTGATTGTTAATCTTGCATTTGAGATTGCTCTTGTAATTTAACAGATAATGATGATATATCAATAATGTGTTCAACGACAAATTACAATTGGGATTTATCATTTTAATGGCTCTAAAATGCTATCAGTCATAGACTATCATATCTCTGCAATTATGTAAAAGGGATGTGTTTTATTTATTTAAAATTGAATATAAATGGGGCGACGCAGTGGCACAGTAGGAAGTGCTGTTGCCTCACAGCAAGAAGGTCGCTGGGTCGAGCCTCGGCTGGGTCAGTTGGCATTTCTGTGTGGAGTTTGCATGTTCCCCCCGTGTTCCCGTGGCTTTCCTCTGGGTGCTACAGGTGAACTGGGTAGGGTAATTTGGCCATAGTGTATGTGTGTGAATGAGTGTGTATGGATGTTTTCCAGTGATGGGTTGTAGCTGGAAGGGCATCCGCTGCAAAAAACATATGATGGATAAATTGGAGGTACATTCCGCTGTGATGACCCCAGATTAATAAAGAGACTAAGCCGAAAAAAATTGAATGAATTCACATAAATGTTGGAGATTCGCTTCACCAGGTATTAGCATATTTTTTCATGGTTTGTATTTAATTTAGTAAGACTTTCAACTTTAAATTAGTCCATCCTTACAAGTGTGTGGTCTATTAGTGTAAATACATTTCATGGTCTACTATATATTTATCCAGTTGGCATTATACTTTGGCCTTCATTTAATGTGACAATCTGCATTTCATATTATTTAATTTGAAATGGATAGAAGGTTAGATAAAATAATGTAAGACACACATAACATTGCTGCAATAAAAGTAATTCATTAATTTATTAGTTTTGGTTTGTTGCAGTCCTTCCCTGCAGTGTTTTTAATTTATGTCAAAATAAAAGTCCTGCTTTTGACACTTACTGTGTACACTGTAAACCAAAAACACTGTCTATTAAGGTTGTCCCTACACAAATCAATTAAGTTTTGAAAATAAAACAATTAAGCTGTGCCCCAAATAATCTCAAGAAATGTGTTGTTTCATCTTATTTTAAATAAGTCGTTTAAACAAGCAGCAAAATCTTTTTTTTTTTTTTGAGTGTGGGCCAAACAGAAAATGATTTGAAAATGTCATCAACCTGCACTATGTGTGACTGCTCTTTACTAGATATTAAGACACAAATTTAACAACAGTAAATTGCTTGATTTATTACTTTGAAAACTGGCTGCATTGTAAAAAAATTCTTTGACAAAAAGTTATACATTTAACTTAATTTTTTTTTTGTTTGTTGTAAGTTGAGATGACTAGAAAAGTTTGTTCGATTCAACTAAAAATAATTTTTATTACAGTGTACTTGCAAAGTGTCACAGTCACTAGCTATCTATGCTTGCAGATCGCTGGTATACACACAGTTCACTTAAGAACTACCAATCCGCCAGTATATGGACTACACGTTCCAGTCATCCACCACTCACACACACCTGTTCCTCATTCTGTTGATTTCACACACTCATGGCTGGGAGCTGCTCATGAACTGATTACATGGACTATATATGGACTATATACATGGACAGCACACACGCACACGTCCTTGCTGAGTCTTTTTATAGTGCTTTATAATGTTTTATAGAACATTACGACACATTTGCCTTGCCTTGTTTCTGACCCTCGCATTGTTTGTTTGTTAACGTTGCCTGCTGGCTGCCTGTACTGACCATTTGCCTGTGTTGTGACCACGACTCTGGATTAGTGTTGGATTTGTGTTGACTGTTGCTTGCCTGACCATTCTCTGCATAATAAACCCTGCATTTGGATCTGCACTTCCTTGTCAGCGTCCCGCTTCACATTACACAAAGTATTCACTGGTTCACACTTCTAAACATCAACTGATGCAGTAATACACATACTGTTTGCTTTTGACGTACTGTTTTGTTGTTGTTTTGCATACTGTGTTGCAGGGAATTCTCACACATAGAAGAAAGTATGCAAGATACACATTACATTTTCTAAACTTCTGAAAAGAGGTCAAAAGCCTCAAGATAATCTAATTTAGATAATCTCTGCTGCTCTTATGTTGTATATTTTTCATTTGACCCTTCAGTCTCACTCAAATAGCAGATTATAAAAGATAATACTGTATATATTACAGTATACGAATGGTAAATGCTAAAATGTCTGTAGTGTAGCCCATGGGCACTCCAGCTGGTGACCGTGACAGTAATAAAAAAGCTGTTTATAATGCCATGAAAGGGACAGTTCACCCAAAAATGAGAATTTACTCATTGTTTACCCACCGTTGTGTAGTTTCAAACCTTTTACAGAAGTTTTTCTTCTGTAAAAAACAAAAGAAGATCTATGAAAGAAAGCTGAAACCCTGTAACTATTGACATCCATAGTATGAAAAACAAATATGTCAGTGGTTTTAGGGTTTTAGCTTTCTTCAAAAAACCTTCTGTTGTATTCAACAGAAAATTGAAGTCAAATCGGTTTTAAACATTTGAAAGGTGAGCAAATGATAACAGAATTTTTGCTGAACTATCACTTTAAGACACCAAGCATATATTGTTTAATTGTTGCTACAGATACGTCTCTATCACAGCACCTGGCATCTCGAATTACGTGAGTATGATGTAGACAAGTTAATCACAGTAGTGTCCAGTTACTTTTGTTTCTGAAATAATTCAACAATTCAAGGTTTCTTGAAATTGACTGTTTCTTAGTCAGAATGAGGATGGAAAATGTTAAATTTAACAAACATTGGTCCTTGTTTGTGCAAAACAATGAGGTGAGATTATAATGACAAATTGGTGAAAAATGTGAAACAAAATTTCAATAACTGCTTTAACTCTATGGGCCAGATTTACTAAACAGGGCAAAGTAGCACAAAAACACAGTTCCATGAAATGAGTGTAAATGCCATTCTAAATTACATTTAATTAGCACAAACAAAGCAGCTCAATTTCCTAATGTCTAATGCACCACGAAAAAAGCATTGAAAATCAGGTTGCAAGCAAAGATGTGTGAGTACCACTAGATGTAGAGTTGTACTACTAACAACACTTTAGGAACATGGGTTACAGTGTGTTAAAGAGATCACCTACAAAAAAAATTCTGTCATCGTTTACTCACCCTTTACTTCTTCCAAACTAGTTTGAGTATGAACACAAAAGAAGACCCTGCAAACAAGACTGTGCTGGTCCTCAATTGGCCCTCTTAGGGCTAGGATCCCCGCTCATTCTGAGGTGGGAACCGGGAGATGTGCAACAACTTTAATCATAAGGTAAACACAAAACAAAAGTTTCCATCTGGAGCTATTTCAAGGGACTCGACACTTGTAAACACTCGCTCCATCTGACTCGCAGTTCTAAGCACCGCCCACACTCGTCACAGTTACCAAGCCGACCAATCACAGAGTTTGCGCTACATGTCCTTGCAACATGTTACATTATTCGAGAGGTGAGCATCAGCGTCAGTGTCAGCCATAGCGAGGGGTATGTGACTGCGCAAAGGCTGCGCCAGACCAAATGTGTGCAATTGACACAGAAGTATAAATCAGCCTTAATAGACCAACTCTCAAGAGCCCTGCTCTTCTAGGCCCAAATGGTATAGCCCTAATGTGAGTAATGTGGGCTATCCACTAGTGTAGGCCACCTCCATGGAGCCCATAGTGAGCCCACAGCTATAGACCATAAATGAGCTTGCCCGAACTGGGCCTTTTTAGATTTAATGTGGGCCATAGTGTCTGCAAAAAAGCAAGCATGGGCCCTGCATAAGCATGTTTGCTGGCTAAATATATTGAAGAATGTTGGAATCCAGTAACCATTGACTTCCATAGTAGCAAAATCATAAACTATAGAAGTGATTGCAGACTTAAAACATTATTCAACATGTCTCCTTTTGTATTTAACAGAAGAAAGAAAATCAAACTGGCCTGGAACAAGTGGAGAATGAGTAAATAATGGCAGAAATTGCATTTTTGGTTGTTGGATCACTTTACTGCCACAAATACTGTTAAATTGGCTACCAAAAACCTCTGTAAATCACACAGGACTCCTAATCAACAACACCAAATGAGTGTAATCAACTCAAAATTTACAGAGAGTTTACAGAGAGTCTCACGGTTCAGTTAGGTCAGGGGTTTTCAAACTTTTTCAGCTGAGGGCCCCTTTGTGTAGGGCAAATTCTTTTGGGGACCCCCCAAAAATAAAAATGACGCCACCCCCTCAAATTAACAACTGTACTTAATTTTTTTTATTGTATTATTCAATACATTTATATTATTATATATTATTTAATAATTTATTATTATTCATTATCTGGATTAATTTTTGTAAGATGTTAGTTGAGTTGACATGGTTTTAGTGCTTCAATCTATTGATCAAATCTTGATGCGCAGTACTCATTGTGGTCTTCTCTCACTGGATTATTCCATCAAGCCATATTTTGTGTACAAGTCGTCACTTTACACAGTTTTTATGCCATTTTTATGCTTTTTTTCAGCCTATGCACAGCTAGACTCTTCTGTATTTACCCTTACAGCTGAGAGTCTAAATGTATCTAAAGATTTAAAGCTTTAAAGTTTTAAAGAGTTTTGTCATTCATCAGCCTGTTAACAGTTAACTGTACTGTTGTAACTAGCAATACTACAATGGAGGCTGTGTGTTTTGTTTATTTTTATTCCTTTTTTTTTGTGCACATCATAATTTACTCAGGTCGACAATCCTGACTTACACTGATAAAAAAATAATTTCCTAAATGCAATCTAGAATTGGGTATTCAAGTTCAAAGAGCCACAAGTTTTACTTTGCATAATTTTAGAAGCTTTACTGACTTTAAAATGTTCATACCAGTTTGTTCTATTAATAATAATACTGAACATTACATTTAAATTAGTTACACAAACAAATATGGGAAAAAGTGGAACAAAAATACATTTATATTCAGAGTATTAAAATTTGATCAGGTATGTTGAGCTCTATTAAATACAGAGCACTAATACATTTTAATATTTAATAATTATTAGCCCTATAACATAACACAAACAGATACATTATAATTTTTAAAGGCTATAGTGGTTTTACTCAGTGTGTATACAATTTAGTTTTTTTAATCATCCAGTTATGAACCAATGTGAGTAAGAGGTCCACTGCAGAGCTCATCCAGCTGTCATTAGTGTAACAGGAGTGAAACTGAGAACTCGCTGATGTGATGACAGCTCCATTCATTGTTATTGCAGCACTTTTTGCTTTACAATTTTAATATGTTTGTTTGCCATGCTGCAAAGAGGACCGTCTGATATTTGTACAATGCAAAGTGTAAAAGCCTGTCGCGCTGTGGACGAGGTGCAATGTTGTGCCGTGTCTTTAAAATGCTATTTTTTCTTTATGAGTGAAGCCTGCGCAGAGAGGCGCGTACTCCGCAGCACCTCGGTTACTTAGGAACGCAAGCCATAAACAGGGAAGTGCTTTCAGCCACCGATAATGTTCTTATTGATCATGTATTTTAACTGAAATATAGTCAGTCAAACCTGAGCATTCATTTAGTTGTTTAGCGTAAAAGAGGTAAGCGTAAGTGAAAGGTAAACGCCGTCAGGTGCAGCAGACAAGCGCCAAAAATCACAGTCAGGAAGCGCCTAGCCAGAAGCGCTTATTCAATAAAAGTCCCCGTCCACGGAGGCGGGCCGCTGCGCTTCTTTTCCTGTGTCACGAAAGTGTCAACTGCATTTAAATGACATAAGCATAAAGCTTCATTTTTGCAGTACTTTTGAGCTCAAATTATAATAAAAATATTTTAACCTTCAGAATGATGCGGGACACAAAATTCATCCATGTGGGCTCATTGATCTAAAATTTCTTTCTGGCCCCCCTAGCGCCATCTGGCGGCCCCCCAGGGGGCCGCGGACCCCAGTTTGAAAACCCCTGAGTTAGGTTACGGTTATCATGCCATCGATTTGGTTCAATTCGATATCTCTGTGCATCACGGTACATTGACAATGCTTTTTATACAAAATTAGATTTTTTCTTCACAACACAAGAATTTTTTGTATAAAATCTATAAATATATTAATATTTATATAATATTTGTAATACAATTTTGTCCTTTAATACAAGCAGTCGGATACATGGACTGTACCTTTAATTCGACCTGCTCAAAGAAAACACTCTTTTTGAATGTATTAAACAAAACTCCAATACATGCACAGAAGACAGCATGGGCATTTATAGCAAATAAACAAATCTAAATATTATCCCGCTTGCTTTTTAAGTGCTGTCAAGCGAGTTCTTACACTCCTGTGACTGGCCATTGTCTGCACCCGCTCAACAGAAAGGGCTGCGATAGGCTTTAGAAATGAAAGCGCTGTTCACCAATAAGTGGCGCGGGAAGTACAGCAGCGGTTACAGTCTATATGCACATAATACGCGGTTATCACAGGTAGTTCGTAATAGACACAGTGGAGAAAACTTGCACAGGCACACTCGTGTCTGGATCCACAAGTATCGCTTTAACAGTCTAGAGGAGAGGAAAAGTTACCTCACGAACAAGCCAGCGGGTCAAATGTCCAAAGTGAGAGAGAGAGATGCAGAGATGAGTTTTACAGCATTTTTCTCCCTAGTAGTGAAATAGCAGCTTGTGTTGAACCTTCTTCAGTGTCAGTGAAAGACTTTCCAGCAAACTCAAACGCAGTTGAATTGTGCATAATTATCTACCTTTTAAGAAGTAGGAGCGTTTTATTTTCTCGCCCTCGCCTCCTTCGCCATAGTATTCTACTGCGACATTGCACATAAGAGATAAATGACGTCAGTACATAAAAACCGGTTATGATCTATTACTGAACCGATATCGAATTGTTCCTATCTGCATTGCGGTACACCGAAGAAACAATTAATTTTGACATCCCTATAATGAGTTAATTAAATACCTCATTACTTCAACATAAATCAGAACACAGTACTCATATACGTAGATTAGTTTATTTGTTTTTTAATAGTTTTGTTTCCTCAATTGGTTTGCGTTACCTTAACTTTTTGGGTTTTACAATGTACTTATGCACTATTCAACAATATTTTGTAGTATTAAAAAATATAGTAAGTAGTAAATTCACACTAAAAATTCTCAAAAGAATGAGAGCACTTCAAATGCCAGGATGCTATGTAAGTATGATAAAAAAAATGCTATTATGATAAAAGAAGTGTGGGATATTGAACAGTTTTGGTCACAGTTTTGTTTGTGTAGTGGAAGGGGAGGAGTCACATTATTAGTATCACCTTTATTTGTTTTGGACTATACAAGCGAGGAGACGATCATTCCAGTAAGGCGTACTGGGTACTCAGAACAGGTACTATTAGTTAGTTTGGTAGTATATTTCACTAATTTGGCAACAATTAAACGTCCACTTGCAAATAGTTAAAAACATTACAATCCGAATCAGAACACACAAGCATTTCTTTGTGGTTTACAGCAGCTATGTGATTTAAAGTGTTCCATTAGTGTGCATTAGTGTTCCATTTAGAATGACAATACACAGTTGGGTAAGTGCATAGTGTATAGTATACCATATGGGAAAAACTACTGTGTGCATTCGTTCCCATTCCTAAGATTACTGTATCTATAATAAATCCAAACAATCTGTTCTGGTGCAAACTGTCAGTAAATCTGGCCCTGTATGATATAAATTCAAATTTAGTGAACAGTGAATGAAAAGATCAATATAACTAAATGGAAAAGAAAGAGCCAGAATTAGTCAGTCAGTGAGCCCAGACTGACCCACTAGCTGCTGGTTTGCCTAAGCCTACATCACATACACTGTACAAATATAGGGCGCCAGTTTGAGAGATAATCTACTCCTTTAATCATAGGAAATCCTTCTCACAACAGGCAAGCACTAACATGGGGATGATCCATTAGAGGAGAAGGGTTTCAGACCTTCTCTCCTCTGCACACATGCAATCAGTCACAATTATCCTCATGTACAAGATGACTTTGTACGCAAGTCAATCAAATGCTGTTCAACTAGTGTTGTCAAAAATATAAATATATCAATAAATATCATTAATGAAATATTTAAAATGATACAATCTTGCTTTTGGTTAGTATGAATACTGGATTTGCGTCCTCGCAATGTCTCCTGTCATCAGCAGAGAGATAATTAATTAATAATAAGAAGATTTTAATACTTTTGTTAAAATCAGAAAACAAAATGACATTGCACTAATTTATTATTATTATTATTATTTTTTATTGCTTTGCTTTTGGAGGACAATATATGTTTTTTTTTTTCTCTTCATTTGCATAATTGGTTCCCCACAGTATCAAAAACGTTATCGAATATCAATATTTTTTAAAGTATCGTATCAAAGTTGGAAATTCCTGTATTGTCACAAGAGATGCCATTTTTAAATCGTTTAAGTCGTTTAAGTAATGTCATTCAATGTGTTTTGGTCATTATCAATGCACTGTCACTTTAATTGAGCGTGACGCGCTGCTTCTGCATGTGGTATGAAAGCTCTAATCTGTTAACATAGACGCCGAAAAAACACGCGCTCCTCACGCTCTGCTTATGTCAGTACATGGATCAGTGGATCATGGATCAGTTTCTTCCTCCATTTCACAAATGTAAGTAAGTGCGATTAAAATTGTTGCCTCCTTGTTTTCTCTAGCTTGCAAATTATGTATTTAATCGTGTTTTGTTACTTGCAACTGCTTGTACTGTATCTGGTTAACTCTTTATATTCTCATATCGCGTCTAATGCCACGTTGAAAACACGACATGTGCTGCTTTGTTTACGGATTTAAATGCGTTTGTGAGCTCGCGTTCCACTGCCGTTTGTCGTTGCTATGGCCACCGTTAGAGGTGTGAACCTACACTGGTCTCACGGTTCGGTTCGGTTACGATTATCATGCCATCGATTCGGTTCAATTCGATATCTTGGTGCATCACGGTGCATTGACGATCCTTTCCATACACAGTTTTATATTTGGGGGGGGGATAACAAGCTTTCTGTATAAACACACACACACACATAGACACACAGCATCGAGCAAGCGACACACAGCATCACGCTCTCTCTCATTCACACACATAAACACAAACACACACACACACACACAAGCGTGCGCGTGTGCTTGCTCGCTCTGGAGCAATATTTTTAGACCGCCCGCTCCCGTTCAAATTACAACAAAGTTACCAAACGCTCCCGCACTTTATTCGGAAATGTATTACCTCGCCGCAAGAAATCTGGTCAAGTACAGCTGCAGGAATGCAGACCTCTATCCAGAAGTATCGCTGTAACAGCCGAGAGGAGAGGAAAAGTCTCGCCAGCAGGTCAAATTGGATTCAGTAAGAGATAGGAAATGTGAGTTTACTTTCATTCTCTCAATCGCAGTAAAATAGGAGCTTCAGCTGTAAGTGTCAGTGAAAGACTGTCCTGCAAACACACACGCAGTGAAATTGTGCACAGTTTCTCATTTTTAAGTAGTTGGAGCATTGTAAATACTCGCGCTCGCCTCACACATAGTAAGCTACGGCGACACAGCGTATATGAGATAAATGACGTCAGTACATAATAACCGGTTATTATGATTATTACTGAACCCATACCGAATTGTCCGCATCTGCATCGTAGTGCACCGAAGAAACAATTCATTTTAACACCCCTAGCCATCGTCAGCTGTTCCTACACACGTGCGGCGGTCAAATTTCAAAGTTCAAAGAATGTGTGTCATGGTTAAGAATAGAGCAATATGCTGGTGTTTAACTGCACACACATACCTGCCAACATCTGTCCCTGAAAATTCGGGAGACCGGGGGGGTTAGGTTCAGGGTGAGCTGTTTGAATAACACTCAGGGCTGGAACAAGCTGAACTGGTGCTCTAGGCGAACGGTGATCACGCCTGCCTCAACACGAAAGTGAAAAAGAAAGTGACCGGTTTGTGGATGAAAGTGAGGACCAGGGACGCTGCCCTTATTATTCTGCCACCACTATCTCTATGGATGCACCAGCCCTGATATCACTGGTGAGAACCGGGTACTTTGGTGTTAGTAACTAATATAAAGCGTGTATGCACTCTGACTACTTCTATTGTGTTGATAAGCTGTACTGGGCATTTTACTCTGTCTTGCGCTGAACGCTGTCAGTGTCGACTAATCGTAACAGGCTGTCATCAGTCCGATCAGCGCAGATTCGCTTCACGCTAAGGAGGGGTTTGGGAACAAATGAATCGCTGAACGATTCATATGGGAGTCGCTGGGATAATTAAGTTAAATTAAATGCAGATTATAAGAACATGAAAGTGTTTTTTGACCTTGCATGCATATTAGACTGTTGTTGGAGACCCTTACAACCAAAATATGACCCTATTTCATGTATAACAGGGGCTCTTTAAATACTACATGAAATGTTGTTTACTCCTATTTCCAAATGAAAGATGATACTGAAAATAAACTTGATTTACATTCACTGTGGACATTGCATACCACAAATGAAGCCAGGCTGAAAAATAAGAGGGATTTATGACATTATCCCAACAAAAAGAAAAAAGAAAAAAAAAAGATTATGATTATTGTTTGAAAAACTGCGTGCCAATGAATCATGCACAACACAACGAGAAATGTGCACAAGGAAAGTAAACCAGGTCAATTTAAAGTTCATCATTTCAACACCACAAATACTCATTAATGGGCTAATGTTAGATCTTCCCCAGTTCTTATAGCCTTGCATAGTGCAGAGTGCATTGTGGGAAATGGCTTTAAGTACTTAAAGAGTATTAAAACTAGGGCTGGTTTAATGATTGTGCTGGCAAAGAACAGGCAGTTCTCGATGATGCCAGATGATGACGTTGCACTTCTAAACAGGAAAATAATTGCATGCACAACAGAGTGAAGCTAGTCAATCACTGACAAAACAACGGTTACAGTGCATATACCACTGTAGCCCACTAAGCCAATGGGAATCAAACAGAAATGTGATTGGGAAGTTACCAGACAGACCTTTGAGCTCATTTTTATATAATTCCAACAGAATTAGGGGTTTTATTAAAAGGTTTTTACTCTCTCTGCTTGCTTTAGTGCACAATGTTGCTTTTGGAGCATGCAAAAAAATCTGCAAAGTTACAAAGCGCGGAGTCGTAAAAAAATAAATCAAGTGGTTTAGTCCAAAATCCAAGTCCTTTGAAAAGACACACAATATCTTTATATGTTGACAGATTTACAACACACATACTGTAGTAAACATAGATGTACAAATGCCGGCATGATGTGTCAAAACAACACAAGAGTGAAGAAGATTACTCTTTCTATGTACTTTATAATCCTTTTGCCACTTAATTTCTATATAACATTTATTATCACTGAATATATGTATTTGTATGACAGTAAACAGTAACAGTAAATAACAATAAATTGACATAAAATATTATTTTACTAGATATTTTTCAAGACACTTCTATACATCTTAAAGTGACATTTAAAGACTTAACTACAGTAGGTTAATTAGGTTTACTAGGCACATTATGGTAATTAGGCAAGATATTGTATTGTTTGTCCTGTTGACTATCGAAAAAAAAAATAGCTTAAAGGGGCTAATAATTTTGTCCCTAAAATGGTCTTAAAAAATTAAAAACTGCTTTTATTCTAGCCGAACACAAATAATACTTTTTTCTGAAGAAAAAATATTATCAGACATACTGTGAAAATTTCCTTGCTCTGTTAAACATCATTCATCAAAGAAAAATAAATTAATAGGGGGCTAATAATTCTGACTTCAACTCTACATTTGAAAGTGCGATGCTAATGGTATAATCCGATTCAAAGATTCATGCTAAGCTAAAAATGTCTTGTCTGAATTGTCTAACTGTTTAACTCTGCTGTAAAATGAGCCCATTTTCAAAAATAGAAATATTAAAAAATATTGTTAAAGTCCAGAGAAATAGCAATTTTAACTAGTTACATGTAGCATGTCATGCATGCTAATATACAACCTCGATTTCCAGTTATTTATGTAAAACATGGAAACACCAAACGGATTTAAAATTGAGCATCGCTATCACGATGTGTGTATCACATCGCATGGTTAGATTATTTATAAAATATTGCTCATTTAAATTATTTATACATTGACGACCATGTTATTTTACATTTGATTGTTTAATTTCTGTACTTGAATACACTTAGGCGCCCTAGCAAACCATAAAGCACTGTTTATTTATTCATATTTGTATATAATTGATTATAATTTATCCAAAGGCACTGCATAGAAAAAGACTTGATCGTTTCAGTTGATCTAAATTAATGAAATCTTTGCAAATAGAGCTATTCAAATCATCTGGTGAAATGTTATTCATATTACAATATAGATTGCAACAAAACTAAATATTCCAATGTCATATTTCATATCATATCGATATCATATCAATATCGTACACCTCTTGTATTGTAGCATAAGTTCAGTATTGTGAAACATACTGAAACATGACATTACACCACTATAATTGATAGTTTACAGATTTTTAAATGTTTAAAATGGTATCTTTCCTCATCAACTCATTTAAGCATGGGAAACACTGGCTCATCAAAAACTGAGGTTGTTTGGGTTCTTGTTGTGTTCTCTGTTTGTTATCTGAAGCCTTAGCTTTGAGTGACCCATCATTGTATGAACCTACAATCCCTGTTTGTGTTCCACAGAAGAAATAAAGGCATATGGGATGGCATAAGAGTAAGAATAAATGATCAGAGACTTTGGAGAATCGCTTTAACATCTGTTAAGGCGTCTAAAGCAATAATGTGCTTGGTAAATATCATCCTCAAGATGTCCAAATCAAAAAAACAGCTCTCACCACAAATGACAGCTCAACTGACCGCCTGTCCGTGCAAACCAGAGACGGAGCTGTTTTCATCAGACAGACTGCTTCAAAGCTCACAGGGTATCAGATCAAATCTCCTTCTCAGCTGCCTGCTTTCTCACTCAGGCCTGAATCAGCCGGGTTTACGTAACAAAGACTTTTCTGCTCTCAAAGAGCCGAGCGAGAGGAGAACAAACTACACCTCAACGAGTGTGACACTTCACACTGAAATGCACAGAGAAATATGCTGACTTTAGCAGAAAATCATGCCACTGGTTAAAGTTGTGAGCCATTTTTGTATGGCCTCTGTGCTTTAAAGTTTGGGAATAGTCATTTTGATGTGCTTTGTTATTAGAACTGTGGCGTATTTAATCATCTGAAGCCTATATTGTCCTATATTGTGCTATATTGTGTTTTAGTTTTAGTTGGTTCAATATGACATCTCACACTGAAATCCACAGCTAACTGTGCTGCCTCTATCAGCACAAATCTTTACATGGGCTAAAGTTGTGAAGCATAATAATACATCTGTTTTTCAGATATGTTTTTTTAGATTGAACAGATAGTGTGAGAAGAAGTTCATGTTACAATATAAACAGAAAACGGACTTCATGAAGGCATTGACAGGGCATTTCATGTCGTGACCCTGTGAATGGGTATTATGTAATAGCAGCCGCAACAGTGTTTATGTCATGTCTAGGACACAGCAAGTGATCCTTACAGAGGCACAGCGTTTAACTGACCTTGTATCTTTGTACGTTTTCAAAGTTTAATCTCAACTTTTGAAACACCCCATGGCTACGAAGAGAAATCCAAATCAGAGCAGTATGTTAAAGGATTGAATCACCCAAAAACCCGCTGAATTTATTAATTAAACATAACTTTCTGGAGCTCGCAAATTATGTAGTCAGAGGTACGTATGGCTGCAATTCATCGTTAAAATGATCGCTATGGGGCGGTATAATGCCGTTCCTTTTAATGCTTACCAGCTGACCGATTAACTCCGTATGGATGGCTTTCCCACAGTTACCAGTTTGTCCAGTGGCTCGCCATGTAAGCTGGCGGACTTGAGACGCTGAAAAGAATTGACCATGACAAAGGTGTTTGAGTAAAAAACGGTCCCAGAAAGTGGGTAAGACAAAAACAGAAGCCAAAAAATAAAATAAACAAGTTAATAACAGGGTGAGAATGTGGTAAGATCTGAAAACGTGCTAAAAATAAGGCGAGGGCTTTTCTTTTTCTGGATTGTATTTTTAAAACTGTCGGTTGGGTTTAGGGAAGTGGGTGGAAGGGTCAATCGGTGCTTATTAAAACACTATCGGTTGGGTTTAGGGAGGGAGGAGGGTGGATCAGTCAATCACACAGTCTGTAGACAGCGACCTCTGGTGGATTTTCGCGTGAACAGCAGGTGCAAATGGCACTCGTGAGAGAAATTTGAGAACTCAAAAAGCATACACAGCGGCCTCTCGTAGATTCGCGAAAATCAAACTGAAAAAATCGTTGTTCCTGGGACGTATTTGGCACTCTCCAAAAATGCACATAGCAGTATGTTTTCAGAATGAGCCTGGCTTGTATTAATTACTCACACTACCAACTTCCCGAGAAGTTCCTGTTTTTTTTTGGAACACAAACTAAGAGCACTTTTAGATTAAATCTGAGCGCACTCGTTATCTATAGACACCAAGCTTTGTCGCCCTGACTTGTTTAAAATTCTGAAAAATACCAAAATACATCCGTAGAACAAACCATAAGCCTTCAGTGTTTCAATCAGAAAACTGTCAAGCTATGAGAATACTTTTGTGTGAATATAAAATAATAACAATGACTTTATTCAACAGTTTCTCCTCTTCAGTGTCAGTATAGGATGCATGCACACAAAAAGCGATGTGCTCTTTATGCATGTTGACGCATACCTTGGCTGCAACTTTGATCTCTTTAATTTCGGTTTGTTTTGTTTGTAATTTGTATTTTTGTTTTTTATCAGTGCACAGTGCTCTCGTAAATGTACACCCTATACTGACACTGAGGTGAAGAAACTGCTGAATAAAGTTGTTTTTTTTTTTTTTAAGTGAGCATTAAAGTATTTTTTTTAACTTCATTATATTCCAATTGAAGCACTGAAAAAATAAACAGAAGGTCTCAGGGGTTTGAATGACATAAGGGTTAGAAATTATTGATAGAATTTTCATATTTGAGTGAGCCAATGCCTTTAAATCGAACACTCATTCATAACTCAAGACTGACTTCAAGCGAAATGTTGGCAGAAAGGATCATATATGGATTCCACCCACTCGTATCATCCAAGATATTATGCAAATGAATTATACCTAATTAAAGCTGGGACAGGATGTCACCCTGCAGGTGGAAGTGAGAGCCAGATTTTTAATTCTCTGGAAGAGTTAGGACATGTTTTGTCAGCGCAGCTATGTTCTACTTATAATATAAGTTTGTGTTTAGAAATGATAATTAATTTAATCTATCTATCTATCTATCTATCTATCTATCTATCTATCTATCTATCTATCTATCTATCTATCTATCTATCTATCTATCTATTGATCTATCTATCTATCTATCCATCCATCCATCCATCCATCCATTTCTCCCTCCCTCCCTCCCTCCCTCCATCAATCCATCCATCCATCCATCCATCCATCCATTTCTCCCTCCCTCCCTCTATCTATTTATCTGTTTAATATTTTTGGAATGTTTGAGAACTATTAATGAACTTTTAATGTTAACGGTTTACTGTTTTAATGTTATTTCTATTATTTACATCATAATTTTTGTCGCTTTAGACTAACTTTGGTTCAAGGAGACCAACAAAATAAAAGTTGCTTTTGCATTTTGAGTTCAATTTACAGTTTTTCTCGCTTTGGTGCGTTTCTCACAACACCAGTGCATTTTTGCACAACAGTTAATACATTTCTCAAAACAATTAGTACAAACTGCAAAACCTAGCTAATAACCTGCAAAAGTGCATCACATGCTCAAAATGGATAGTTCATTCCTCAAAAGCAAGTATCTATGTCAATCAAAGTGTCAGTATCATCAAAATCCTGTCCTGACACCATTGTTTATGAACAAGATAGTCAAATGGCTTTGTCATGTTTTCATTATGACAGTTTACTCTGGACATTTTTTCAATGCAAAAAAAGTCAGATTTTGGTGGCACTTTCTGAAAATGCTCAAGACAGCACTTTATACTATTAGCACAGCCATTTGAAAACTACAGTAAAGTTGGACATCACTGCATTTAGTGAAGTATCTGAGTACAAGACACTGAATATGTATGTTTCACATTTTTACTCTGCATTTGCTCTTTACAATCTTAATTTATTCACAGCATTGTGCAAAAGAATAAACACACCCTTATTTACAACAAACATAAACTGCCTTTGGGTTGAACTGTGCACAACTGTAAACAATATTGCAGTACATATTGGACCCGAACCTGCAACACACACAGGTCTGTAAATCATTCATCAAATTGTTAAATTTTAAAGACATTTTCAGTAAAATAAAGATTTAATTTTTAATTTTTTAATAAAGTTTGCTTGACCGATTTTAACATCAAGTTCAACATTTTTATATGTAATGACTCAAGTAATGAAATGAGGACTATTAGTTTTATATGGAATGACTATTCAGCATTTAAAAGTTTAGTTCATTTTGACTGACATGACATAAGCAAGTGATAATGTTATAAACAGTAGAGAGTTGAATGAAAGCAATTGGTTCATGTTCGAAAGCATTTGCAATTTGTTGAAAGGAATCAGAAACTGCTACTAGGATGTGCACAAATGACTAATTGTTTTGAGAAATGCATTAACTGTTGTGCAAATGTAAATTGTGTTATGAGAAATGCACCAAAGCGAAAGAGAAAAACTGCAATACTCATATGCATAATTATACTGTAACAAGGACACATAAAAATAAAGTGTATGACCAAAAAGTAGTTTCTGTCCAACAGTAAAACTGGTTTGGATTAGCCGATGTGATTATATAATGCCAAAATGTGTATTTTTAGTAGAATTATCCCTTTAAGTGAGAACACATATGTGTGTGAGTGAAAAAAGAAAGAGTGAGAGAAGTTCCTAAATAAGACGAACTCCAGTCTTTCAGTAGTAGTTCCATTCTCTCACTTTTAGTGTGGACGTCAGACAAATTTCCACAATAAAATAACTGGCTTGATAGATTTTCCAGTGGCGTGGCGAGTGTGGATCTGCGAGTCTCACTACAAAGAAAAGTACTTCATCGTTTCACCAAAGTAAAGCAATATAGGACAGCGAGACTTGATGTGAAGAAGGGAAAAGCATTAGATGAAGTGTCTGGAAGAGACATTTTCCAGAGCTTTCTGCTCCACTTGTTAATGACCTAATTGGTGGCAGCTGTTAAATTATAGGTACATTGCCATGGTAACAAGCTTTGAGCTCTATAGTGACAATATGCAGCTTTATATTGGAAGAGATATGAGTTTGTCAACCAATAAAAAAGTTGTATTTATGAGTTCCAACTATTTTGCGAGATAAAACTTATCTTTGTCTATACAAAAAATGCATTCTTTTCATTTTTATAAGTGCAATATACTCAGAAAGTTTACCACGGGCCTACTAATGTAGTCGAGTTACAGGGCATCAATATTACTGAGGCCCAATTAGCCAGTATAAGCTTGACCTGCTGTTTACAGCGATGGCAGGATGTAATGAGAGGGAGGCAGTGATGTTTTCTCTGATGAGCTGATCTCTGACATTCGCTGTAGCCTGGTTCCGCTCTAAATGAGGTTAGGAGTGTGCCTTTGCAGAACCGACAGGGTGATGAAAACTCCACTGGCTGTTTGCATTGAGCGTCTAAGATGTCTTGCAACAAATCTTTCATTAATTAAAACAGAAAACCTTTAGAAATTCCAAGAATAAACTGCAAATAGCTACTGTTCGCATTTATATATCAGAAAATAAGAAGTGATCATAATATTGAAGCTAAGTGTATTTTCTATCTTTCCATACAATAAAAATAGAATAACATGTGGATGTAGCCCATCTTCTGATATAATAATTGCTGTACTTCCTAATGGGTTTTTCTAAAAAAAAAAAAAAAAGTTAACTTAATTATATACTGGGCCCTATCATACACATGGCGCAATAAAGCACAAGACGTGTTTAGCATGATGTGTTGCTATTTTCACACCAACACAACCCTGCTTTTCATGTTTTGCACCACATTGTTTAAATAGCAAATTCATTTGCACCACTTTAGGGACTCATGGGCGTTCCGGTCTAAAAAAATGTTTGTGAAGCCACATTGTTAGTGCGTTGCTATTTTGAAGACTTGAAATAGACTGCACCATTTGTTGTATTAAAAAAAGTTTAGATTTGTCCACCTATCGGGTGTAGAAACGTACAGTATGCATCATTATATAAGGTAGAATAGGACGTGTGTTTGGATATAACTCAGTTTTTTGACCACAGTTGGTTATTATTGCTCATTTATTTGTTTGCTGGAAATTAGAACTGAATTTAGAAATAGTTTTGAAAAAAAAAAAACTGTGCTTAACAAACGAAATTAAAAATGTAGGCTAATGGATGTCTTCAGTGGAGTGCGTACAACAACAGTTCCTTAGCCACACAAGTAAAGGAGTAAAGTAAAGAGTAAAATTAAAGTAAAGAGAGTAAAGAGGCCGAATGGAGGAGACTCCTTCTTTATCCTCGCACAGATGTTCTGTTTAACTATTTTCTCAATAGTGAAGCATTCAGTTTTTCCTCTTACAAAGTCTACCATGTAAATAGCAAATGCACCATTGCGTGACCCAACTGACTCTTACAGCGAATGGGAGATTGGTTTAATGCACTTTATGCTCAAAACACACCCATAAGCCATTAAGAGAATAAGCACAACCCTCTTAGACCCTGCACCTAGGCGCAGAAGTTATTATCCATCCTTAAAATAGCAAAAGTGGATTCGGACACGCTCTTAATGCTTTGACTCCCTCCGCTTTAGACTTTGCACCTAGATCGTTAAAATAGAGCCCATTGAGGTATACGTTATGTACTAAGCAATCCTAATATAATTGTATTAGTACTAAAAAGACCTTCCAGTGCTACTTGAGGCTAAATTGGCCAACATTTCTTTAAGCATATACGCATATTTTAAGCATATTTTTTGTCTGCATTTTTGCTATACTACTGCAACTATACTACAACTGAACTATAGTTGTACTGATACGTTTCCAATAGATAGATAAATGCTTTAAATTAAATCAAAAGTTTATAAAAGTACACGGAAGTTTACTTCTGGTACTTAGTTTTTGTATAGAGAACAGAAATGGTGTGAAATTAAAGGAATATTTCACTAGCAACGAACGCATAAAAGAGTTCTTTTACAGAACTTCTACACTACATTTGATAAAAGCAGTTGTGAATTGGGCTGTCAAACCAAAAATGACCAAACTAACGAACATTAAAAATTCTAGATGAACCTAAAACCTATAACAACTTTGTGTGAAAAAACATAACTTACTAAGACCAGTATGACATGGAAAGAAACAGCTAATATGGTCACTATTTAGGAACATGTGCTTGTTTTGAAGTGCCCTTGTTAATGCGTAAATACAAATTTAAGTACGGTCAAGCCCAAAATTATTCAGGGCTATGAATAATTTCGGGCTTGACTGTACTCATGATGTATGTGTACTATATGTGTGACTTTAAAATCTATACTAAAAGTTTGGTTTTGTTTAGGGTTTAGGGTTGCTAAAACTTTACTTGCATGGAATTATGAAAAATTTACTGTAGATTACAACAGTCGGTACCTATACTATTAAAACGTTTGGTAACACTTTATTTTGGTCCATTTGAGTATTAGTAGACTGCCGGCTTACTGTAATATCTGTTGATACTGCTCCTTCAACAGACATTTAACTGACTATACACTTTGCAAGTACGTCAACACACTAACCCTGTCCCCAACCTAACAGTCTACCTATAATCTATTGAGAATTAGTTGGCATGTAGATGCAATGTAACTTAGGGTGCTTTCACATCTGTGAATCGATTCAGTTTTTCCGAAACAGAGATTACAATTGTTACATTGTTGCTTTTTGCTCTTGGAGCGGTTCACTTTCACACTGCAAAGTTTCTAATCGGACCAAAAAAGCTAAAACAAGTCACGTGCGAGTAAACTCTCCTCACATTGGTCAGAGTGTCAGGGTTTATTTTGCAGCGTCCCACTAAGCTGTCAGGAGAGGTGGTGGTTTGGTGGTGATTGACAGGGTGCGTGCGCGCGACGTGTCTGAGGAGAGACGCGGTGGGGAGGGGTGAGAAAGGTGCGCAACGATGCCTATTTGAGGACCGCCATACTCATAAGTCTCTCTTCATATAGCCGTAAGCCTATTACATATCCATAAAACACTGTGATATAACCGCGCTCGGATCAGATCGCTTTCTCACTGCAATCGAACCGCTCCAGGGTTCGTTTCAATCGAGCCGAGACCACCTCATTCAATCGATCTCGGAGCGATTACTTTGGCGCGGAACAGAGCGCGATTGCCCTGTTTACATATGCCAAACCAACCAAGCTAACTGGGCAAACGAGACAGGTTCCGAAACAAAAGTGTAGGTGTGAAAGCACCCTCAATTTCAACAAACGGACCATCAAAATAAAGTGTGACCAACAGTTCTCTGTACCAATTTTGGTTCCATAGCAAAAACAGTTCTAACTATTTTCCTTAACTAATTATAATTGTATTAATATTACTGATTTAACTAATACTAATAATAACAATACTATTTAAATTAATAATGGTTATTTTTCAGCAATTTCTTCACAAAATACGGTTAAATGTATATATTTTGTGGAGTAAACTGAGGGTTAAGAAGAACTAAAATGCATGATAAATGTATACCTTTGACTTACAGCTAACAGTAGCCTATTTAATGATTTTCTTTTTTATTTAAGTTATCAAATATTAGTAATTGACTATCTGTTTTCTATTTTGCTTCAGTGCGACTTATAGTCATGTGAAACTCGTTTTACAAAAACACAGGAAGCCATATGCATTAGACATTGAGAAGTAGTTTCATTTTAAGATAAAGTATATATTTAAACTCAACAGTCCTGTCATTCAAACATTACATCACAACACATGGATTTTTTTCATAGGCGTATTCAATTCAGCACAGCCAGATACGAAAGATGTCATCAAATCTCCCATCACTCAGCACTATGGCTTTCAGCTTTGCATTCATACCATCCCAGCAATATGTAGATCACGTGATCGCTAGATTCTCAGTGTCCTTTAACAAGCCCACAGGACAAAGAGCGTTTAAAAATAGAACAGACACCCAAGCTGCTCTCATCCATAATAAATGGTAGTGGATATCCAGTCAGCAGGCCTCACCTGCTATCCCCCCTCCCCAAAACACACACACACACACAGCAATTACACAGCACCAATGCATTAATGAGGCCAGCAAAGTACATTTTACACATTTAAAATGCCAAACTACAGGGTTTCAAGCTTTTTTTGCAATATTGTAGAATAAATGTAACTGCAATTAGTGCAGAGCCAAAAACGAAATATTAAACCACAGTTGACTGTTGGCAATTATTCAGACTCATAGTCCTGATGGCAGATTTATTACAAATTAGTTTTCTTAAAAAGTACCTGACATTGCAGGATTTGTTACTGAAGCACTGGCTCTTTTGACAAAAAAAAAAAAATAATAATAATAATAGCACTGTAAATGAACGTGTTACCAGAATACATTCTAACAACTTAATTCAAGGTCATGATTTATTAATTTGTGAATAAAATATGGCCAGGAATTTGTTTTCTCGTTTTAGTTAAGAGAGGGCAACAACAAATTCTTTTAAATGACTAAAAGTCTACAATTTGACAAATATTTGGGAAAATTATAAATTCTTTATAAATTTCATTTTACTGTACATTTTAACTGGTTTATATGGAGTCTATATTAAGATTAGATTAGATAAGATTCAACTTTATTGTAATTACACATGTACAAGTACAAGTACAAGGCAACAGAATGCAGTTTAAGTCTAACCAGCAGTGCAATAGCAGCAAGTGCGGGATACAGGTATAAGTTATAAAGAGCAGTTATAGAAAAACTATGGTGATATTTCCATATGGATGTACTATGAGTATTATTTTCAGGTTGTATTAGCTATGAACAGAGATTTACAATAAATGAATATATGTTCAGATTGCTATTAATAATCAGAAGTGTGCAGATAGATAAACATAATTTCAAATGTATATGTGCAGTGGGTGTGTACATAATTCCAAATGTCCATGTGCAGTGGGTATGTAGTTCAAATAAATGAATCAGTGCAATGATTATGTGCAATTTTTAAATGTGCAAATGTTAAATAGTGCAGTGATTGTGAGGAGTATAAGTTAGAGGAGATTGGGGGGTGTATTGGGGCGGGGGGGGGGACAAATGAGTCAGTGAGGGGCAGAGTTCGAGTGGGAGACAACTCTAAGGAAAAAGCTGATCCTCAGTCAGCTGGTTTTTGTCCAGGGGATCCTGAAGCGCTATAATATAGAAGTAGTCAATATACACTGAATGTGTGCACAGTTATTAGGCAAGTTGTATTTTTAAAGGATTCATTTTGTTATTGTACAACTACAGTGCTCTTGGTCAATCCAAAATGTTAAGAAACCCTTAAACATGAACATTTAAGAAGTAAAAGTAAAGTTCTGGATTTCTTAAGGCCTTTACTGGCCAGCCACGCAGTGAAGTACTTTGACACATGTGATGCAGTGTTTTCTTGCATAAACATCAAAGCACTGCTTGAACAAAGCGTCTTCTAAAAATTAGCAGTAGGTCTGAAACTTGATTTTGAGATCATTTTCAACCTGAAAAGGTCCAACTAGCTCATCTTTAATAATACCTGGCCATACCAGAACCCCACCACCACCACCACCTTGCTAGCGTCTGAGTAGAAGTGGAGCTCGGTGTCCATTACTGATCCAATCACGGGCCCATCCATCTGGTCTGTCAAAAGTCACTCTCATCAGTCCACAAAACGTTTGAAAAATCTGTCTTCAGATATTTCTTGGCCCATTCATGACTCTTCAACGTATGTGTCTTGTTCAGAGGTGGTCAGGTTTCAGCCTTTCTTATCATGGCCATGTCTCTGAAAACTGAACTCTTCATACTTCTTGACACTCCAGGTAGGTTGCAGTTGTGGAATATGGCAAGACTAATAAATAATGGGTTCCTGGTGGCTACATGTTTGATTCTTCTCAAATTTTTGGCAGTAAATTTGCATCTTTTCTTCTCGACGTGTTTCTTGCGACCCTGTTGACTATTTGCTACAAAACATTTGATGGTTCTGTGATCATGCCCAATATCTTAGATATTTCAAGATTTCAAGACTTTTTACAATTTATGACTTTTCAGAGTCAGTTAAATCTCTTTTTTGGCCCAGCCCTTTTAAGAAGAAGAAACTGCCTACAAATTATGCACACCTTAATATAGGAGTTGATCTTCTTAGGCCACACCCTCCCTCATTACACAAATACACATCACCTGATATGCATTAAATCCAATAAGCATTCAAGTTTATACAGCTTGGAGTTGGAAATTATGAATAAATTGATGGCATGGTCAAATGATCACTTTGCTAATAATTGTGCACACAGTGTATAGTAAAGGTTTTAAGTTATTCAAATGTAAAATTTTAATTGCAAAATAGTTGTGAAACACAGAACAAATTTATGAAATGAGACTATAGTACGTATAGTATAGAATAGTATGAAAGACTATAGTACATTTAATACTAACCTTTTTATTCATTCACTCATTTTCCTTCTGCTTTGTCCCTTATTTATCAGGGGTCACCACAGCAGAATGAACCGCCAACTATTCCAGCATACTGCATATTTTACGCAGCGGATGCCCTTCCAGCTACAACCCAGTACTGGGAAACACCCATTTACTCTCTCATCCACACACACTCATACACAACGACCAATTTAGTTTATTTATTAACTTATACTGCATGTGTATGGACTGTGGGGGAAACCGGAGCACCCGGAAAAAACCCACGCCAACACGGGGATAACATGCAAACTCCACACAGAAATGCCAACTGGTCCAACCAACACTTAAACCAGCGACCTTCTTGATGTGAGGCGTCAGTGCTAACCACTGAGCCACCCTACTTTTTTATCAACGAATCCTAAAAGTAAAATGCATCACATGATACAATGAAGTACAACAAAAAAGCAGTGATAATTGTAAGAATCATTATTACAGATTTTGTACCAATAATAACTGATCATATAACAGATCAGCAAATTATCATATTATAATGATTTCTGAAGAATTGTTTGACACTGAAGACTGGAGTAATGATGATAACCAGAACAAGGAATTTTTCACAGTATTTACTACAATTTTTTTTCTTCTAGAAAAAGTCTTAGGTGTTTTTTTAGGCTAGAATAAAAACACTTTTTAATTAATTTTAAAACCATTTTAAGGTTAATATTATTAGCCCCTTAAGCAATATTTGTTTTTATGGACTCCGAACAAACCATCGTTATACAATGACTTGCCTAATTATCCTAGTTAAGCCTTTAAATTGCACTTTAAGCTGAATACTAGGATCTTGAAAAATATCAAGTAAAATCTTATGTACTGTCATCATGGCTAAGATAAAAGAAATCAGTTGTTAGAAATGAGTTATTAAAACTATTATGTTTAGAAAAACCTTCTTTCCGTTAAACTGAATTAGAGGAAAAAATATACAACGGCGCTAATAATTCAGGAAGTCTTTCAGTGGTTTTGCTCAGAATTACATCACAGTATACTCTTCTTATCCTACTGGCAATTATTCACACTCAAAGTAATTTGATCATCAACAGTGAAAGTTCAATCTAACGTATGCTGTCCAGCATCAGGGCCAGTAGCAGTCCATCTGGGAGGAAAACAGACACCGCAGGCTGGGCCTTTGATATGTATTACAGAACACAGATGCACACTAACACAAACGTCATGAAAGAAACAGACACAGACAGCTGTGCGATTGCCACCGTCAATGAACTGCACTAGTTTTGGAGCATGTGTTGGGGGAGGACGCAGGCCATTAATTGAAATGTAACACTCATATTGATCCAAACGCACATTCATGCCTCTGGCGGACTTTTCTTGCTTAGACAATTTCACGACAGCCACAGTGTTAACTGGGCTGAACAAAAAAAGAAAATAAGGAGCAATCAGTTGCATAATCAGTGTTAACCACACAGACACTGAAAATGAGAACTGATCAGTCACTACAATTATTTTGTGACTAGATGTGACAGACCTTTTTATACAACATACTGTGATAGTTCACTAAAATAATAAAAAGATTGTTGTTAATTTATTTACCTAGCACTTAAGATATTAAAGATCATCAATCTTCCTTCGGCTTAGTCCTTGATTATCAGGGATTGCCACAGCGGAATGAACCACAAACTACTCTAGCATGTTTTATGCAGTGGATAGCCTTCCAGCCGCAACACAGTACTGAGAAACACCCATACACTCTCACAATCACACACACTCATACACTACAGCCAATTTTGTTCACCCAGTTCACCTACGTACATGTATGGACCAGCCTGATCTCACGAGGACACATAAGTATTTTATGTTTTGTCACCTTAGTGGCTAATTCGTACGAATTTTGTACAATTCAGTCGTACAAAAATGTAAAATTTTAAAAAGAAAGCGTGGTTCCACCCCTAACCCCAATCGTTATTGGGGAATAAGCAAATTGTACTAAATTGTACGAATGAGATCATATGTATTCATACAAATTAGCAACTAAATCAAAAAGTTACGAAATGCCGTGAGATTGTGTTGGTTTAGACTGTGGGAAAAGCCAGAGCACCCAGAAAAAAACCCACGCGAACACGGGGAGAACATGCCAACTCCACACAGAAATACCAACTGACCCAGCCGGGACTCGAACCAGTGCTCTTCTTGCTGTGAGGCGACAGTGCTAACTACTGACCCACTGTGCCGCCTCAGTTTCTTTTTTGTACAAGGTTAAAGATACCAAAACTTTAAAGAATAATATAAATATATATATATATATATATATATATATATATATATATATATATATATATATATATATATATATATATATACTGTAAAAATACCATTAAAACCTGGCTCCTGACAAAACATGGAAGTCTTATAGAGCAAAGTCACTCTGTTAATTAAAGAAAGGATCTTCTTTGATCTTCAACTGAAGAAAAGTCACCAACATCTTGAATGGTCTGAGGGTGAGTAAATATGTATTCGCTGGAGAATAACTCATTTAAGTAAGTGCATATATAAGCTTGTAAGAACTCAGTCTCTTATACTTTAAATTAAACTAAATATTGTGAGCATGTTTTTGTAGGAGGGTCATTTATACTGTTAAATAAAAGGAAACTACAGTCATTTGTATTATTTATTACATTACAAGTTACAGTATATATGGTATTAACGTCTATACCAACTACAACCCTAAACCCACCCATCAATTATTAACTTCTACACCTAGCCCAACCGTAAACACAACCATCACAGTTATTAACATCTACACCTCCCAACCCTAAATACAACTATTTCATACTACTTAATGGACATATTATATGCATGTGTGGTTAAAACATAGGACATCACATTGCACATGCCCCCTTCAAGGTGCATTACATAGTGCCTGCATGCATGACGTCACATGCGCTATAGGTTGCATCGAAGACTATTTGAGTGGATACCCTTCTAGCTGCAATCCAGCTCTGAAGGTACAACCCTCAGTGTTGGAAAACAACAACACACTCCCTCATTCACAAACTACAGCCAATTTAGTTTATCCACCTCACCTACACTGCATGTCTTTGGACTGCACAGAAAGGCCTCCTGGTCTAGTTGGGACTCGAACCAGTTGCTGTGAGGCAACCCTACAAGCCACTGTGCCGCTGTGCTAGTGCTAGTGATAAGCAATTTCCAAACAGGTTCATTCTGAAAACTTAGCCCTAAATATGTTTCTGGCAATCGCAAATTATGTAGTCAGAGAAATGTATGGCTGCATTTCGTCTTTAAAATGCACGCTACGGGGCAGTATAACGCCGTTCCTTTTCACACTTACCAGCTGACCGCTTAACTCTGTGTGGACGGCTTTCCCATGGATACCAGATTGTCCAGTGGCTATACAGTACATTTACCTTGGAGGATTTGAGTCGCAGAGTGGAGTTGTGATGACGAGGTTCGAGTCTGGCAAAAAAACGGTTCCAGAAAGCAGGTGAAAGAAAAGCAAAACCTAAAAAATTAAACGAACAAGTAAATAAAAGGGTGAGAAAGTGGTAAAATCTGAAAATGAGGTAAAAATCAGGCAAGAGCTCTTCTTTTACTGGATTGCTTTTCAAAACATTGTAGGTTGGATTTAGGGAAGGAGAAGAACGAGGGGATTGGTTGGTTGGTCAGTCAGTAAGTCAGTCAACAGCGGCCTCTGGTGGATTACACAAGAAGAACAGGCGCGAATGGCACTCGCGAGAGAAATCTGAGATCTCAAAAAGCCTACTCAGCGGCCTCTGGTGGATTCACGAAAACAAAAACTGTAAAAAAAAACTTAGCTCCTGGGATGTATTTGGCACTCTCCAGAAATGTACATAGGGGTAAGTAATCAGAATGAGCCTGTGTTGCCAGTTTCATTGAAATATTTTTTCTGAAAATTAATAATAACTACACTCATCTTAAATAGTTTAGCATCCAGGCATTTTTTTAAGAAATTAATACATTTTTGTTACCTGAGAATCAAATCTGCAAATTATAATGGAGCATGTGATATTGACTGAAGTAATGGTTACTAGAGTTTTAATTTTGTCATGATGGTAACAAATAATATTTACAAAAAAAGTAAAGACATTTTTTAAAGGGTTTTTACTGTATTTTTATCAAATAAATGCTGTCTTGTTAACATTTCATAAAGCTCACAGCTTTCATAAAGTGATTTAATTAAGGTTTTTCTTTTAAGAATGGTATTATCTAAATCAAGCTTTTTTCCTTCATCCTGAATGACTGACGTTGCCCTTGTCTTGTGTTTTTGCATTGTTCTCCATGTTTGTCACCTGTGCCACTCACTTATTTATCCCCATGGTTACCCTAGATTGTTGCTCCAGTGTTTCCGCCCCCTTGTGTGTTGCCCTGTTAACTTGTTAGCCCTTATGTGTATAAAAGCCCCTTTGTTTCAGTCCTTTGTTATCAGTCGCTGTATGTGTATTTGGATATTCCTGTTTCTCATGTTTTCCATCCCTGCATTGTGTTGTTTCTTGTTTTTGGATTTCTTTATAATACCTTTTAAGCTGCTATTGAATCCGTCACTTGCCTTGCCAGTCATTACATGAAAATTAGTGATTACAATGATATTCAAATGTATCTAATAGGGCTGCACGACATTGGAAAAATGTAACTTTACGATATTTTGTCATTCTACAGTCTATTCGGCGATATAAATACAATTTCACCAGGTGACTTGAATATCTCTATGTGGAATGAATTTATCATTTTAGATGGATTGAGATGATTCTGTAGGGAAGTGCATTAGCATAAATTATATTAAACAACATACATACATACATACATACATACATACAATAAAGAAAAACATACAAATGAAATAAACAGTGTTTTATCGTTTTTCGAGGAGTCTAACAGTATTCAGATATTACAGTCATTGAAAATTCATATGTAAAATAATACTGCATAGTCTTTGTTGAATAAATAATTCAACAATTAAGTAATAATCGTTATCAAGTTACAAACAATACAGACTCAATATTGTATATCCTGCAACGTGACTATTGCAAATGTATTAATATTATATAATAATAATGAGATTGTTCAGACATACTGTCTAATATGAACTGCTTAATAGGGCTGGGTAACAAAATCAGTATCGGTATTTATCGATCGGACACCATTGCCAATATCGATATTAAAAAAAGTTTGGTATGAAGTTTCGGTATGTAGTTTGAAGCGCTATGAAGAGCTATAGTTTTATTTAAACATGGCTGCTGAGTGTTCGCCTTGGATGCAATGCCAATAAGCTTAGTGTGTCAGTTTGTCATTTCCAGTGGAGGCGCAAGCTCGACTCACACGAGGTACACCTTGAAAAACTTCTGAACTTTTCCGAGTGCCCCGAGCGCTAGAACTAACCAATCTGCCTCACACTTTGTATGGAATATACACATTTCAGTAATAACGGCAGACTTATTACCTCAGACAAACACAAAGCAGGCCCTCCTGAGGTCAGAATAACAAGACAAAATGAGTGCAGTATAGCAGCATTGAGGAGATTGTAAATAAAAAAGGATGCCACCAGAGTGGCTTTTTGGTTTCTTTTCTTGTGCATCCCAGCCACTAGCACCCATCTGAAAGATTTTTTTTAGCATAGGTGTAATGTAGTCATTAAACTTCACATATTGTAATGTTGCATTATGTATTTGAATAACGATGGCTGGTTCCTATACTTGAAAGCTTAGATTTAATTATCATAATTTGTTTTGTGTGCAGAATTTGAGATTTACTGTGTCAGTATTATTGACACCTTACAGATGTTGATCTACCTTTACCATTGCACACACTTTGTAATATTTAAGTTTAAGAGTCTCTTTAACACTTATGTTTATTTTATTATAAAGAGATGAGATATTTTGTTTAAATATTTTTGTTTTTAACTATTAAAACTATTTGCCTTAGTAATGATGGTAAATTAAAATAAAGTGGTTAAAAAAAAAAATCCTAATATTCCTAAATGTATTTTTTCACATATTCAATAATTATATTTACCAAATGATATGAAACATAATATCGTGAAAATAGTTTTTGCAATATTGCCCAGCCCTACTGCTTAATATTAAATAACTTAATAAATGCAGGAGAACAAAATGTAAAAATTGCCATTGACCCATAATAATGATTGTAGTTTATACAATATAATTGTACAATGTATTTAATTTATACAATTATAGTCATTTGTGTCTGTATGAACGTGTGCTCTTTGAGGATCAAATTAAGAGCCTCCCAGCCTCCTGTGCAGATCTGTTTGATCAAGTGACCTGCGAACATCAGAAGAGACAAATCTTCTGGATGTATGTGAATGCCTCATTTCCCATGAATACCTGCTGATTTTTTTTCATTGAGATTAATAATAATCACCCTATGGACTTCAATCTATTTTTAAAACGGAGGTAAAGACGCACAGGGAGATCACAAATTTTGCTTTGATTGTTTTAAGCTGCTTTGATTGAGAGCTGAAGTATGAGAAAACAAATTAGGAGCCATTGACCCAAAGTTCCATTAGTGAACCCGGCATTCCTGTTTACCAGCCATTACCACAAACACACTTAACTGAGAAACTCTATGAGTGTGTGTGTCTGTCATACAGTTTATAAACCAGCTGTTTTTTTTTCCGTCTTTCGACATGGATGATCATCAAAGATGTCATTAGATGTACAGCACTAAATCACAAAGCCAAACTTAATTGATGTCAAAAGGGCAAATCCATGAACCGTGGGTAACCATGGCACAACTAACTGGGCAGAAAAACACCCTGATTCAAAACATTGTGGCTCAATACACAAATCCAGGGAACTGTCGCTCCCTTCCAGTAGCAGGTCAAGGCTCCACAGAGAGTTTATTTACTGCGGAAGTGGACATTACAGCATTTTAATGCAGTGACTCCTTTATTTAGCCAGTATGTGACTTGGAGTCCACCAAATGAAGGAACAGTTCCCTTTATTCCTTGTTAATGGTCATATTGATGACAGGTTAAGCCTGTAACTTTATGTTCCCCCTAGATTTTTGGCACTGAACCTTGAGTCTGCCTAGTTTCTTATTGATTAGGATCAGGAGGCGAATTATATATGGATAATTGTGGGGGGGGGGGGGGGCTATTTACATTTCTGGAGATCACGAATTACGTAGCCTGAAGTACATATGACTGCATTTCATCTTTAAAACGAACACTACAGGGTAGTATGACACTGTTCCTTTTCGCGCTTACCACCTGACTGCTTACCTCTTGTATGGACGGCTTTCTCATTGTTACCAGTTTATCCAGTACCTTACCATGTCCATCAGCGTACTTGAGATGCAAGTTCCGGAAAGAGGGTAAGACAGAAACAAAATCCAAAAAATAGAATAAACAAGTAAACAACAGAGTGTGAATGTGCTAAAATCTGAAAACGTGGTAAAAAAAAATCAGAAGAGGGCTTTTCTTTTACTGCATTGCTTTTGAAAACATTATCGGTTGGGTTTAGAGAAGGAGGAGGGTGGGTCAGTTGATCAGTCAGTCAAACAGTCAGTCGACAGCGGCCTCTGGTGGATTTATACAAAAAGAGCAGGTGTAAATGGCGAGAGAGAGAAATTTGAGATCTCAAAAGCGTACACAGCGGCGGCCTCTGGTGGATTTGCGAAAGCAATTTGCCGCTCTCCAGAAATGAATATAGGGGTACGTTTTCAGAATGAGCCTTTCAGTGGTTTGTGTGTTCAATATGCATGCTTTAGTGAAATAAATTAGTTTATTCAATTCAATTACATCTCTTTGGTTAATAAATATTTTCCTGCATAATAAGCACGCTAAGTGTGTTTATGCATTCGCAATGGTATGGACCATAATAGGAGTGGTTAAATGTATAGTTATATGATCTTTATTTCTTCTACTTTTTGTTGTTAATATTATTATTTAAGACTATTATTTAAGCTATTTTCCACTGTTTAAAAAACTGACCCCCACACACATGTCGTTTTGACGTCCTTAAAGGGGGATCAAGGGTTAATTAGGGAGCCCCGACCACCCAACCTCGCCACTCCAATAATTCACACTTTGATTACGATATATAACACAATATTTGACTTTGTGAGAGTGAATAAAGGGCTAAAAGGGCTACTGTAATCAACCCATCACTGTTTTTTCCTTATATATCAATAACACTAATGTCATTATTAAAATATGAGAACGATGTCTTTATATTTATTATTATTGTAAAACAAAAACCCTTTTTAAAGAAAAGCTTTCTTCTATATAAGCAAAAGTGATTATGACAACAACTTATCAAAGCTGTCATGATATATCCAGTAATAACTTTAAAGGGGTCTCTTGACTTTTACTCCAGAGATACAGTTGAAGTCAAAAATTATTTGCCCCCATGTTAATTTTTTTCTTCTTCAAATATTTCAGAAATGATGTTTAACAGAGCAAGAATTTTTCACAGTATTTTTATATAATTTTTTTTTTCTTTTGGAGAAAGTCTTATTTGTTTTATTTTGGCTAGAATAAAAGCAGTTTTTATATTAAAAAAAAAAACATTTTAAGGTTAATAATATTAGTTTAACCCTTAACCCTTGTTAACCCTTGAGCTATTTTTTTTGTCTACAGAATAAACCACTGTTATACATTGACTAGCCTAATCACCCTAACCTGCCTAGTTAACCTAATTTACCTAGTTCATTCATTCATTTTTTCTTCAGCTTAGTCCCTTATTTAGCAGCGAATGTCACAGCGGAATGAATCGCCAACTATTCTGGCATATGTTTTATGGATGGGACGGCCTTCCAGTCGCAACCCAGCACTAGGAAACACCCATACACTTTCACATTCAAATACACACTCATAAAGTTTTGCGGCCAATTTTAGTTCACCTAAAGAACATACAAACTCCACACAGAAATGCCAACTGGCCCAGCCGGGCCTTGAACCAGCTACCTTCTTGCTGTGAGGCAACAGTGCTAACCACTGAGCCACCCTAATTAACCTAATTAGGACTTCAAATGTCACTTTAAGCTTTAATCTTGAAACATATCTAGTAAAATGTCATGTACAGTCATCATGGCAAAGATAAAAGAAATCAGTTATTAGAAATTAGTTTTTAAAACTATTATGTTTAGAAATGTGTTGAATTAGAAATTAAATCTTTCTGATAAACATAACTCGGGGAAGAAAATACAGAGGGGCTAATAATTCAGGTGGGCTAGTAATTGTGACCAACTATAAGGCTCAAATTTCAAAACCTTGAAGGATCAAACAAAGCAACATGACTTTGGTGATGATATGAGGGAAAGCATATGTAAAGTATACAATTTTCAGACCTTCTGCATGAACTCTTGCTATGAGAGCACCAAATTCTTGATCTTTAAATGGTCTTACTGGCACATAAGTCTGTTTTTGCCCAAAATGAGAATGGCAAACTTTAGTCCGCCGCTTTCATGTGTATTCAAGTGTTACTTTTGCAAGGCAACATCTGAATTATGGCGGAATCAGACAGCTCTTAAAGATCTTAGCTCTAGCCTATTAGTTCCAGATGGACCTTTTCTTTTTTTTGCATAACAGGTAATGGATGAAGAGACAGTGCTCCCGAGACTCCCTCTCCTCTTCTGAAAGATGAAGTAATGCAGGTGACATTTCAAACTGTTAAATAAAGCTGCTATAATCATTTAAGCTGAAAGCACATCTGGAAAAAGCCTTTTTTCTTTTCCAATACAATACAGTCCAATACAATCACAACTAAAGTGACAAAACGGTAGTACTGTACAAAACAGTTCATTTCAAAGATGACAGGTGGCAGGTACCAATAAGTTAACCTATAATGTGCTATTAAGCTTTTCTTAAGAGAGATAAAAAGAGATATCCACCCAAAACTTAATATTCTGTCCTAATTTACTCCCTTGTTCCAGACCAGTCTGAAAAAAAAAGTTGTTGTATTTTTGTTTTTGTTTTGTTGAACACAAAAGAAGATACTTTGAAGAAAGCAGGAAACCTGTAACCATTTGTTTTTCCTACAGTGGAAGTCCATGGTTACAGGTTTTCAGCTTTCTTCAACATGTCTTCTTTTGTGTTCAACAAAATAAAACAAGATTGGAACCATTTAGGGAGGTAAATAATGAGTAACTTTTTCATTTTATGTTGAACTATTGCTTAAAAAAAAGAGAGATTAATTTCAAATGATGACAGTGGCAGTGATAAAGATCCCCAAAAAACACCATTGCCAATCGAGGCTAACCTATAATATAATGTGCTGTAAAACTTCTTAAATTAGTTTCACATCTATTGACATTTACATGCCCTTCTTTTACCTTCCTGCAGGAACCTCCCATCTGAGAACGTTAATAGCCCTGTCCTATATTCCATATTTGGGTCATTATGGGAATAAATTACAGCGGCTGAAACACTGAAGCAAATAAAAGCGGGACTTGAGTCAAACGCAAACTTTAAGGATGTACTTTGACTCACCACCAGTACAGAAGTGCGCACCACCTCGGAGACGCTCTGCCGTAACTCTGCAGCGGTGCCCGGTTTACTCAGACCGCGCGTGAACTTTCGTGTCTCGGGCTGAGCCGAAGAGGCCATCGCTGCTTGCGTGTTTTAAAGAGACGCAGTCTATGAATACATGTCTATATTGAATAAAATAACGCAGTCCTGTGAGGAAGTGCTCCTCAGATTGGACCTGTCCTTCACAACAAGACGCCGAGACGCATTCCCAGTCGTCACAGTAAGCAGCACCTCTATCCTCTTCCAAACTCCATACTCCTGTGTGTGTTTTGATGGAGGCAGAAAGGAAACTCGTTCCCCGGTACACTCGGTTGTCCGGAGTCCCGTGCGCGTCGCTCCGCGCTAGTTCCCCAGCGTTCGCACGCGCGCGTCCGTCTGTGCGTGATGAAGAGAAGCTCCCGCGCGAACAGCAACGCCTCCCTCATAACAAACTGCAGCCAAGGAGATAAATTGCGAATTTAACTGTACGTCACAGCGAAATGACGTATTAATTCAGTTGAAACGTCATAACATAACTTTATTACGACAGTATAACATCACAAAGCTTTGGTAAGCATATTTCGACAGTTAAAATACCACTGAATGTGTATGAGTTTTACTGCTGTAACGCAAATTTTAACGGTGACACTTTAACGCGATTATACATGTAAATATAGCACGTTTTGAAGTTGTTTAACCAAGTTACATGGTGGTACATGTGTTACACTGTAAAAAATGATTTGTTCACTCAACTTAACTTAAGTCATCTTGTTGCATTGACTTAAGCTTTCTCAACTTAAAATGTTTAGACATTTAGAATAAGAAAATCAAATAAGGGTAAATCATTGTAAACATTTGACTACTGTACATTTAATAATAGAAATATTGGTAACGTAAAATATCACATTTAATAAGTCAGTCTGCTCTCTGGAACAACCTTCAAAATGAGAAAAGGATAAATTACTGATAATATTTTTTTTCTAAATAAATTTTACTGTACTGTATATAATTGGAGATCCAATAAAATGTATGTAAAATACCTGTAGATTAGGAAGGCAACTTGAAAAGTAAAATTTTTATACACATATTATGATGTTGCAAAATCAAACCTAAAATAAATTTTACTAAGGCTTTATCAATGTGGTCAAACTATACTATGACATGAATCAGAGAGTGAAATCCAACACATTTTAAGACCTTTTTTAAGACTCTTTCTATACATTTTAAGATAAGTTGGGCCTGTAGAAATCTGCGGACATTTTTTGCTATTTCTGCGCAGAATTGTGTTAATAATCTGCAGATTATGCAAAACTATTTTGGGAGTATCATAACTAAAGTCTTAATATATTAAATAAAAAGTAATACATTTTAAACTTGTATTTAATGTTTACAGTGCAAATCCAATTAGATCAACTTTATTTGGTAAACAAAGCAAGTCTCTCACATAATATCTAAAATACAGAAAATATTACTTCACAAACTATATTGTAAATAAATCTGAACATTTTCATATTAGTCAATAAAAAATACTGAAATTAATTTAAAAACTAACTAAATATAAATTTACACACATTTACACAAGTAAATAAACAGAATTAATGATGGGCTAAAAATCTGGGGAAATCTGCAGAATTCTGCGCGTGCAGATTCCGTGTGCATGGGCCTACTTAGGTTCCAGTATATTTACTAAATATTCATGTAGGAAACTAATTCAAAACTTAAACATTATTCATATACTGAATAAAAATCTATTAAATCTAGCTAATTCAGCAGGTTGGACTGGCAGAAATAATGCTGCTGCCTTGGTTACTGCAGTAAACAAAGCAGCATTATGTCAAATATACTGTAGGATTTCATTGATTTCATAAACTACTCAGCATCCTGATATTCACAGATTTAATTCAGGCAAACTTTAGCATACAACCATACATTGCATAATCAAAAACGATATAAAATTGAACACAAGGAAAAATAGCATTTAAGACTTTTTAATACTTTTTGAGGGCCTTAAATTTCTCTACATTGATTTATCAACTTTTAATACTTTTTAAGACTCTGCGTACACCCTATATACTATACAAACTATACATGGGAACAATACATTAACAATCAGTTTAAAGTGTCATTTTACAATTTATAACACAAATTTAAAGAAGCATTACTTACCAAATGTGATGACTGAGCAATTTAAAAATCTGGTGAAAAATATCCCATGTGCCTGCCTTCTTCTGGTGTTTGACTGGCAGGCTTAATGGTGTATATTCCGCCACTTGCTGGATTGGAAGTATGGGGTGCAACTTAAAGGATTTTGGTTTAGCATGTTTTTAAGTTGAGTCACCAAATTCTCTATTATAGACTAGTTGACACAGCAAAAACTTACCAGCTTAAAGTGAATTAACAACTTTGTTGTTTCAACTTACAAAATCATGTTGAAAAAAATAAAATGAAGAATAATTTTTACAGTGTAGCCGCAAAACAACCATACACTCAAAAATATTCTTTTACTTGTTCAAACTACTTTATTAAAATGAGCTGAAACAACACAATTCTTGAAATTTTATTGGGACAACCTAATTTGTTATGTTCTACACACATAAACTTGTTAATTTGTAATGTTAATGTTTGTAATTGTTAATGTTAAGGTAACTTAATGAATGGTGTGGAACCCTTCAATTTCTACAGTGTAGTTTAACTACGGTATGTGTATTAAAACAAAAATCTTTGGTAAAAAAAAAAAATAGGTAGAACACTTTAGTAATGTTAAAATCATGTTTCATTTTTTGTAAGAGAGTGAAAATTATGATTGCTGTTTGTTTTATATAATTATTCTTATTTACCTGTTATTAACATGTATATAATGCATTCAATACTTTAGTAAAGCGTACATGCAGTGTCTTAATCAGTGGTGGAAAGAGTACTAAAAAATCATACTCAAGTAAAAGTACCATTACTTGACTAAAAATCTAGTGCAAGTAGAGTAAAAGTATCTGTTGTAAATATTACTCAAAGTATGCGTAAAACGTAGCCCTTTTCAAAGGTACTCAAGAGTAGTGCGTTTTACACTGTAAAAAGCTTATGCGTTTACATGTAATTTGTGGGTGTGTGTAAACGTAACATTCTGTAGTGCATTTAGTTATTGCCCAGCAGGCAAACAACATTATAAGACGTTAATATTAGGTTAGATTTAGGTTGTGATGTCAAGTGACCAAAAGTCAATGTCTAGCCAGTGTCTAAGGACAATGTTATTTTGATGCCTGATAACAACATCATATGACGTTGATATTTGGTTGATTTTAGGTTGTGTTAGAAAGTGACTAAAATCCAACGTCAAGCCAACATCTTAAACATGCGTCATACTGATGTCAAATACTGACATTTATTCGTCAGGTATGACAACTAAAATCCAACGTCTGATAGACGTCATAGTGGTAACGTCAACACAACATCAAGCTGTAACATCAATAGACGTTGATATTTGGTTGATTTTAGGTTGGTTGTTGGACATTGACATCATCGGACTGACGTTGGGTTCTGACGTCAACCCATTTTCATTTCCAAACAAAATGCAATGTCCCAATGATGTTGGAGTACAACGTCAATATGACGTCATGTTGACGTCTTGTGTCTGCTGGGTGTTTAAGGCCATCATACAGTAAACATCCGTCATCCTCTTATAAGTGACATGCATCTAAACCAGGGATGGGCAAACTTAATCCTCGAGGGCCGGTGTCCCTGCAGAGTTTTGTTCCAACACTAGTCAAACACACCTGAACAAACTAAACAGTGTCTTCAAGATCACTTGAACTCTATAAGGAGGTCTGTTTGAATAGGGTTGGAGCTAAACTGTGCAGGACACCGGCCCTCCAGGACCGAGATTGCCCACCCCTGATCTAAACGGTCTCTTGAACACTTTTAATGCTTCCAAACAGTTTGCTACAATTATTAATCACCCATGTCTTGAGGTAGTTCATTATGATGCGATTTATTTTCTATGTGTGATTTGATTGGACAGGAATCACAGGACTGATTTTTCAAATTCCCACAGACATGGAAAAATAGTGACTGCAGGTTAAAGGAAAGTTGTGGAGTAAAAGTACTGATATACTGCACTAAAAATGTACTCAAGGGAATGTAAAAGTAGACAATTTTAAAACTTTTCAGTAGATTACAATTCCTGAGAAAAACTACTCAATTACAGTAATCTGAGTATTTGTAACTTGTTACTTTACAATACTGGTCTTAAGTAAACAGTCTTTAAAGATCTACTCCTTATTTCAATTATTTATTATTAACATGTAAAGTCTATATTATGACATTTGAATGTCAAGACAAGCTTTATAAAAGCTCCACCAACATTGCAAACATGTAAACCTCTATAATCAGTTAAGTTTACATGCTTAAATGTTTATTTAGCGTAGAACAACAAACCAGTATTTGCCATAATAAAAATATGACACAGTAAGGTTATGATAACATGTTTAAGTGCGCCGACTAGTGGTGATAACCTCATACTGCAATTCTAAAAGGTCAAAAAAGAAAAACACTGTACAGTAAATAAATGGAGACAATGCAAATGCAAAGCATCATTTAATTTAAATCTGCAAATAACAATACACTTTTACAGTTTGCACCTTTCTTATACAAATCACGATTTTTCAAAAATGTCTCAGCGAGGGGAATAAAATGATCACGACACTACGATTACAACGATTGTGTTAACAGGAGAATAACATAACACACTCATCCACACATACATGCACCAACACACACACACACATACATTTCCAGAAACACACCAGGGTCTTAGCTGAAGTATTTTGTGCTCTTTAAGATGCATTTAAGACATGCAACAGTCAGTTAAGGGGAGGATAACACAGGACTCTATAATGACAGCGTCCGATTTATTATCACTGACATGCCAGAGCAGTGTTTGATTTCAGACCCAAGCTGCTTCATGTCTTTGTGCATAGCGTAGAGTGCTGATCTTGTGTGCTTCGATTGTTCTCTAGCGGATTAAACCTTTGCCCTTGGTTGACACCTTGTTCATTAAGTGACCAGAACAGGTATGAAGTTGCACAGGGATAGATAGAAACATGCAGCACAAAAACCTTTCACACGACTAGAGACGAGACACAAACACATGGAACAAACGGACTCACTCGCACATAGAAAAAATACACAAATAGTAGGTCCAAAACGTCGTTAGACATTCTAACAGAATCCAGAAGAGCCAGTTTTTACACAGCTTTGTGCATCTCTGAGTAAAGCTTGTCCAGAAAGCGAGAGGCGTGACTGGTCGGATCATATCAGCAGTTCCCTACAGTCACACCGTTTTTAAATATTGTCTTGTTGCAGTCTTGCGTGTCTGATGCTGAGAGATACGTGATCGTGGCACCACAGTGAATTGTGTTGAATTGCTTTTTGTAGTCTGTTGGCTTCTTTAGGACCTCGCTCATGGAAAAATGAGGTGTTGGATACCAGTGTTGGGGGTAATGCATTACAGGTTTCATCAAGTCAAATTAATGAAACTTTTTAGAACCATTTTGAGACTATTATGAGAGAAATGTCAGACTTACACAAGGCTAAACGGTGAAGATTTTTTAATCGCCAAGTTAAAAACAAATGTTACTTTAAGGAAGATTAAACCAAATTAATAAGTAAATAGAGTTAATAAATAAATGTTTCTTAAAACTTTTATTGAACTGTATTGCGATTGGATGAGTGTTGGCCCGATTGAGTAGTTTTACATAAACAAAGGAAAATTAAGACCTGTTTAAAATTATTTAAGACCTACAAGACAATATTTCAGTGAATTTAAGAGTTTTAAGGCCTAATTTAAGACTTTTAAAAATTATTTAAGACCTACAAGACAATATTTCAGTGAATTTAAGACTTTTAAGGCCTACTTTAAGACTTTTAAAAATTATTTAAGACCTATAAGACAATATTTCAGTGAATTTAAGACTTTTAAGGCCTAATTTAAGACTTTTAAAAATTATTTAAGACCTATAAGACAATATTTCCGTGAATTTAAGACTTTTAAGGCCTAATTTAAGACTTTTAAAAATTATTTAAGACCTACAAGACAATATTTCAGTGAATTTAACAGTTTTAAGGCCTAATTTAAGACTTTTAAAAATTATTTAAGACCTACAAGACAATATTTCAGTGAATTTAAGACTTTTAAGGCCTAATTTAAGACTTTTAAAAATTATTTAAGACCTACAAGACAATATTTCAGTGAATTTAAGACTTTAAATAACTACTGGCCCTAAGTAACTAAGTAGTTATCCACTTGTAATGAGGACACCCTCATTACAAGTTACGTAATAATATTACTATTTTAAATAACGAGTAGTGTGTTACTTTTAAAATTTAAGCAATAATATTTGAGTTACTTTTTAGTTTAGTTTATTCGCCTTAAAAAGTAAATTGCTGAATTAAAACGAATAGTCATGTTAAATCTCGCACGCAATGAGAGAATTGGTGCAGACAGAAAAGATGCTAGAGCCTTACATTTCTGTGATGGAAATATTCTCATTATTTTGAACACAGAAAAGGAAAAGAGGATTATTTGAATGGACAGTGATTTTACTTTTTTAATAAGACAATAAGTACTAAAGTAGCAAACGCATTGCTTTAAACTTTCATACGGCATGTATAGCCCACCTGCTTCGAATGTTATCACTCAACTGAATGGGCGTTATCAGTGGCTATCAGCCGATAGATACGGGCCAGTAGTTATCATTCATCCACATGGTTAATCTGCTATACACATAGAGAAGACTCCAGATCTGTTTTTACATTACTGTGACGCTTGGGTTGAGGGTTGGGGTAGGTGTAATAAAATACAGTTAATTGGAAATGTAATAAATAATAAAAAATAATTAACTTCCTGCAGCAGCTGTATGTGATCTATAGCTGATTAACCATGTGGATGGATGTTAATATGATAACAGCCTTCTGAGCCTACTAGTAGGCTCTGGGGTCAGGAAGTTCTCTGAAGATAACATTATCCTACATACATTTTTGTTGTGTCTGTTTTTTTAAAGGTAAATTAATGTAATACAGTGTGTTGTTAATTGCAGAGCTCCTCTATTTAAAAAAAAAAACAAGAAAAAAACCCTGCAAGTTTTGTAAGAGATCAAGCCTCAGCCAAGTCAGAAAATGTAAGACAAAAGTAACTCAAAAGTAAAGTAGCGCATTACTTACCATAAAAGTAACTAAGTAACACGACTAGTTACAAAGAGAGTACTAAGGAGTAACGCAATCAGCTGATTGGAATGCTATCACTCGATTGAATAGGCATTATCAGTGGTTATCAGCCGATAGATATGAGCCAGAAGGGACCTTCTGCACCTACTAGTAGGCTCAGAAGGCTGTTATCATCCATCACCATAGTTAATCAGTTATAGATCACATACATATGGCATTAGTTGTATTTTAATAATGCATTCCCCTCCCCCAACTAGACATAGGGCGATAATCGGTTTCAAGGTTTACCATGGTTTGGAAAAGTCAAAGTTTTTAAACTGAAAAAAAATTCTGTTATACCGTTCCTAAGGTATATGTGAGGTTTTTTATTTGTTGTAAAGAAATCTGTGCTTTTGAAACAAATGAAGACAGCAGTCAATTATTTATTTTCAATTATTTAGCCTGACATGTTTACTGTTCCACAATATTATAAAGGTTTCCTAAAGTGAAATATATTGTTTTAAATTAGGGGGAAGTTATTGGTTCAGACATTTAAAAAGTAATTCTTTTAGAGTATTAATCATAATACCATGATACCGTGAAACCGTCAAATTTTTATCACACTGTCAGAAACTTAACTCTAACCCTAAACCCAACCGTTACAGTAATGTAAAAACAGATCTGGAGTCTTCTCTATTAGTATAGCTGATTAACCATAAGATTTATTTATATTATTTAGTAAATTTCCCATAAATTGTATTTTTTAACGTCTACCCCAACCCTAGACCCAACCGTCACAGTAAAAACAGACCTGGATCTCTATTAGTATAGCTGATTAACCATGTGGATGGATGATAACATCCTATTGAGCCTACCAGTGGGCTCAAAAGGCCCCTACTTGCCCTATCTATCAGCTGATAACCACCGATAACGCCAGTCCAATGGAGTGATAACATTCAAAGTGTAAATCAATATTGTAATCCATTACTTTAGAAAGTACTTTCTAAACTTTCCCCAACACTGTTGGATACAAAACAGCACTTGCAAACTGTGAGTACAGTCCCACAGGAACTTCAGAAATGCTGTCTAATAAATCTCTAAGAGCAGAATAGGGGAAAGTATAACCGCTTTTACAACTGGTATCAAGATGCATCCGGAAAATGCATTTGGTCGGTAAGCTTTTGTATCACACACACTCATTTGGTTGAACACATTCAAACAGCCACTAAAGTTGTGTTGTTGCTAGCCTGACTATCTGAAAAAAAGTTTGGTTTGAGGCTAAAAAAATGCAAAAAGCGCAAACGCACAGTAATCGGGCATACTGTAGTATTCTTGGTATCAGAGGCTAAATGTAATCATTTGTAGAGTTCATTTGTAAATTGTGCTTGCTTATTCTACATTAGATCAGAAATAGACTATGCATGCAGTCACCCAAAAATGAAAAAGTGGACAGTGGATTAAAACATCAGGTGTAAATGGGAATGTGTTTGTCTCTTGTGATCCTGTTGACCAAAACACATCTTAATACCAGACATAAACAGCGCCTTTGAGAATGTAAACATATTTTTTAGGTCCACATTTGAGAAAAATGGAAAGCTTTGACACCATTCAAAGATGAGTATTTAAAAAAACATTAATGAGTAGCCCTATAATCTTATACCGAGATTTTTGACCTTTTTACAACATTTTATAGAGCTTAAACTCACAAAGAGCAATATAACAGTTTAGCTATTAAAATAACACAAAGAAATCAATACTGACTATAGAAACTTCCAACACAGGCTCATTGTGAATATGTACCCCTGTATACAGTACATTTCTGGAGAGGAAGTATGTATGGCTGCATTTCATCTTTAAAACAAACGCTATGGGGCGGTATGATTCAGATTTCTTTTTCGCACTTACCAGCTGACCGCTTGCCTCTGTGTAGACGTCTATTCCGCTGTTACCAGTTTGCCCAGTGGCACGCCATGCATGTCGGTGGACTTAGGAGAAGGAGCGGAGTTGACCGCGATGACAGGGTTCAATTCCGAAGAAGAACGGTTCCAGAAAGCAGGTTAAACAAAAGCAAAAAATCAAATAAACAAGTAAAAAATTAGGGGAGAACCTGATAAGATCTGAAAACATTGTAAAAAAAAACAGGTTGGCCGCAAGGGCTTTTCTTTTTCTGGATTGCTTTTGAAAACGTTGTCTGTTGGGCATAGGGATGATAGTGTGCTGGCTAATCGGTGCTTTGTATACACAATCGGTTGGGTTTAGGGAAGGAGGAGGGTGGGGGGATTGGTCGGTCAAGTCAGTCAGTCGACAGCGGCGTCTGGTGGATTTACGAGAGAAGGGCAGGCACGAATGGCAGTTGCTAAATAAATCTGAGACCTGAAAAGGCGTACACAGCGGCCTCTAGTAGATTCGCGAAAACAAAAACTACAAAAAACGTACCTCCTGGGAAGTATTTTGCGCTCTCCAGAAATGTAGACAAGGGTACGTATCCACAATAGGTTGGAAACTTCCCTACATCACTATAAGGTTATAGTTTTGTTATGTTTCAATAATTAGACTTTTAAAATTCCCTGATATTTTCAGGATATTTTCCATGACCTGGGGAATGTGACGTTGGTTTAAAAAAGAATAAATGACCATTTTGAATGGTCAAAATGATTTGATTGAGAACTTCTAGCAAAAAAAGTGCAACAAAAAGTGGCTTGATTAACACAAAAACGAACAAGAAGATGGCTGCATAGCTCTTTACAATATAAAGTCAATAATTGTCTTACTGTGCTTATGATTGGGGTTGAGTTTAAGACATGTATATGGTTCAATCCACTAATGTCTCCAGAGCTTTTGACCTTTTTACAGAGTTAACAAGGATTTACCCTGTTTTTTAAGTTCAAAAGTCACAGTCATTAGGATCTGAGAAGCGAGATCCTCCTCGACTGCCTAGATAGACAGCCGAAGCTGATTTAGGTCTGCTGGTCCCAGCCTGATTCTGATTCTGCCCGAGGCCTCCTCCGTGACGACTGTTGTTGTTGACTTCGGCATCCAGTGTGTCAGTGGTGATAATCCAGCTGGCAGGACGCCACTTCTTAAGTGCGTAAGGCGTCTTTACCCGCTTCTTGATTTTATCCCCTGACCCCTCTGTCCCATCGCCGACAGACCTGCCTCCTGTGGGCAAACCGAGAAGTTACATGATCATGTTTCTATGGCTAAAACAATGGGCCTCATTCATGAAATATGAGCAGAAAGAAATTATGTGTCAGTTGCTCAGAAACAAAGTGGTTTTACAAACAAAAAGTCATTATGATCATGTTTCAGCTATGACGCTCTGGCAAAAATGCCTTTGGAAAGTGTTACATGCCATCATAGACGGTCTACATAATATTTTAGACTGTTATGATAGCCACACTGCCAGACTGTGTCATTTAAACTCATCTTATGTGTGTGTGTGTGTTGAAGAGAAGGTGCATATCAGTAAAAACATTGCTTCCTGACCATCAGCTGCCATTTTTTCGTGATGTCATCAACATACACAGTAAAAAATGCTGGCTTCCACACAATTCCTTCATGTTGTCAACTAAGTGAACTTAATTGTTATTACAAGTGTAAGTGGATTAGACATAAAACAATTAATTTGTCCTGAAAAAAAAAAATTTAATTGTGTTTCAACTCATTTTAAATAAGTAGTTTGAACGAAGCACAAAAAGTCATTTTTGAGTGTAGAAATTCAAATCACCAGCGATCTAGTCCATACAGATCGCTCAAGAACTACAAATCTGCCACCAAAAGAACTACTAATCCTCATCATCATGTACCACACTTACACCTGTTCTACCTGTAGCATTACGAAGCGTTTCTCCTTGCCTTCCTGTGGTTTGATTTTTTGCTTTATTGATTTTTGATGTTAGCCGAGTAAGCCTCGAGTCTTCTGTAACAAGGATGCTGACAACGGAGGTGAGAATCCAGAGACTTTATTCAGACAGATAATGGTCAGGCAGGCAAGGGTCGATTACAGGAGCAAACAGAATTAAAAATGGCAATCCACAAAGAGTGCCCAAAACAAGGCAAGAGATCTGTACAGGTGGCTAAAGTTAAAGATTCATAATGTTACAGGTGGAACAGGTGTGAGTGTGTGGTGCATGACAGGATTTGTAGTACTTTTGGTGGAAGATTTGTAGTTCTCCAGCAATCAGTATGGACAAGATCGCTGGCGATTGTGACACTTTATAACATACTACACTTAACAAATTGTCCTCTATAACATATAAAGATGTGTGTCCACTGAATCGTTTCTGCGCAGCTGAAAACACCTGTACTCTGCCAAAAACTGGCTGTGAGAGCATTTAAAAAATGCTGAAAACCATTAGCCAAAAAGACACAACACATGCTAATACTTCTGGTCGTTAATAGGTGGCAAAAAAGACCAGACGCCTCAATGCATGTCAATGGGAAGAGGCCTCATTATTCTGAATGAACAGCTTTTGAGAGGAAATATCTTGTCGTTTAATGAATGGACAGCCTGTTTGCTAATCTTCAAAATCTTTTATATTAAGCAAGATGTTCATGGTGAACCATATGTATAGTTTACCCTGATAACATTTCTTTTTAAGAAAAGGCAGTGAAGGGAATGACTCGAAAGCTAGGACTCATTTATTTATGACATTACAATACAATAGTATGTGGTTCTATCTTTGGTTTTAACGTTACCTGAAACTAGACTTTAATAGAAATATTGTAATGACAACTATGTTTAGCATGAACCTGATTTATACTATCTATAATGTATTTGAATGAATAATAGGAATGTTTTAATATTGAGTGAACACTGAATTATATTCTATTTAAATAAATAAGTGTGCTATTTATATGGCTTTCACACTTTAAGCGATTCGAAATGTAATCAATTGTATGACTGCTTCTTAGGGCTGGACGATTTGGCCTAAAATCAAAATCTCGATTAACTAAACATTTTAACTCGGTAAACGATTATCTAAATGTATTTTATTTTTTGGCCTTTATAGTTCCCTGACAAGTTTTGTACAGTAAATAAGCTCAAATATTACAAGCGAGAGATTTCTGAATGAGGGGTGCATTACTTGATTATAAAATAATTAAAGAAAACACACACTATCTACTATCTATGGTTATTTGATTCAACGTCAAACAACTGAAATTAAAACACACACTGCCTACAACTGTCACTCTTTCTTAAAAAAGCAAAAATAATAATAAAAAAATAAATAACTAAAAAAGTATATATATATATATATATATATATATATATATATATATATATATATATATATATATATATATATATATATATATATATATATAATATTATTGTTTTTCTTATTAAAAGTAGAAAATAAGCAGTGTCTCTTCTAAATAAAACAACTATGTATATCCTGTGTATAATGTTTTAAACAATGCATATCTTGAATCTTGTGCAAACATATATTTTAATGTAAATAATAATTTTTTTGTACTGGAAAATATGCCATCTCAAGATTTTTTTGGCACGGCATCCAATCATCGCCAATGTAGTGTAAACGTGCAATGTGTAATTACATTTTTTACAGAGGTGCGCAGGCATACGAACTCACGAAGGCTGCGCCAGACCACACCCGTGCATTCGAAGCAGAAGGATAAATCAGAGCGGGGTCACATGACTCCACAGGCGTTAGGGAAAGTAATTGAAAAAATTGACTTGAAAAAATTTGATCGATTATAGGTTTTGAATGACGATTTAGATTATTTTTTGATTAATCGCCCAGCCCTACTGCTCCTTATGATGATGATATCCGCTTGTTAAGTGGTGACGTGTTGGTGACGTATGTAATACTGTTTCCGGGTCCAAGCTGCCACTCATTCGAGTTGAGGAATTATTTGTTTATGATCACTTTTTATTTATATCACACATTAAAGTTAATTTTATATAAAGTCATAGTGTACACAACGATCTCTGCTTAACAAATTTCTAAATTTAAACAATTTATTAAAAAAAATTAATCACTTTCTGGCCATTGGATATTAGGCATGGCCATATATATTGCGATCGTGATTTTCGAAAGTATTAAATCGCTTTGTAAACGTTTATTATTACCATTTCATGAGTCTCCCCATTCAGTTGAATAGAGCGTTCGGACCCGAAAGCAGCTTCGCGTGACGTCACACTTAACAAGCGGATAATAAGGGTAAAGTATAAATAATTTTTATAAAATATTCTTTGTATGGCTTCTTTGTATTTTATTTTAAGCTAGAATTAAAAAAATAAATTAATAAAATAAAAAAAAGTCAATATTTTTAAATATATTTTTTCAATTGGCTAGAACAAGCCAGTGTTGTCCAATGGTTTGCCTAATTAAGCTAGCTGGCCCAGTTAACCTAATTAAATAGCAATTTAAACTGAATGCTAGTATCTTGCAAAAGAACTAGTAAACTGGCAAAGATTAAAGTTATAGTTTTTAAACTTTTGTTTTGAAAAATGTGTTGAAGAAATCTTCTCTCCATTAAACATTCATTCATTCATTTTATTGTCGGCTGAGTCCCTTTATTAATCTGGGGTCGCCCCACCGGAATGAACCACCAACTTATCCAGCACATGTTTTACGCAGCAGATGCCCTTCCAGCTGCAACCCATCGCTGAGAAACATCCATACACACTTATTCACACTCATCCGCTTCGGAAAATTTGGTCTACCCAATTCACCTGTATATCTTTGGACTGTGGGGGAAACTGGAGCACCCGGAGGAAACCCACGCGAACGCAGGGAGAACATGCAAACTCCACACAGAAACGCCAACTGACCCAGCCGGGGCTCGAACCAGCGACCTTCTTGCTGTGAGACGACAACACTACCTACTGCGCCACTGCGTCGCCCATCCATTAAACAGCACTTGGTAAATACAGTGCTCAGCATATATAAGTACACCCCTCACAAATCTCTCTTTTAAATTTATATTTTATTAGGAAGCTAAACAATATTATATTTGTGCATATACATTAGATTAGTCAGCACTGAGAACAAATCTGGAGCTTATTGAACAAAATAACTTACGTTAACGGTCCAAAAACTAGTACACTTAAATTTATATGTTATAGAAAAATATTAAATGAAGTTTAGTTGAAATTTTGAAGGTTGTGATTTTTTTTGCAATATTTTGAATTTAATTGAATTATCTTTCTATTTCTAAATATGTTTGCTGACTAAAATATTATTTTAATAAATAAATCTGTTTAATAAATCTGTTTTGTTTAGATGCGCCAAAATACATTGCCCATATTCACTGAGAAATGAAAAAGAATAAAAATTTCACAGAAAGGTTAATAGTTTTGTCTTCAGCAGTATATAAAATTAAATAGTTAAATGGAGTATAAATAGCATTGTGTATAAAGTATACAATGTTTTTTGCAACATTTATCTTTATAAACGTTATTTAGATTAACGTTTAATCTTGCATTCAATGCCAATTGTCATTTACAAATCCTAAATCAGCTGAATCACTGTTTAATCAGAACCAGAATCAGAACTGTTTCACAAAAACTCTTTGGTCCCACAAATAAAAAAACCAAGTAAATTGCACTTAAAATGGTAAAATTAGCTGAAATGAGAATCTCACCTAGTAATGGCAGTGTTGTGATGGACAGATCCAGAGAGTTGGGTCTCTCTGGTCTGCGCACTCGGTTCTGTCTGAGCAGAGCCTCTCCGTGTGTCTGTGTCTGGCTTTGGGCCTGTGGAGGAATGGCGGTTGAAGCAGAACACGGGCCAGGCAGCACAACCGGCTCCACCGTAGAAGACGACGAAGCATCCCCTGTCGGACCGACACTCTCATTGTTCTCTCCTCCCTCTCCTCCACCCTCTGTCTCTCCATCACCATCTCCCTCACCATTGTTGTTATTGCTGTTGTTGTTGTTTGCATTGTCAGGATGCGCCTCTCTTCTCAGCAGAGGCTCCTGCTCATCGGGACTGGTGTTTAAGAGGCCGAAGGTCAAGTCCTCGTTGGCTGAACTTCCTGCTGACTCGGCTGCTGGTTCTGTTGCATATTTATTCATTGCTGCCGCCGCATCGTTGTTGGCAACTGTAATCAGCCGGGCTTCATGCGTCGCATTCACCACACTGCTTTTAGCCACGCCCATCTCAACCTTCTTCAGATTTGACTTTCCAAGCTTTCCGAACTTCATCCGCAGCGATGAAGACGTCGAGGTGGATGTTTTCCCAGGCTTTACATGGAGACTGAGGCTACTGGGTCTCTTAGGGACGTTCTGCTGCTTAGGTAAGATGGTTATAGGGGTGTCCCCATGCCTACTGGATCCTTGTGTCCCCGAAACCTCAGAAACCATCTTCATGAGAGGGTAAAACGGGCCGTGGGAGGCTGACGTTTCAGGAGAGCAGAACTGTTTCTGTGAATGTTCCATAAGGCTCTCGTCCGAGCTCTCTCTCATGTTCCTCTGGACTTCGCTCGGGTCGAGTTTTGGTATCTCCAGGTCTTCTCGTGTCAGCTGAGCACAGAGATTGGTGGCCACTGGTGGAGGATGCGTGGCATTGCAGGACTCTGAGACAGGAGTAGCGGAGGAGCTTTCTGTGCCAGACTGTCGTGATTGGGCCTGCTGCCACTCATAGTTGATGCAGTTCTTTTTCTTCTCTGCGGGATTAGTTCCTCCTGCTGAGGTTTGCTCCACTGAGGTGTCATTGTGGAGTGGTTTATCAGCACCTTCATGGTCTTCAGTGTTTGTGGATGAGTGTTCAAGGACAGAACCTACTTTAGGTGTCTGCCTTCCAGCAGAGAAGTTCCTACAAATGTTATATTGCATTGGTTAAATCAAATGAGGTGAAGATGTGTATAGACTTTTAATTAAAACAGATAGATTTCAATATCACTGAACCAAGAATTAAAAAATTGATCAAAGAAATGGCAGGAAACATGTCAAATGGAAAATATCACATATACTGTCAAAAGAAAACAACAACAAACTATGTAATATCATAATAATAATAATAGTTTCTTACATTTAAATAGCACTTTTCTGGACACTTAGGGTGCTTTCACATCTGTAGTTCGCTTCATTTGGTCCGGACCAAGCGCAATAAATGATACATTGTTGCATTTTCTGCCGTCTTTGGGTCGTTTTTACACCACACTGCTGGCTTTGATCCGAACCAGTTGAAACGAACCAAAATGCAGTCATCTGACAAAATCCACATCTCTCAGTGGCCAGATGTTGTTGAACATATTTCCTAAATTGCTTATTGATTGGTCACAATTCACGTGCGGGAAAATGCCAGTGAACTCCCGCAGGTAAACAAAACCTTTTACTCTGGAGGGACGACTGCGCTGGCTGATTGTATCCCTGCTTTAGACAAACTATACATTACGAAAATGAAGCGCGGCCGTGGCTGGAAAACTTCAGGAGGAGGCGTAAATTAATTTAGCTAAACTGCAACATGGTCATCTTGCGGAAATATTACCAACGATCCATCATGTATTGTTTCCCTTCTCTCTCTCTCTCCATTGGTAAAGTGCTGTCAACAAATATTTTTCCTCCATATCCCATAATGCACAGCGCATCGGCCTACGGCAGCTGAATTAGTCCAAAACGTTGTTTGAAAGCGTACCGAGAACACCTCTTCAAGCAGGTCTCGGTACGCTTATTTGGTCCGCTTTTGATGCGCACTCAAATACGATTGCTGCATTCTCACCTGCCCAAACGAACTGTACCAAAAGGGGAAACGAACTCTAGTGCGATTCAATCGAACTAAATAAGGCAGGTGTGAAAACACTCTTAAAGCGCTTTACACATTTTTGGCGGGAATCAACCTAGATGTCACGACGCTAGCCATATTACGCCAGACCGCCCACCACACATTAGCTGATTGGTGGAGAGGAGACAGAGTGATGACGCCAAGTGATGAATGCAAGGAGAACATGCCTAGTCCACACAGAAACGCCAACTGATCCAGCCGAGGCTCGAACCAGTGACCTTCTTGCTGTGAGGCGAGAGCACTACCTACTGCGGCACCCAAACTTACATAGTGCACCTTTAATTAATTACCTGTGACCAGACTATTATTGATCAGTGACTTTTGGTTGTCAATAACATGTGGTTGAACATTTATTATGGGTTAATGATTACTTGTGTTTGCACCATGAGTTGTCAGTGAGTATTGATTGACAATTACCTGTTGTTGTACAGTAAATATTGGTAATAACCTTTGTATTTAGTCAAAGTGGTCATTTATTATTGGTTATAGTTAAGTGTTGTCCAGTAATCAGTTATTACACATTGATTACCTGTAGTTGTGGAGTGATTACTACATACTGCTTGCATTTCATTGTACCGTGATTGATCAATAATCAACATTTATTGATTAACTGTGATTGTAAAATGATAACTATATTTGTGGTTGCACATTGAGTGATCAGTGGTTACTAATTATGGATTACCTGCAATTGTATAGCCGGTGGTCAGCCATTACAAGTTATTAATCAACTGTGGTTATTTATTGACTGTTCAGTGATTAGTTAAAGTTATTAGTAACTAATAACGTGATGGAAACAAATAACCTTAACTATTCTGAATTTGATTGTTATGCAATAATGTAGGCCTTTTGTAAAGCTGCTTTGAAACATTAATTATTGTGAAAAGCGCTATACAAATAAACTTGAAGCTGAATTGCTGGTTATTGATTATGCTAACTACTGGCTATTGATTACCTGTGGTTATACAGTGCAGTGCTGTGGTTAAGAGCAGGACTGGCTGATTTTTCTCTGTCCCAGATGAGGAGCAGTTCGGCGAGTCGCTCCTCCGCACACTGAGCTGTCAGTCGGGCTTCTGCGTCCTGATCCCAGCAGTCTTCCATCGTCTCTTTCAGAGAATGCACCGTCTGCACAAAAATAGACGCGCATACACACATACGTCAACATTAACAAATCTATTTTAGCCTGTGGAGTGTTGATAAGCTCAGTTTGTGTGTGTGTGTGTGTGCATGTGTGTTCACATCCTCATTTCTCACCAGGCTATTCTCTTTCCAGGCTTCTGGGAATTTGGGTCTTTCTTTTTCTCTGGACACAAGCGCCTGCATGTCCTCTATGGTAGGATGATTGCCCACCTCTGCCTGGAATGCCAACTGAAAAGCTGGCACTGTTTCACCTGGTGGAAGAGGATTCTTATTTGGTTTTAAATAGCAGAGTCACAAGCAATGTAAAAAAAAAAAACAAGATAATAAATCTTTGCAAAGAGAAAACAAAATTAGTATCTTAATATTCATTCATTCGTTTTCTTTTCAGCTTAGTCCCTTTATTAATCCAGGGTCACCACAGCGGAATGAACCGCCAACTTATGCAGTACATGTTTTACGCAGCAGATGCCCTTCCAGCTGCAACCTATTTTTGAGAAACTTCCAGACACACTTATTCACACTCATACACTACGGACAATTTAGCCAGCCAAATTCACCTGTTCTGCATGTCTTTGGACTGTGGGGGAAACCGGAGCACCCAGAGGAAACCCACACGAACACGGGGAGAACATGCAAACTCCACACAGAAACACCAACTGACCCAGCCAAGGCTTGAACCAGCGACCTTTATGCACAGCACTACCTCCTGCGCCACCGCGTCACCCTTATCTTTATATTATTATTTTGGAATTTGCCTTAGTAATTCTTAATCTGTGTTGGGGGGTTTTGGGAGTGGGGAGGGGGATCAAAATGGTCATGTTCTCTATCATGTTTAGTGTTGGTTAACTGTGGTAGCATCTTTTAATTAGGAAAAAAATATTTTATTGTTATTATTTTTTATTATTTTTTTTATTTTGCTCTTTTATTAATAATCTTTCTATGTTTCTTCCTATTATATGCCTATTGCTGTTTTTATTGTTTTATGCTCATATCATGTGTTTATTTTCTCTCTGTAAAGCACTTTGTGCAGCCTTGTGGCAGTTGGAAACCTGCTATATAAATAAATAGAACTTGAACTTGAACTTAATCTATTTTATTGATCCCATAATTAAACTCTATGCTTCATCATCTCTACTAAAATAAGTCTGTTTACTGCATCAGCCAAGAAAAAGCTTGCGCAAACCACTAGTTTACCTTTTACATGTTTGATATTGGTGATGTGGTAAATAGAAATTCATGAAAAGGTGTTCTGGAACTATTAGATGTGCTGTATCATTCAGCAATTAGATTGATTACTAACATACCTTATATCAGGGGCTCTCAATCTTGGTCCTGGAGGGCTGGTGTCCTGCAAAGTTTAGTTCCAAACCCAATCAGACACACCTGGGCTAGCTAATCAAGCCCTTGCTAGGCTTTCTAGAAACTTCTTTGCAGGTGTGTTGAGGCAAGCTGGAGCTAAAATCTGCAAGACACCGGCCCTCTAGGACCGAGTTTAGAACCCCTGCCTTATAACCATGAATACTCTCTATTTTTAAAGAGATAGTTCAACCAGAAATAAAAATTCTGTTATTAATTACTCACCCTCATGTTGCTACAAACCCCCAAGACCTTCATTTCAGTTCCGAACACAATCTTCAGTGATTCAATCTGAATATTATGAAGCTAGAATACTTTTATGTGCCCATAAAAAAGAATGACTTTATTCCTCAGTTTCTTCTTCTCAGTGTCAGTATATGGCCGCATGTTCATAAGCACTGTGTTAAATACGTTGCTATTTTTTTATTTACGTCATGGTCTATTAAAATTCTTAATTCTGATTGGCTGGAGCTTGTGCAGAATGCACAGGTAGTTCCAATCAGTTTTGATCCCACTTCCAAATAAATGTGCTTTCCACAAACATTAGTAGCAACCTTTTTTTTGCCTCCACGTCATGCATTTAAAATCCCTTAACACATGTTAAACTGTTGATTATCCCTTACTTAAAAGCTCTACGAGGCCTATTACCTGAATGTCTTCAAAAGCTACTGGAGCTTCACATTAATGCATATAAACTAGATCATCTAATTATATTCAACCCAGCCTCATTCTGAAAATGTAGTCCTGTGGAAGTTTCAGGAGACTGCAAATTATGTAGCTGGAGGTACGTATGGCTGCATTTCATTTTTTAAGCGGACGCTACAGGGTGGTATGATGCCGTTCCTTTTCGCGCTTACTGGCTGACCGCTTACCTCCGTGTGCAGAGCTTTCCCGCTGCAACCAATTTGTCTAGTTAGCTCGTCGTGTACGTCGTTGGATTTGAGACGCAGAGAGGAGTTGACGATGACCAGGTTTGAGTCCGGGAAAGAGTGGTTCCAGAAATCAGGTGAGACAAAAACAGAATCCAAAAAATAAAACGAACAACAGGGTGAGAGTGTGGTAAAATCCAAAAACGTGTTAAAAATCTGATTTTTCTTAAAAATCAGAGGGCTTTTCTTTTTCTGGACGGCTTTTGTAAATCGTTGGTTGGGTTTAGGGAAGATAGCGGGCGGCTCAATCAGTAAAATTGGTTGGGTTCAGGGAAGGAGGGTGGGTCAGCCGATTGGCCGGTTGCCCATTCAATCATTCAGCCAGTCAGACAGACAGTTGTTCAACAGCGGCCTCTGGTGGGTTTACGCGAGAACAGCGCGGGCGCGAATGGCACTTATAAGAGACATTTGAGATACGAAAAAACTAAGACAGCGGCCTCTCGTGGGTTTTTGAAAACGAAAACTGCAAAAATACATACCTCCCGGGACAACGTTTTCAGAACGAACCTGGATTGATTATATTACATTGATTTATTCCTATAAGGAAAACTACTCATGGTCTTTGGATTTTAGATTTGCTGCCCCGAATGATTGGAAAGTATTTTAAAATCTATTAAAATAGAAACAAATATTTCAGTCTGAGCATTTAAAAAATTACAAGTGTGCTTTTACCTCAAACTGTAAAAATTGTAACTAAGACTAATTGTATCTCTATGAGCCTCATGTGCATTGTGTATATTTAGTGCAAAAAATGCTTTTCCCATTTAGTTTTTTCTTGTTTCTAGTCTAAATCTTTAAAATATTCTTAAATAAAGAAGCATTTTCTAGACAAGTAAAAAAAAATTGTTTTTAGAAATAATAAGTCAAAATTAACTGATTTCTTCTTCAAAACCAGCTAAATTATCTGCCAGTGCATTTAGTAAATTCAAAGCAAAAAAAAAGAGATTATTTTACTTACCTAACTGGCAGATTATTTAGCTTGTTTTAAGGAAAAATCACACATACTTTTGACTTATTATTTCTGAAAACAAAGCAATATTTTTTACTTGTGTAGAAAATGCTTCTTGACTTAAGACATTTCGGATATTTAGACTAGAAATACAATAAAAGCGCTAAGTAATAAAAGTATTTTTTGCAGTGTTTATATGTCTCTCAGGATTGATTCTTCATCAGGATTGATCTAAAATTTACTGCTCTTGTGACTGAGTGGCTTGATCTGCACACGTGGACATGTTGTACTGTATGCATTACCTGGGAAAAGATCTGCACAGCGCATGAAGGTCTCCCAGTAAACCAGACCCAGTGCATAAACATCCACTTGTTTCAGCGCAGACTCACAATCCCTCAGATTCACAGCCCCTTCTAGCACTTCTGGAGCCATGTACCGCACTGTACCTACCTATTGAGTGAAACAGAGGTATGATTAGCCCAAGGTATTATTGCCCAAAATCACTGGTGTTGGATCATACTGGGCTGGTGTGAAATTGCTATTTGCTGACCTCACTGATGGCACTGTTGTCCTCTTCTCCATGACCAGGCGGCCTCTTTCCTGTCAGAATCATGGACAGTCCAAAGTCACTGATCACACACGAGCCGTCCGTCTTAACCAGCACATTCCTGCTGTTCAGATCCCGGTGGGAGACAGCCGGTTTATACACATCTAACAACGAGAAGAAGAGAGAAAACGGGAGGAAGTGGGGTGAAAGAGGAGAAAAGGAAGCTAAGTTACATGCAAGTGAACAACAATATCAAAACTGCCACTAGAGAGCGCTAGAAACAACTTTTGTTGAAATAACTGCATGTAGCAGGGATTTTACCACTGCACAAGGGCTTAAACTACAGTAATCTTGGAAAATCACTGTAATGCACAGCTTTAAGCTACTTGCTTGTTTCCTTTGTTTTATAAAAGTATTATGATACAAGACGCCACAATTGCTACAATTTAAATGTATTTTATCTTTATGTTAATAATATTAAGAAGCGCAATAATACTAATAACCATAATCAATTAATCTGCCATATAATAAACTATATTTCATTAACATCAATGTTATCCATAATGGTCACTATTGAGTGAAATAAATATTCATTTAAACATCAATGATTTGAATGTGGCCTATCCAAAAAGATGTTACAGACAGGCCACGTTGCTGTGTAATTTTTTTTTTTTTTTAAATAATTAGGTATTTTTAACATTGTAGTAAAGTAAACTAAGCTAAACTAAATATTAACAAAAGAGCCTTTCACACTGAAACAAAGGCAAAGAAAACTAAAAAAAGCATTGAGAATTACGCCCCATCCCCGTTTTCCTGCTTTCTCAGACTGAGGCTATAAATAAAGCGAACACACCCACTATCACATCCATGCTGTAAATATGAGGTCCATTTAACACGCAACCTTAAAACCTAAACTTTATTTATATATATATATATATATATATATATATATATATATATATATATATATATATATATATATATATAGTGAAATCTGTTGTACTGAAAAAATATCATAAGAATTTAAAATACATTCCTTATTTTTATTTATATATATTTTTACATGTGTGATGGAATAGCTGAATTGTGAACATTTATTACTCCATATTACTTCAGTGTCACACAATCCTTCAGAAACCATTCTAATTTGCCAGGGGTGTCCAAACTCAATCCTAGAGGGCTGGTGTCCTGCATAGTTTAGCTCAAACTTGCTTTAACACACCTACCTAAGTTTCTAGTATGCCTAGAAAGAGCTTGATTAGCTGGTTCAGGAGTGTTTAATTGGGGCAGGGACAAAAATATGAAGGACACCAATCCTCCAGGACCGAGTTTGGACACCCGTGTAATATGCTGACTAAAAACATATTTGAATGTTTTTTTGTTGGTTTGTTTTTAATCAGAAATACAAATATCTGGAATACTAAATAAATGTATTAAGAATTCAAATTAGGTTCCTAATTTATTTAAATATATTTTTACATGTGTGATGGAAAAGCTAAATTTTCAACATTTATTACTTCAGTTTTCAATGTCACAATCCTTCAGAAATCATTCCAATATGCTGGATAAAATCCAATTATAAATCTTGAAAACAGCTATACAGGTAATACTTTTCTAAAAAAAAAAAAACAGTACTTAGTATTAGAGCTGCACGATGAATCGAAAAGAGATTGTGATCTCGATTCGAACCCCAACATGATCTTAATCCAGCATCTCTAAGATCCAGTCAATTATATTTTTAATAACATATTCGCAGCCGCGAAATCACACGTGAGCTGGCGTGCTGTTTGTTTACTACTAAGAGGACACGTGCATGCCCTCGAATGATGTGTGAAAAGAACCTGCATAGGCTGTGAATAACAGGTAATAAAGTTGTAAAAAATGTTCAGTTTGTTGCACAGAGCGATTGTTTGAGAGCCGCGCAGGAACTTTGATTTGCATGTATGTTTTTTTTCCTCAAAGTGACGGCAGCCATAACATGAGCCGCACTCGCCCGTGGGCATCATTTAAATGATTATATTGCATTTTAGTGTTAGGATAACAGCAAGCATTTGACATGTTTTTTCTTTCATAGCAAACACAGAGTGTTGAGCATGAAAAGAAATGTTTACTGTCAGTATAACTACTCTATATTACGTTGAATATAATACAAGAGGAATAATATATGACAGGGGTGCACAACCCTGTTCCTGGAGATCTACCTTCCTGCAGAGCTCACCTGCAACCTTAATCAAACACACCTGTCTTTAATTACCAAGTGCTCCTATCAGATCCTAGTTGGTTTAGTTACGTTTGATCAGGGTTGGAGCTAAACTCTGCAGGAAGGTAGATCTCCAGGAACGGGGTTAAGCACCATTGATATATGATAATGACAAATATCTAATTTTATTAGTGAAAAAAGGCCAATAATGTTGTCAATAGCCCCTTTAAAACATACAAACCTTTCTAGTAAATTATCAACAATTTAAATACTGGTAAATTTGTTTAAGCAATTTTCCAGAAAGAGAAGTTGTAACAATACCGGTAATTTGGCGGAATGCTGCACTGTGTGAACGCAAAAGGAAAATTTCTGGAAAGAGACTGACAGGAGACGTCTACTCTAGTCAATCAGAAGACTCAGAAACATTCGCATCCGCACTGTTTATAAAAATAAAGCTTCTATGTTCCTTCTTAATGCCAACTTTGTAAAATATTATTGATAAAATGCTTATGATAAACCGCTGTCTGTTTACCTTCAAGCTCTGCTTCAGTTGCTTGACACGTGTGCACGTGAAGCAGCCAGTGAGCGCCAACACACACACATATTATGAACATCTCGACATGTGAAAGTGTTCCTCCATATGTTTTCATCGAAGTTGTTGACAATACTTATCCATCCACAGTTTGTAATGTAGTCAAGTGTTAATATATATAAATATAAGCGCAGCAGTTTAGAGCTCATTTCTGGTTAATCATTACAGAATTTACCCGTATTTTAGAAGGGATGTGCGAATATTCTTTTCCGGAAAAATTCCTGAACGTTCTTGCCTGTGTGAACAGCACTTTATTGAATTTACCAGTAAAGTTGTTTTGGAGATTTCCCGGATATTTACCGGTATCACTGTGTGAAAGGGGCTAATGACAAATTTCAAGGATATATCTCAAACACAATAATTCAACTTCAAAATTATGAATAGTTGTATTCTGATGTCATCCTTACTGTGCACTACACATAGGGCTGGATGATATGGCAAAAATTTATATCACAATATATTCAAAATTTCGGTCGATACGATATAATTCCGATTTCATTAAGGACAATATTATAAAGCCAGGAAAAAAACTGGCAAGAACGCTCAAAATGAATGTCTGTACCCACAAATGTCTGCAAACTGAATTTGCAAAGTCTATAATAACATCCAGGCTCTTATAACTTTTTAAAATAAAAATCGTACAAAAAAATTAATGTTCATTTTTTATTTGTATTAGCCTTTATAAACAAGAAGTGTAAAATAAACTAACAAATAACTAAAACTCTCAGACTCAGCTTATTTATAAATATATAAGCTGAGGGTTATATATGTCTATTTATATTTGTGTATAATTACCTAATTTAAAATAAAGGTTTAGCATAAAATATTTTTAGATATTTTATTTACTCTATTTAAATTTACTTATATTTTTTTATTATTTTATATAACAAATTTTCATGATTTAACAGATTTAATACCTCTATTAATCACATTCTTTAAATTTAATCAGCTTTGCAATAACCTGATTCCTGATAAATATGTTTGTGAATTTTATTTTGTACGTTTGCGCTAGTGCTGTATACCAGCAAGCAGCGAGTTTATGTGTATGTGAGTGTTAATGTGGGTGTTTATTTGAGGATCGGTTATATGCAAGTTGGAGATTATATGTATGTGCGTGTATATGTGGGTGTATGCATGCATCAAGTTTATATGTATATGCGCAAGTTTCATACATGTTTTGAACATTCAATAGTATAGGTGTATATGCACTTCACGTGTTTTATGTATGTGTTGATAAGCTAAATTTGACTTAAATCCTACATGGTGCCTCATAGCATCTGTGTTTGCTTCATTGCCTTCTTTTCTGACAATGCTGGTTTTGGGTGTCGGGGAGTTTGGCTTAAACTTTTATGATGCCTCAACTTCTGACACTCAAGTTTGTTTTATCGGGTGGAAAAGATTTGATGTGTCCCCGATGCTAGTTGGCACCACTCTCTGGCACATTTTGCCGAGCACCGAAAATATACATTTATCGGAACTTAAAAAGCCGAACCACTTCCACACCACTGCATTAGTCTTTCCTCTCTTATCAACTATTTCATCTGCATTCTTACTTGTGGACACTTGTTCATTCACATCTGTCTGCGACGGAGCTTAACCTACTGCTGAGCACTGGTAGCACGTGTCTGTGATGTACGTCATTACGCAAGTGACGTCACACTAAAAGTAATTCAGTAACAAATGATAATATATAAGATATTATACATATAATAAAATATATATATGCAAATCTGTATCGAAATACCGTAAATGGGTTTAAAGCTCATATCATCGTTATTTTTTTTTAAAATCTACCGCGAGATTTATTGATATCGAATTATTGACCAGCCCTACCTACATATAGGGCTAATATTATTAGTGTTGTCTTACCATATGTCTGAGAAATAACAATAATAATAGCCTACTCATATTAGTCTTTATTTTACATCTACAGAATCATGAGAAAATCCTGATCTTGATTTTAAGCAAAAAAAAAAAAAAAAATGTGATTCTCATTTTAGCCAGAATCGTGCAGCCCTACTTAGTATGTTGATAAACGCTGTGCTTTCGTATTCTACAGAGGACAGAAAATCCCACGGGTTCAGAATGACAAGATAAATATTCATGTTTGGTAGATTCTATTGTGTTATTCTGGCTCTCACCCCCTCGCTGTATCTCTGTATGCAGGTACGCCAACCCTCTGGTCACAGACAGAGCCAAACGGCAGCAGCTCAACCAGTCCACAGTCCGGCCGCTCAGATACGTGCACAGAGAGCCCTGGGAAAGACAGAGGGAGGACTCTATTCAGAGGAAATCATCTGCAAAGTACAGGGAGGAACGCGCTGGAAAAACATCGGGGGAGGGGGGGGAAACGAGGGAGGATGAGCTTGAAGCGCAGAGCAAGGGAAAAAAAGAGGTGCTGAATCTCAAAGTTACGAGAGTGGCACAATTATTGCTGCACTTCAGGACTACCTTCAGGGATGCCTCTTGTCGCTATGGCAACCTGGCTTGAGGTGAGCCCACAGGAAGTACAGGCTGAAAGCCCACGGTTATGAATAATTGAAAAGTTCTCAGCTCAGTCAATAAGCTCTCTCTTCCTCCATGAAATCAGCAAAGTGTTTGTGGGTGTGAGAATGCGGAGAGCGAGTGAGGTAAAATGAGGATACTTTAAGTATTTTTGGTTTTTGTTCCATAAGCTAAAATAAAATGAATTAAAAAGCACAAAGATGAGAGAGTGAGAGAGTTTTAGGTGATATCTGAAGATATCATATTGCACTTGTGAAGCTGCTGTTGCCACAAGATCAAACATGACATCAGATCCCTCAGGTCTCTAAATATAACCACAAAATAAATGCGTGCACTTGCACTTTTGATGCAGAGAAGAAAGAATGCGAGGGGAAAAAACACACGAGCAGACTAAATAACTGACAGGAAAAGAAGAGAAATCTGGGGTTTTCGCATTTAGCACTTTTCTAGGCGAGAGCTTTGGGCTCCTCAGGGTTTTTTGCGATACTCACATGAGGATAAAACTCCAGCAGAAGGAGAAACTCTGTCCGACCTTCTGTGCCGACGCGCTCCTCGCTCTCTAGGAAGCGCGCTATGTTCTCGTGATCCAGGAGGAGGCGATAAATCATACGCTCATTAGTGAACTGCTGGCGGTTAGCAGAAATGAAAACTTTCACTGCTACAGATCGGTCATCCAGCGAAGCACGATACACTGTACCGTACCGGCCCCGGCCAATCAGCTGTGAGGAACAGAAAGAGAAAAGGAACTGTGAGAAAAATGGATAAAAATGTATTACACATTAAAACATGCTAGAAATATTTGTGTTAGCATTTTGCTAATAATGCTAGAAATATTCTAGCCAGTGCTGGGTTGATTGCTAGCAAAAATAACCTGGGAAAATGCTAAAACCTACTAGAAACATTTTATCTGCAAGTTATTCAGGCTAACAACATTCTGCACTTCTAAAGAACATGCTAAATCATGTTAGCAACGTGCCAACATGCTGAAAACATTAACAACAGAGTTAAAACATGCTAACAACATAGTAAGTGCTGGTGTGGGGAAACACCGAGTCCCCCCTGTAACTGAGTGAATTTGGACCTCAAGGGATCATCTGTGGTGAATGCCTGATCATAAGATATTATTGTGTTACCTTGTTGTGTGGATAGTCAGAGCTGTGTTCGCTTGCTGTAGCTAGGTAGATAACGCTAGATCTATGATTATGCTAGTACATCGGCTAACTGGACTAACTAAACAATATGAAAGATAAATGCTCAATTTTAAAGCCCATGGCTTTAATTACACATCATCATATGAAAAGGTCAATATAAAACTTATAAATGTCATTATAATGGTGAATGAAATGGTCATTATAACGCTTTTTACATTATATCAATTAAAACGTGATTGCACAGAATTAATAGTTGTAATATTGAACAGACGCTACAAACTATACATATAGTCTGATTTCACACGGCCGCCATTTCTAAAAACGTAATCGAGGCTGTGGTGGAACGAAACCTGGAAGTATCGCCTGAGTCGCACAGGAAAGTTGTGTACCTGGTTGTATATCAAAGAGAAAGTGATACAAATTTATCATTTCACCGCCTTCCGAGTGACCCGAAGGTCCGATCTGAATGGATAGTAAAAATAAAAAGGTATATCAGTCCTCATTTTCTAACTAAGTTAGGGGAAATGGCACTAGTTAAATAACGTTTTCTTTCCCAAACACGTTTTAGATGCCATTTATCAAGCTCAAATTAACGAAATGATTCTTTCACTATATTAGACCTGTCATGATACTGTATTTCGGTAAATTTAAGAAAAAACTTAAATTTCCCGCTAACCCATAGTATTCACCAGCGCTCAGGAAAAAATGACAGTGATTAGCCGTGAAGATCATCAGTTCACCGAACTTCACAGAGGTTTATCGAGTGCAAACACAGACGAGTGATCAACTGATCTTTGTAGCTTTTAAATGCTTCAGTATCCTTGTATGTGTTTGCACTTGGTGAAGTTAAGTGAACTGATGACCTTCACGGCCAATCACAGTCATTTTTTGTTGAGCACTGGTAAATACTATGGCAAATCAGCTGTGTTTAAGAACGCGCTCAGTGGTACTTAAAAGTTAGCGGGAAATGGACGTTTTTAAAATGTTCCTACCAGGACACTATTACAGACAACATGAGGGTGTGCTACAGAGGACTGCTTTGTTTTATCTCTCACCAGGTTACATAGGTGGAAGCAGGGAAGCGTCCTCACGGTGTTTACCTGGTGCTATGAGCTGAAGCCTAGGAGGACACTTAAGCGTATTACTCTTAAAGAGATTGTGATTGTGTTTTATGCCTAATCTGCTTTTAATTGTTTAAATTAAATGTAACTGAATGATACTTAAGTAATTTTTACACCATATCTGCACTTCGAGGCAGCAGCTGAAGGTTTGTAGTCCACATTATGTTGCTGCAATGTTTACAGTGCTGGTCCTATACTTTCGGGTTTCTTCCCACCGCCGCCTCGATTTCATATTTCAAAATGGCGGCTGCGTGAAATAGGTGTATTATAACAACAGGACCACACAGGGTACTATAGGGGACCCAAAAGTATTAAAACATATTAGAGACCTGCTACTTCCCTGCTGAAAAATCCAGCTTAAATCAGCCTAGGCTGGTTGGCTGGTTTTAGCTGATCGACCAGGCTGGTTTTAGAGGGGTTTTGGCCACTTCCAGGCTGGCTTCCAGCCATTTCCAGCCTGGTCTTAGCTGGTCAGGCTGGGAGATGACCAGCTAAAACCAGCTTGATCAGCCTAGCCAAGCTGGGAGTCCAGCTAAAACCAGCTATATTCAGCTTCAACCAGGCTGGTTGAGCTGGTTTTAGCTGGATTTGGCTGGTCATTTTCCAGCCTGACCAGCTAGGACCAGGCTGGAAATGGGTGGAAACCAGCCTGGAAATGGCCAAAACCCCTCTAAAACCAGGCTGGTCGACCAGCTAAAACCAGATATCCACCCTAGGCTGGTTCAAGCTGAATTTTTCAGCAGGGTTGCATACTAATTTAAGCATGCTAATGCCAGCTACATGAAAAAATTCTGAAACCATGCAAACAATATGTTACTTTATAATGACAATGTGACCATACTAGATACACAATGAATCTTAATTGCTTTCTATCTTTCCTTCAATTTTTTTAACGTAGGTTTAACATTTAGCTTTAGCTTGGTTCGTCTGAATGAAATTTAATGTCTAGTTAATAAATATCGTAGTACAGAATTAACGCCAAATTCATTTATTCACTTTCTTTTCGGCTTGGTCCCTTTATTAATCTGGGGTCACCACAGTGAAATGAACGGCAACTTATCCAACATATGTTTTACGCAGTTGATGCCCTACCAGCTGCAACCCATCACTGGAAAACAAACAAACACAAACACTACAATTTAGCTTACCCAATTTACCTATGGCGCATGTCTTTGGACTTAGGGTGAAACCGGAGCACCTGGGGGAAACTCACGCCATCATGAGGAGAACATTCAAACTCCACACAGAAATGCCAACTGACCCAGCCGAGGCTCAAACCAGCGACCTTCTTGCTGTGAGGCAATTGTGCTACCCACTGTGCCACCGTGACGCCCCCAATGCCGAATATTGGTAAAACACCATATTTTTTATATTTACACCAAATTCTATTTGCTTAAAAAGGTGTCTTTTACCTCCTGCAGTGTGAGGTTGTCCAGATCCAAAGAAGGAGGAGAAAGCGCCGTCTCCAGGATATTTAAAGTATGCAGTGAGTGTTTACCACGTCCTGGAAGACACACACATGTACAGTTGATCCACATGCCAATATATTTAATTTCATTGTAATTTAAGGCACCATAACATCATTACGGAAACATACCTCTTAGCATGCGATACCCGAAAAAAAGCAGAATGACGAGGACAGCAACCATGGACACAGTTGCTAAGGCAACAACTATGACTTCCTCTCTGTGCAGTCGGCGCGATTCTTGAAAGATTCAAAGAAAAAATGTTAATTCATGGACTAGTAAGTGAAGTCATTTGTACCTACTGTACTGTTTCTGCTTACTGAACGTTATGTACAGTTGCAACCAAACTTATTTAGCCCCTCAAAGTCTGAAACAACTAACAAATACGTCTTTTCAGAAGAACCTACATTTTATTTCTTTTTTAAATTGCACTCATAACAGTTTAGCGCTTTATTAAAGGGATATTGTCACTGTGTAATAAAATATATTTCATTTCAAAATATATTTCAATGTCATAATTATTCCACCCCAATTCAACATCTGAAATTATGATTGAGATTTTTTAGGTAATTTTACATTTTGTTACATTAAGGGTGACACTGTAGCGCAGTGGGTAGCACAATCACCTCACAGCAAGAAGGTTGCTGGTTCAGGCCCCGGCTGGATTAGTTGGCATTTCTGTGTGTAGTTTGCATGTTCTCCCCATGTTCGTGTGGGTTTCCTTCGGGTGCTCCGGTTTCCCCCACAATTCAAAGATCTGCGCTATAGGTGATTTGAATAAGCTAAATTGGCCGTGAGTGTGAAGTGTATGGGTGTTTTCATTACTGGGTTGCATATGCTGGATTAGTTGGTGGTTCATTCCGCTGTGGCAACCCCTGATGAATAAAGAGACTAAGCCGAAGGCAAATGAATAAGTGAATGAATGAATGTTACATTAAGTAGTTAAACACTGCCTTTTTAAATTCTTTAACTTTGACTTTTGCAAAAATAAGTTTAACTCATGCATGTGTTAAATCTGTATGTGTGTATGTCCTGGTTATCCAGGTTGGGGGTTGACGACTCACCTCATCACAATTAGATGTTATGAAACACCAATATGGTGGGCTGAATATCAACTTCGATATAAAATGGCTCTGGGAGTAAGAGTAAGTATGTGTTAAAGCTGAGTAGCAGATTTGGCCAAATCCAAAATGGGCTCACAAAAGCTATGGAGAAAATGTATTACAGTGGTCCCTTGCTTTAACTCAGTTCACCTTTCGCAGCCTCACAGATTTTTTTTGTGCAATTTGAACCATCTTTTTTTTTTACAGCACATTGTGTTCTGCGTCCTGATTGGCTGTAGACCATTGTCAATCAATCTCCTCTGTGTCTTCTGTACATTACAGATTGCGTTCAGATTTACAAATTATCATAAATCTTGGCTAACAGTGTGTTTCAATAAGGATGCAAAATGGATTGTAAATCTCCGCAGCAAGACCACCGTAAAGGGGATGCGCTGCGCCATAACGTAGGATTTCATCAGGGTATACACGTATTTTAAATAGCATGTGAATGTGTGCTTCCAGTGTGTGTTACTTCCAATTGTCATATGCACGGGGCATCAGGAGTGTGACCCCCGTAAGAATGGAGTCTGCTTTAGTTTTGTGGATCAGTGACTGCAGGAAAAAGAACCGCGCTGGATGCCAACATTATCCACACAAAAGCTAAAAAGCTTTATGAAACTTTTGCTGACAGCGATGAATGTTTGCGCCTGACAACAGGTTTTGATCTTTGGTTTCATTCTATAATACTCGACTTCTTTTTCTATGAAAGTTTCAACTTTGAGAGTGTTTAAACGAGAGAAATTGGTGAAAATGTTAACGCCTGTCTGAGAAAAGTGTACAAAGAGTGTAGTGAGGGGTTTTACAGCCTTAAAACATAGAATAATTGTAAAAAAAAAAAAAAACACGGACTACTTTGCGAATTTCACCTATTGTGGGTTTTTTTAGATTGCAACCCCCGCAACTAATGAGGGACCACTAGGGGCATTAGTTGTAATGCAGAAGAAAGTCTAAGGCTACAAGAAAACACTAAATATTTATTTAGAAACATTATTTATGAGTCTCAAATATTTTTTAAAATGCTGACAGAAAATGCCTGGTGGTAAAAAAGGCAACACTTATGAACAAAAGAACCCCATGGTCAAACATAAGGGGGTTACACAAATATATATTTCTACACTTTTCATAATAGTATACTGATGCATTTTGACTGCACTGGATTATCTTGCAGATCAAGGGTGCTGAATGATTTTGATTGCAACTGTATGTGTCTATAAACCACACACACACACACACACTCACGAAGGGGCTGTGCAGTGGTCGGGGAAGGAGGTGGAAAGTCCTCTGTGAAGTTCAGGTTGCACATGTCTTTATTGCAGCAGCAGAATCGGTATGTCCCATTCTGAGCCACTGACGGTGGGTTGGTCACCACACAGCGGTCATAGCACTCCTGGTGGTCACCAACATTCGTCCAGCAACCTGTATCAAACAGAGAGAAAATAAAAGGTGAGGTGGACGGTTTGTGTGTGTGTGTGTATGTGTGTGTGTGTGTGAGAGAGAGAGAGAAACATATTTGCATACCTTGCTTCACTAGTACTACTCCGTTATTTTTTTTGCCCCAGAGTCCAAAGCAGCGGTGTCCTTGATAACAGCGAATGGTAGAGTTCTCATGAAAGACAAGTCCTTCCCCACGCCCACCAATCCGCTCGGCCAGACCCTGTGGCTGCTCTGCGTACGCACACTCCCTCTGCTCACTCTGTGCAGCTGAAACCACAGAGATGGAAGGAGATCAAATGAGAAACAAAGACACTGGAGCTGCATGATATTGGGACAAACTGACATCGAGATGTTCTGTTCTTCTGCGATATGTATTGCAATATGATTTCAATTTCACCAGATGAAATGAATAGCTGTATTTGAAAAGTATTTATAAGTTTGGATTGATCATCATGATTTTATAGAAGAGCACACCTGTATAAAACGCTGAGATAAATACAATAAAAGGTGTCTAAATGCCGGGACACAAGTCGACGGCCAACAACAAGAGTAGATCAAGCCCAACTGTGTTGTCGCCTCATGTCGGCTTGAGTTTGGTCCTGTTTGAACCAAAAATTCAAGCACACCAAACAGACGACAGCCCACTCAACCAGGAGCACGAGTTCTGTGCCTGTGTGACAGGACATGTCTTTTCACACCCACAGGGGTCTGTTTTCTTATTCGACAAAGGGAAATTGAAACTTCCGATTCGCACATGCAAAGTGTAAACAAAGCAGGATTTAGTACTATTTTCATAGTATTTGTCATTCACCACAGAGGGATTCGCTCCCGTAAATATATCTAATAATGTAATAATCCATATTGACCTTATTCTCCGCGGACGAGTGTGCGCTGCCATTTGAATCTTATTGGCAAGACTTCCAGACTCATTTTTAGACATTAAAAACTGCTCGTTTCGCTGTTTGATGTTGCAAACTGATATTTCCTTGTTATATTATTCTACTTAGTCTGTCTAGTCATGCAAACATTTGTTTGTAGAGAAAGTAGTTTGACCGTTTTTTGCTGTTTATTATTCCTTGTCATTTCTCCCATAGGCGACTAAAACGAAAGTTCTAAGACAATCACGAGAACAGGCGCACTTCCGCATTTTAGAATAAGGTCAATAGTAGGGCTGCACGATTTGGAGAAAAAAATAGAATTGCGATTTATTGGATCAAAATTGTGATTTGTGATTTAAAATGTGATTTACTTCCATTTCATAAAAGAGCTACAGATTTGATGTGGTGGTTTTAACAGCACCAAAGAAAGACCAAGCATAATCACAAAGTACGCTGCATGCTAGGCATACTGTTTATATTAAACCTCTTAAACATTGTTTCCATTTTTAAAATTGATTTATGAACAGTGAGAACTGTTCGAGCCCCGACTGGGTCAGTTGGCGTGAATCAGTGTTGCCATGGGTTTCCTCCTGGTGCTCCGGTTTCCCCCACAAGTTCAAAGACATGTGGTATAGATGAATTGGGTAAGTTAAATTGTCCGTAGTGTATGTGTGTGAATGAGTGTGTATGGATGTTTTCCAGTGATGGGTTGCAGCTGAAAGGGCATCCGCTACGTAAAACATATGCTGGATAAGTTGGCGGTTCATTCCACTGTGGCGACCCCAGATTAATAAAGGCACTAAGCTAAAAAAAAGAATGAATGAATGAATCTTTGTGTGAACCTTCTTGACATGAATTTTTTACTTGCTACGTCACTTCAGTTTTCAATCTCATGCTCTGATTCGTTGCTGAAAAACCAATCAGAGCATTTTCTTCAGCCAACAGTCGACGACGAATCTGCATACTGAATCAGGCTAAAATGATCCGACATTAACCTGATGATAGGTACACATAAACAAACAACAAAGCCCAACCGCTAACCATCAGCTTGATGTGTCACGCCCTTTATAGTTTTCAGGTACAAAAATGTAATAATCAAATGTAAAATAAAACTGTATAATCTACAATGTATAAAGAAATAAATACAATAATAAAAATGGTTAAAGCTACTCACTCGCCTAAAATGGTTAAAAAAGTTAGGGTACTTTTGGAATATTTAATTAATTCCATGCGTGTTCAATAAAAAAAGGTCAGAAGACCGTTTTCTTCAAATGTTCAACTGAGGCTGATTCTTAAAACATAGTGCTGCGAACATTTTGGAGACCGCAATTTATGAATCCGGAGGTACGTATGGCTGCATTTAATTTTTTTAAGCAAACGCTACGGGGCGGTATGACGCCGTTCCTTTTGATGTTTACCGGCTGATCGCTTACCTCCGTGTGGAGGACTTTCACGTCGCAACCAGTTTGTCCAGGTAGCGCGTCCTGTACGCCGGCGGATTTGAGACACAGAGAGAATTAGTATGCAAATTAGACTATTAGACTATTAGTATGCAAGGCATATCACACTCAAGAGAAGAAGTTTAATTCATATATCACCTTTAAACAATACAAATACAATTGTTTAATGAAAAGAAAAAAAGACAAAAATAATTTTAAAAAATTCCTTTATCACAACAGTGCTTTCACACCTTGACATTTGTTTTGGAACCTGACACGTTTGCCCCCTCAGTTCGTTTGGGAATATGTGAATCCCTCAAATGAAGCTTGGTTGAAACAAACTCTTGAACGGTTTAGTTGTAGTTATGAACAAACTAACAAACCAGGGCATATCAGGCATATATATATATGGCTATAAGAGAAGAGAATGATGAGTAGCATGGGATGTCATTCCTACTGGTAAAAGTGTGTTTCCTGTCGAATACCAATCTCTGACCAATGTGATAACAGTTTTGGTCCATTTATAAACTTTGCCATGTGAAAGTGAACCGCATCAAGAACAAAAAGCAACATTGTAACAATTTTAATCCCTGTTCCAGAACAAAACAAAAATCTACAGTTGTAAAAAAACACCCTTAGAGGCCCTAAAAACACATGCAAATAATAACTTCCACTCTATTAGGATTAAACTTCACAATGAATGCACAAGCACAAATCTCATATGTTCTGAACTGTGGAGCCTGGTCAGCCATCATCCAGACTACTGTGACTTTTGTACTATTGTAGATGCGCACATTCCGACAACCATATCTGAAACGATATATTATACAGTCCTAAACGACACAAAAGATAGACAAAGACATATGGTACATCTGGATTAGGGGGTGGGGCTTCTAATGTGTACAGTATTAACAGATACTTGTTCTGCTCTGCTGAGGTTCCATGCAAGCTGTACTAATGCTAAAATGTGACATGTAAACACTTCAGATCACTGATCTACCTGCACCACCTGCGTAATTTGATTAGCGACTAGATTTTAGTGCCAATAGCCTTAAATGTGCTGCCATATAGCACTGTGATTCTCACAGCGACTCAAGTTCGATTCCTGGAACGAGGTCTTTTGCCGATCCTTTACCTCTCTCTGTCCTAATGTTTTCCTGTCTGTAACCTTCACTGTCCAATCCCAAGAAAAGGTGAAACCCCCCTTTAAAGAAATAAATAAGTATTAAACTAGACTAGATTTAAACAAATTGTCAGCAAGCAGTCCCCATTTAAAATGACTGTCATATGCAACTTGAAATTGCTGTATTGTGGTCTACAGATGTAGTGCAGATGGATGGATGGGGAAATCCAAAATGATGTCACAGCAGTAAATCTAGATCAAGTGTTCTGATTTCCTGACTATTTAAGCACACTGTAATCATGTACTTTCCTACATTATCAAAGCCGACTGCAGACTTTAGGGGGCCCCCAACAGTGTGTTAATAAAAATCCCCAAATGACCCCAAACCACTTAATCTGGTCATTCAGACTCATTTCATATCAACAAACAACAGTGATATATATAACAACAACTGCGTATATATTGAGGAGCGTCTCTGTACGCCATAACGAAACATGAATAAATTTAAGCCTGCTAAATAAATTTATTGTAGACGCACTTTGAGATTCATTCCTTTGAGTGTTTATTGTTTATCTATGATTTCAAATTGCATTATGGGACCTTGGAACTTGCTTCTCTTGTTAAAAGCTCAAGTAAAGTGACTTTTATTTATTTTATTTAATTAAAGTGACTTTTTATTTACATAGTCATACGTTTATTAAAAATTTTAGTAGTTTAGGTCTGCAATCTGCTGCCAATACTTTTTCAGCTATTTTACGAATTCATTTCAATATATATGATTGCTTACACATCATCATATTATTTCAAACTACCTAAAATGGCAATAAAAGTTCATTCATTCATTTTCCTTCAGCTTAGTCCCTTTATTTATCTAGGGTCGCCACAGCGGAATGAACCGCCAACATATCCAGCATATGTTTTACACAGTAGATGCCCTTCTAGCTGGAACCCAGTACTGGGAAACATCCACACACTCTCACATTCACACACATACTCTATGGAAAATTTAGTTAATCCAATCAGGCCCGTGCAGAGACCGTCCAAAGGGCATGTGAAGGATAAATTTTTTGAAGGTCGGGGGGGGGGGGGGGGGGGGGGCAGGGGGGGTAGTTTGGTGCAGATCTGCAGAGTGGATGCGCGCGTACTGAAGAACGGTGTTATCGCGTGCGTACTGATCAGCTGTGTTGTTGCACGCGTACTCAAGAGCGGTGTTGTCGTGTGCCTACTGAAGGGCGGGACCGAAGGTGTGCCGCGTCGCGGGGGCACTTTTGATCATTTTGGAAGCGCACTTTCTATCCAAGACTAAAAAGGGCATGTGCACTGCACAGGTTGAGCCCTATGTGTGCACGTGCCTGAATCCAATTCACCTATAGTTCATGTCTTTGAACTGTGGGGGAAACCAGAGCACCCAGAGGAAACCCACGCCAACATGGGGAGAACCTGCAAACTCCACACAGAAATGCAGACTGATCCAGCCGGGACTCAAACCAGCGACCTTCTTGGTGTTAGGCAACAGTGCTAACCACTGAGCCACCTGACAATAAAAGTCACTTTGTTAAAGTGCATTTTCACCATCAAAAATTCATGAAGCCGAGCTCAGTAGTTCCAGAATATGATTCTAAACTGTAAATAAACCAAAACTAAAGGTCCACTCTGAAAAATGTGGGGCTATTGTAACCCAATGTTGGGTCAAATAAGGACAAACACCAAACTGGTCAATTTTTTTAAGTATAATTAAACTGTACTTTTAACCCAACGCTTGTGTTTGTCCATATTTGACCCAACGTTGAGCAAAAACAACCCAGCCTTTTTAGAGTGTACTGACAAGCTGCTGATGGAAACAAATTTTAATGTATCCTACTTTTCAAAAAAATGGTCTGATCTCAAAAACAAATATCTATTTGATAAATAAAATTATATATGAATGTAAAACATAAAAGATCTCTAAAAAGACTATTAAAATGACCATTTAAAGGTCTCATGAAGTACTCTGAAATGTGCAGTTTTTATTTAATGTTTGACGTAATCAAAGAGCTTAGAATCACCAAGAGGCGACACTCAATAGAACGTACCATTGCAACAGAAGAGCCCAGCAACAGCCAAGCAATTCCGCCATTTTGGAGTGAAAGCGATCGGCCGCCCATTGGATCTTATTGGTGTCGCGATGACTAGCAGCTGCTTTGTTTTGTATTTATTTATATTAAAGGTGCATTAAAACTGAGATACAACCTGAGAGACCACAGTACAACACTTCAATCACAATCATCAGCACTTTTAATAGTTTATTTTACAGACTTAGGGCCTTATTATACACCCGATGCAATGCGGCGAAAGGCATGACGCAAATGTTGTTTGTGAGTTTCAGCTTGACACAAGTGTCGTTTTGACGTGTTGCAACACGCTGTTTAAATAGCACATGCATTAGCACTCATGTGTGCGCCCATAGGCGTTCTGGTCTAAAAAAGGAGGCGTATTAAGGCGCATTTCTGGCATGTTGCTATTTTGAGGATCTAAAATAGACTGCTCAATAGACCAGCTGAGAGGAGGTCTAAAGTCCAGTGCAGAGTGCGTCAATTCTGCGCCTCACTTAAACATTGCTTAATACACACAGGATGTACGGCAACACACATATATCTTGACAAACGAAAAATAATTAAAGGAATAAAATATTACAAAAATTATTGTTTTCTACATCAATAAAAAAAACACTGCCTTCATGCCTTCTTCATCTCAGGGAGCTTTTTCAGTTTATTCATGACAACTTGCTTTTGACTAAGTTTAGATTTGCCCACCTGTCAGGTTTTAGACCATATGGGGCACAGCATGTTTATTTGGATATAACTCACTTTTTTGAGCACACTTCATTATTATTGTTCATTTATTAGTTTCCTGGAAATTAGAGCTAAATTCAGAAATAGTTTTGAAACAAATCTTTGTGCTTAACAAACAAAATTAATTATGTTTGCTAATGAATGTCTGGGCGTACAACATGTTTTCTTATTAACAGAAAAGAGTGATAGTGAAAGCAAAGAATAAGGAAGTTCATCTCTCATTCTTGCGCTGCAGATGGTCTGTTTAACTGTTTTCTTGCTAGTGAAGTGTTTCGTTTTTTCACTTACAAAGTTTGTCATGTAAATAGCAAATGCGCTATAGCGCGACGGAACTGACTCTTAAAGGGAATGGGAGATGAGACTCTGATTGGTTTATTCTCAAAACACACCTATAACTCATTAAGGAATAAGCTCAACCCTGTTAAACCATGCACCATGGAGCAAAGCGGATTTTTTCGTCCTTAAAATAGCAAAAGTGAATTCTGAGACACCCTTAATGCTTTTACGCCCTGCGCTTTGGACTTTGCGCTAAGATTGTTAAAATAGAGCCCTTCATGTTTATATTTAAACTATACTTATTTCCTTGGAACTGTCACTTTTAGGTGAAATTACTTTAAATTACTTTAATTTCATAGTTTACGCACTGGCATAATATACATTATTACTGACATGTTAAAATAAATTAACATGACTTTCAAAATGGGATATTGATGACAGACTGAAAGCACACTTATTGTTGCAGTATTATATGTTATAACAGTATATAGTATTTTTTTCCATTGTCGTCTGTTAAAGAAAGACTAATAAAGCTTTTATGTAAAAAGCCACTTTGTCCAAAATGATTGAATTCTGACATATAAAATCATAATATACAAACACATACACACACACACATCTATTAATATATTATATTATTATAAATATGTCTCCTGATCTGAATCCAATTTAACACATATGGGAAATTCTGAAAAGACATAATTTAAGCATCTGAGGTCATTTTTAAAGAATGGAAAAGACAGATGTTGCAAAAAGTTCTACTCGATCATTCCATGCCTAGAAATCTTGGTGCTGTGATTAAAAATCACAGAGGCCAACGATGTTTATTTTTATTTTTCTCTAAAGCTTTGATTAAGTTGTTTCTTTGTAATTTACAGGGACGCTGTTGACTGAAGAATAAAGCACAAGATGTGGGATGCGAGCCTTGATTGTTTTTTCTGCTGCAACATGAGTTAGGCGAGCTATCCTGTATTTCTTTAACTCAACGCGTTACGTTCTTTCACATATATTCGGAATATGCATGTGAAAGTAATATGAATCATTCACATATCTTTTGTGAGTTCATTATCTGAGATGTAGAACGCAGGAAAAGCTGCCAATACAGAGACACGATTGCGCTGGTGAAGAGTTTACAGCAGTTTGACAGATAAATATGAATTTGTAGCTAAATTGTTAGCGGTGTCAATATTTCCCGTTGCTTACATCTTTGCTACAGCACAGCATTAACGCAAGACACTGTACATGTCATGATCAATTTTAACAAATAAAAACACTTACAGGTTGTGAGTCCACAGCTTCTGCTTGTTGGAGCTGCTCCTTCTTTGAGGAGATGTTAACAGAATCCAGCACTGAACTGGGAGAGATTCTGGAAGCTGTGTTTTGTCAAGTCATGCTTGCTATGTATTTTATAATTCTCTGGAACATGATTATTATTGAATTGTGAGCACTTCTGTCTTTGTGTTGTGTCCTTTGGAAGCCCAAATACAGAAACAGAAGAAGCTCTGTAAAAATAGCAGTGTTTGAACAGCATTTTAGCTCTCTCTGCTGTAACATTACAGCGCCTCTGGCCACGTCCCTTAGCTGCGCAATGTGTGTGCGCGGTAAAAGTACATTTGAGATTTCACTGGCCTGGAAATATTTATTGTAATCCCCAAAATTCGTTTATTGTAGGCTTTGCTAAGCTAACTCTGTAAAAACCAAGGTCTCTCTTTGCATTGAACTTTGAGCATTTTACACTCAGAGATGCTGTTTATGTTCACACAGCTACATTAAGCATCAACTAAAGTTTAAAATATGATATCGTAGTGGACCACCCCTTTAAGTAAAACAAAAAAGTAGAACTTTTAAGTTATTTTGTTAACCTTACTTTCATGTCATAAGTTAAAGATATTATATGAAACTTTGTCTTGTCAACATTTTGTAAATTCAATTGTTTTATTCATTAGTTTAAAATGTTGCTTTTTAGTTGGGGGCGTAAGAATATATTTTAACTCATATGTAACTCAATATTTTAACTCATTCTGCCTAATGTAGTCATCTGTGCTGTTGTTCTTTTGGAATTTTCATTCCAAAATGGCGGCCGCATGACACTAGCGGCATCTAGTGGCTGTTTTCCAAATAGCAACAAAGTGTCGCCTCTTGGTGATTCTATGCTCTTTAATGTAATCTCAACTGAAAAATGAAGAGAGGGTGGAATATAAAGTAGCCCCTCCCTTTAAAAAAACAGCAAATGGCTTTTTGTTTTTATCCCTGCTCTGTCAGTGATTGGTTGAGCTCAAGCGCATCAAATGAAAAGCAAATGAGAGGCATCTTGAAGGGGGCAGGGCATGTCGGATACTACAGAGCATTTGATGGTCAAGATTTGTATGAGGTGATGTGAAAAAAATTGTTAATCGATTCAGGCAGAAGTGACAAACTGCAAGCTTTAGATTTTTACATCAGTTTTAGGTTTCCTAAATGTGTATTTGTCACTGTTTTGGAGCACAACAAGCTTATAGTTATCCTTAAAACTAACAGACTAATAATGATATCTATATTTTTATTTTTATTTCACAGGACCTTTAAATATACTTTCTTAAGACCTTTGCTTTACATGATGGATTTGTCTGCTTGGATATTAGGGGGGTTTGAACGTCATGTTAACCAGAGTTCAGCATATCCTACCCAAGAGCATAGAAAAAAAAACAAGCTAGAGTTACAACTTCTATTCTTCTGTAGCCATCATTTGTTTTGAGAAAGCATCACCTCAGCCAGACGGACTTTGTGAGAACCAAACGTCCCCAAGCATCTTGCACACACTCTGGGATGCAGGTGATGTTTTTTTTTCCAGCAAGCATGATCATTGTTTTTTCTTAAGGCCTGCAGATTGAAGACGTTATCGTGAGGAATGCAGATAACGCTGATCTCGGAAGAGAGCTCAACTTTCAGAGATTATGCTGTCCAAGGTCATGCTTAGCTATGATGTCCACAGAGGCCTTTTTCTCTGCTCGGCTTGTGGAGGAGGTTATGAATGCGCTTTGATAGCAACACAACTGAGCAGTTACCCAGGGGGCTTTACTGTGCTAAACACACAATGCATGTCTCAGCTCATCTGCATTATTCCAACTGATAGAGTGTATGTGCACGCACTTAGAAAATGTATAATATATTATTCTTGTATAATTCATGTTGTTTTATCTATGTGAGAGATAACATTATAATTAGCAAGCATGTTACTCGCATTACAAAAAAAAAGGCCTTGAAACAAGTCTACATCGTTCATTGAGTGGTGAAGCCTACAAGACAGCCCTATCAAATAAGCTATAAAACCACAATTATATCCTTGAATTAGTCAACCCAGGCTCATTCTGAAAACCTACCCTTATATACATTTCTGGAGAGCGCCAAATACATCCCAGGAGCTAGGTTTTTTGCAGTTTTTGTGAATCCGCCAGAGGCCACTGTGTATGCTTTTTCAGATCTGCTGACTGACTCACCCTCCTCCTTCTCTTAACCCAACCAATAGTATTTTCAAAAGCACTGATTGACCCGCTCACCCACTTCCCGAAAACCAATCGACAGTTTTAAATAGCAATCTAGAAAAAAATAAAAGCCCTCGTCTGATTTTTACCACGTTTTCAGGTTTTACCACATTCTCACCGTTTTTTACTTGTTTATTTTATTCTTTGGCTTCTGTTTTTGACGCTTTCTGGAAGCGTTTTTTGCTCGAACCCCATCACTGTGGTCAACTCCTCTCTGTGTTTCAAGTCCGCCGAAATACATGATAAGCTAACTGGATAATGTCATGTTCACCAGCGATCTATCCACCAGAGGTCGCTGGTAAACACTCACACTCAAACAAACTACAAATCAGCCAGTTCATGGACTACAACTTCATACATGCACTCCTTTCACACACATGTTCTAGATCCAGACTGATTACACTCGCACAGCTGAAGCTGCTCTAGGACTGATTCATGGACTACAAAAACTGCTCAAACACAAACACTGTTGCTGAGTCTTGGAGTTTGCAAGTTCTCCCTGCGTTTGCGTGGGTTTCCTCCGGGTGCTCCGATTTTCCCCACAGTCCAAAGACATGCGGTACAGGTTAATTGGGTAGGCTAAATTGTCCGTAGTGTATAAGTGTGCTTGTGTGAATGCGAGTGTGTGGATGTGTTCCGTAGATGGGTTGCAGCTGGAAGGGTATCCGCTGCGTAGAAACTTGCTGGATAATTTGGCGGTTCAATCCGCTGTGGCGACCCCGGATTAATAAAGGGACTAAGCCGACAAGAAAATTAATGAATTAATAAATGGGATGCAGTGACACGCAGTCAAATATTTCGCTGAACAGACCCACCACTACTGACACTCATAAATTATCATAAGTTTTTTGTTTTTTAATTGTAATAACAACAGTCCATTACAACAAATACAAATACAAAACTGATAGAAGTATAGTACAATCAATACAAATATTACTTTTTTGCAACAAGAGAAATAAATTATCATAAAAGTCCTCGTGCTGCAGGTAATAGGAGATTTGCGTCTTTAATGAACTAGGACAGTTTGCGTTCATTAAAAAGTAAGAATGATGACTAAATCCATATGAAACAGTCACTTAACAGTGACATTGCATCTTCAGTTTTGCACTCAGGCGCACTTTGCACACACCGAACTGCTCTCTGGCACACCTCTTCCAACCGTCCTGATTCGGAGCACTCACACTTGTGAAACGAACCAATAAACATGCCAGAGCACAGTTCAGATAGTGTATTGTGAGTGCATCCTCAAGCACATAATCGGTACCTGAGGTGATCACTGTCAGCAGTTTATGCTGTTGTTTCTATAACCATTTCTAAAATAGACATTTAGGCCGAACTCACACTAGGTACAGTTGCCTCGAACCGGGCCAAAGCACGCTTGTCCCCCCTCCCGTCTCCCCCGATGGCCCGCGCTCACACCGCAAACGGGCTTCGGCACGCTTACGTCATCGCTGCTGCGCTGTTCAGTAAGAAGCGCTCTCTCACTCAGCAGCACAGTGGAGATTTCTCTAGTTATATCGTTTCAGTCGTTTGATATGCCGTCAAATATTTCGCCAAACAGTCCTTAGAGATGCGGGGACACGCAGTCAGATAGTTCGCCGAACAGATCCGCCACTTTTGGGGCTCATAAACAATCATAAAGCTCTCGTGCTGCAGGAATGAGGAGGTTTGCTGAAGGCGCGCAGCTGTCGTGCAGTGAGGGGTTTGCATCTTTAATAAACTACGGCAGTTTGCGTTCACTGAACAGTAAGAATTATTAATAAATCCATATGAAACAGTGTCTTAAAAGTCACGTCTCGCTTTCAGTTTCGTGCTTTGGGGCGTTTTGCACTCACACACAAGCGTACCGCGCCAAAGCCTAAGTGAACCGCACTCAGGCACACCTCTTCCAACCGGGCCAGGGCCGGCCAAGTGAACCATGCTTGAGCCCGATTCAGCGCACTCACACTTCTCAAACGATCCGGGAAACGGGCCTGGGCACGGTACGGATGGCATAGTGTGAGTAGGCCCTTAAAGTGATGGTTAGGACAAATCTCTTAACGTGGAAAATATGTTTTTAGGACACAGTGTAGTCAATTTGACAACCAACATTTGCATGGACTTGTCGGAGGGGGTGCTAGTTGAAAAAGTGTTTTGATTTGGAACTGCAATACCTACTTAAACCACTGGTTGCCAGTCTTACATGTTTATTCATTCATTAATTTTATTTTAGACTTAGTTCCGCCAACTTATTCAGCATATGTTTAACACAGCGGATCCCCTTCCAGCCGCAACCCATCACTAAGAAACACCCACACACAATTTAGCTTACCCAATTCACCTATAGCGCATGTGTTTGGACTGTGGGGGAAACCGAAGCATCCAAAGGAAACCCACACCAACACGGGGAGAACATGCAAACTCCACACAGAAATGCCAACTGATCCAGCCGTGGCTCGAACCAGCGACCTTCTTGCTGTGAAGCGACATGTCGTACATAATTTTGACTGTTAGTGTATATAACCCAAATATTGATGTTATTTACACAATGATGCATACACTTACACTTATAAGCTGAAAGATATATTCTATTCCCTGCACAGAATCAGCCAATAGTGTTCTTTGACAATGCCTGGCACATCAGCCTAATGAACATCAGCCAATGGGAGGCTCTGACACAGGCTGACAGATCGGGATAATGACAGTGTTCTATTCATTCCTCTCTGTATTCAAGTGACAAGCACATTGGATAGCAAGTGTATATGTGCGTACAAGAAGATGATGGTTTCTGACAGGCTGAGTAGACAAAAACTGACTTGCTGCAGTATAAAGAAAAAGTAAGAGATGGGAAAAAAAGAGAGAGAAAAAAATACATATTACACTTTCACTGCCGCATCAAATCGATTATGTTAAGTACTGCTGTCCAGTAGGCTAGCTGCTCCATGCCAGCATTTTACTGCCCTCCTCAACAAAAAAAGCTACAAAATATTAAATCATAACTCTGGCAACCTGATTCCACTGCAATCCAGTTTATGAAGCACTTCTACAGCACAACAGCAAACAAAATCCAACTCAGTGAAGTGGATAATTCATGACTCTCCACTTCTAATAGCGCTACAAAGCACATCAATGTGCTCACGACCTACATACTGATTCACATCTATTGCTTCCAGCCAAAAAAAAAAAAAAACCCTCCCTTGCCTTTCTTCCAATCTGTCCATCGGGCCATACTTCCACCCAGCTGCTCTACTTAACCATTTGAGGACACAGAAATATCATCCAAATCAGACATTTGTGTGCGTGAGAGAGAATGTGTGAGTCAGAGACGACTTAGACTCATTTAGCACCATCCCATAATTCCTGCATAAAGAACATCACATGTTGGTATTTAGAGTAGGGATGCATTGATTTTGGTTGTACGATTATAGTCAGAGGAAAGATCATGGTTAACATGATTATTATGCATTCATTCATTTCGAAACACTACTAGTTTAGTAAATCACATGAAAACTCCTTATAATTTAAAGTGTTATTCATAACTGCTCAGAAACTACATAATACAGCACAAAATAATAATAAAAATAAACAATAGTCCATTTTTTGTACTTTCAAATAAACGAAAAATGTTTTTGGCATTTAAATATAAGTAGGGCCGCACGGAATCTGCTGACGTTTTTTGCTATTTCTGCTGAGAATTTTGGTAAAAATCAGCAAATTTCTGCTGAATTATTTTGGCAGTATCCTAACTAAAACCTTAATATGCAAAATAAAAAATAATATATTTGTAACTTTTATTTAATGTTTACAATGCTAAATCCAATTAGATTCACTTTATTTGGTAAACAAAGCAAGTCTCTCTTATAATATATCTACTAAAAACAGAAAATATTACTGAACAAACTGCATTGTACATAAATCAGATAAACATTCACATATTAGTCAATAATATTACTGTAATTAGTTTAAAAACTGAATAAATATAGTTATTACACACATTTACTCAAGTAAATAAACAGAATTAATGATATGCTTTTCCCAGAGGTGGGTTGCGGCTTGAAGGGCATCCGCTGCGTAAAACACGTGCTGGATAAGTTGGCGGTTCATTCTGCTGTGGCGACCCCAGATTAATAAAGGGACTAAGCCTAAAAGAAAATGAATAAATGAATAAAGGGCTGAAAATCTGCAGAAATCTGCGAAATTCTGCGCGTGCAGATTTCTGTGAGCCTAAACATAAGTAACAATTTTACACAGAAAATAAATGACAGAACAATGAATCAATAAATAAAAAAAATAAGAAATAAATAAATAAAATCTGTCCAAGGTGAAAATTTGTCTAAAGAAATAAAAAACTTGTGAGTGCAAAAGACGCGACGTGAACGTCGTTAATAGCCTCAGCCATAGTTAATTCAGTGTGAGTACATATTCGCCTTGGTAAACAAGCTTAAAACTTTAAGCTAGTGCACAGTTTGCATAACTTTGTGTAGTTGCAGCAGTTTAGTTCCATGCAGAAATGCGGTGTTGGGAAGCCTTTACGATTAATTAACCGTTACAAATTAAAGCTCAGTTAATAGAGAAACCGGTTAATCATTGCATCCCTAATTTAAAGTGATAGTTTAGCTGAAAAATTAAAATGTTGTCTAGATTTTTCACATCATAAACGTCTTTCTTCTATAGAACATTTCTTAATACTGTCCTTCTTACATTATACAGTTACTTAGAAACAGAAAATGATGCTTAACTACAAGAAACTATTGCCAAACAAATCCTAATCCAAACCCTAAAGTACACATTGTCAATAAATATTAGTAGTTATTTTGTGTCTTTAAATCAAATATTTCCAGTTTTAGCTTTGGTAATGACTAATATAATATATATGCTCAAATATATTATTGTAAAGTATTCTGTAGAAAATATTAATTCAAGATTTGTGAGAGGTGAACTTATTTATGCTGAGCACTGTATGTGCTAATTTTGTGAAAGCAAAAACACAGTGTTTTCATCTGAGTCTCTTTAAATTCAAATGAGCTGCAGCTCCCTGCCACACCTTTCTGTAAGGAGGCGGAGCCTTTACAGCTCAGACATGTTAATAAAACCAAAAAAAAGTTATATTTTGGCTAAGTTTCTATAGCAATCATGGCATATTGCAGTTCTTCATCATCATACAGCTTTTAAGTGCATACATTTTCAAGCCTTGAAAGTTTAAATTCTCAAGAGTTTTATATTAAGCCCTGATATACTAAATTCTGACCATATAGATCAGAAGTGCATGTTGTGAGTGTTAAACCAAACTCTTCAGCATCTTATAACACCTAAACAGTTAGTTCACCCAAAAATGAAAATTATGTGAATAATTTAATTGTCAATAAATTACTCGCCCTCTTGTTGTTCTAAACCTCATCTTGGGAACACAAAATAACATATTTTGGGTAAAATCCAAAAACTTGTGCATACCTGTGTCAACCCTTCCGTTTTCCCCGGGATTCTCATTTATTTTACAATTTTATCAACCCGTGAAGGTATTTTCCTGTATTTCTCCCTGTATTTTTAATCTTTCTGTGAAGGGTGGCAACTAACATCAAAGAGCCGATCCTTCCTATACGCAACCCATACCGACAAACCACCAGGGGGCGCCCTTTGCTTTTGTGAATTTGTTTTGTGCTTTTATTTTTTTTAGGTATGAAAATACTTTGAAATAAATATAAAATGGCGCCGTAGCCCCTCCTATGCAATACTCAAAACAGTCAGTTCTTCTAGTGATGCGTGACTCATTCCCAAATGGATGGGGCTATCCCATATTTTCCCATCCCAATGTTAACAGGTACACTTATGTGACTTTCAATGTTCAGAAAGGTATCAAAAATAATGTTTAATTGTGATGATATGAGGCTACGAAAATACTTGTACATTTCAATATTCATTGTAAAAGTATTTACAATAATTTACAATATTTTACGACTTTATTCAACCATTTTTTTCAGTACTTCCGGGATATATGTCAAAAGATAAGTGATGCTCGTAGTTCTCGTTGCTTTAGAACATTATAGTTGACACTTGAACTGCTTTTAGGATGTTTTTGGTTCCTGGAAATTGACCATCTTGCGACACTTGTAGTCTAAAGGGTCTCAGAGAGCTTATTTAATTAATAATAAAAAATTTCATTTTTGGGTAAACTAATCCTTTAGTTTAAACTGTCAAATACATACAAGGTAATATCGAAAGCACAAAGTTCACATAAACCGTCTGTGAACTTACCCAGCAGAGAATTAAACATCATAACTGTGAAAGATCAAACTGTTAGAATTGAATGAAGCTCTGTTTCTACTCCCTTTCAGAACGCTTGCACTGCATAAGTTACACACTGCTGATGGACCATTTCATATGGATCACAACCCACAGTTCGGAATGCATGTGACCTGCAGATTAATAACTGTTTTTAAACTTGTAGGTTAATCCAACATTTATAGCAATTGCAGAGAGATTGCCTCCTGCATTATTAAAATCACGTATATGAAAGCATTTTGGCTTCCCTGTAAAATATAACGAAGTAGAAAAAAAGTTGTGGTGGGACCTAAATGCTTTTTTAGGTTATTGATTAAAGGTGTTTTCTCTCACTGCTTGTTTAGCCTACAGTAATGCATTCAGCGTAAAGCTGCACAATTAAACATTAAAAGATTGTGATCTCAATTCAATCCCACGCAACATGAATAATAAATGATAATGATTTGCATGTTTATTAATCCTTCGAAGCGCTGCATTCAAATCTGCGTTTGATCGTGAGAGATTCCATTTTTACACTTTTTAGTTAGTTACATACTAATAACACAGAAGTACTGGGATAACAGTTTATAGTTCAGATATAAACACTGATTTTTGTGGTTAAGATTAAAATCAGTTTGATGGAACTTGACGCTAGTGAATGTTGTAGCAATTACATCGTGAAACCATCAGGTGGCGACAAACAACCATCAAAATGATGGGTGATCATTGAATAGGTTTTCAAAAATGGTACACCTATAAGTTTTATGTGTGAATTGTTGAATCAATCATTCATTGAATATTAATATGATCTGTTGTACAAGGCGTTAGATTTCTATACTTAGCATTATCAGCAACAGTATCAAAGATCATATTTCATATTTTCTTTTTTTTTAGCTGTTTTTTTCTTGATTTTAATTTTTATTAAGTTCACAGGTTCTAAGTTATGTTTGTTAAAACCAATGGTTTTCAAAGTAATATTTTTGCATGAATGGAAAGCAACAGACATTTGTCCCCTCCCTTTTTTGCTGATCCGAAAAATGGTCCAATCCGTGACTTAAAAACTGTATTGTGATCGGTTACATCATTAATTTCCACACAGCAGACAGTCTTATCAAAAACTGTGCTCTCTGCTTACGACACACATAAAAGTATTTGTTAAATATATAGGACCAGACTTCATTCAATTAATACAGTCTGCTTTTTAAAAACAATGCCACTCCAATACCAATGTTTGAAACTGGCATATGGGACATCCCTAAAGAAAATCTACGGAGGATTTACAAATATATTGTGCATTCAAAAAAATCAAACCGCTCCTTGTTCACTTATTTTGAGATTGGTGTCAATTTTTAAGGCTAGAAACAGAAGATGTTACTTTTAGGTCTACTTAACACACCAGCCAATAATCTGTAGACTAACCATCTACTTTTCTATTCAAAACTCTGATATTTTGCTGACAATAGCCCAGTTGTTCAAAAAAAAAGCCTGCAATGAGACGGAGATGAGTACTTCATGACAAATTGTTCTTTTTGGAGGGAAATATTCCTTTAAACCTTGGTATGTAAACAAAGCCTTACAGATAAACCGCCCTTATCAACACACTGCAGAAAGTAAAGGACAAATCAGAAATACACAATTGAAAGAACATTGTCTGAGTGCTTCACAATTCAACTGTATCAGTATTACACAAACTGTCCTGCAGAGGTTTTCAAGTTCAAATGTACAGTGTATTAAAAAAACACAAAACACAAAAACTCAGACCTTCACTATGGAATGCAAAAACTATTTCAGGAAGCACACACAAAATTGCTGTCACACACAAAGGGAGAATTATAGGGGAGGAAACTGCACACACACTCATACACAGATGCACATAGCCCTAGTGGAAAAATGTTGCAGATCTAAATGCATTTACGCAAAGTGGAAAATCACCCACTTTTTACACCCACCTTTTGTTTAGATGAAAGACAGGGTCTGGTGGGGAAAAATCTGAATATTGTGAATTATTTAATGAAAATACTGACCTTTACCATTAGGCCCAACGCTTTTGGCAGTTCATTCCATCTCAGCCAAAAAGCACACAAGTTTAAGAAATTAAGGCAACAATTGAATTATATCAAGCAACTATTTTCATAATACTGAAGGGGATTTTTGGCATTGTGTTTTATGTTACATTAATCTTGATTTTCTACACTGTAAAAAAAATCTGTAAAATAGCAGTTTGAGATTCATGTTTTTATTTTTCCCTATTCATTTATGGTTATGAATAGCATTGTGGGACCTTTTAACATTGAAAAGTTTGAAAAAGTGACTTTTATTAACATTTTTAATAGTTTAAAGTGATAAATTGTCTGTGTTGGTTTTGTATATTACGGTAAAAAAATCCTTGTAATGAACTACCAGTACATTTTCTGTTATTTTACAGACTTATTTCTCTTTACATAATTTCTTATACATTTACATTATATTATTTCAAACAACTAAGCTGTCAGTAAAAGTCACTTTGTTGAACTGTAGAGTTTTCAACATCAAAAGTCTACAGGGCAGAGATCAACATCCCATAATGAAATTCACAATAGTAAACAGAAAGCACTTGTGAATCACAAAATTCGGAAACTGTCGAAAGATATTTTTCACAGTGCATTTTGTGTGAACAATAACCTTAAGAAATCATTTAACTAGTATTATAAGACTAGGCTATTCTTTTTATTTACCTGGTCAGATATGTAGAAGTATAATACTTTTTTTAGTTCCTTTTAGCGAAATGTTCCTTAAGCTTTTTGCAATTTACTGAATGAATGATACGTACCCCTGCATACATTTCTGGATAGCGTGAAATACATCCTGGGATGCCGCTGTGTATGCTTTTTGAGATCTCGAATTTCTTTCTTGAGTGCCATTCGTACCTGCTCTTCTCGCATAAATCCACCAGAGGTTGGACTGACTTACTGACTGACCGATCAATACCGCCTGTAGCATTCATTTTAAAGACAAAATTCAGCCATACATAGCTCTTTCTACATAATTCACTCTCTCCAGAAATGTATACAATGGTACGTTTTTCGCAAAGGGCCTGTGTTGATTTTTTAGATGTATTTTTGACTAACAAGTATGTACATACTGTATATAAATAAAATAATAATAATAATAATTAAAATAAATGAATAGATAAAATATCTTACATATACCTTAGAAATTGTAAAGCAGAAAATGTTGACAGTTTTAAAACCTTGACTTTTCCAAACCACGATAAATAAACAGTCCTTGAAAACAGTTATCATCCCATGCCTAATGACTAATCTAATGCATATGCACAAATATAATATTGTAAAGCTTGCTATTAAAAATATAAATAATTTCACATTTGACTTAAGTAACTGTTTGGAAACAATTAAAAGTTTTTATATTAATTGGCACGATTTTGTAGGATTTGCATTAAATCTCCAAAAATATCAAAACTTAAATTAAAGCACAGACGAAAACCAAAACAGAAATCTAATTATCAAATCTAAAAGAACATGGTTCAGTCTTCATTTTAGAAACACAATTAATCTTTTTTAAAAGTGGCAAACGTTACAATTTCTTGTGCCCAATTTTTTTTAAATTTGCTTTTAAATCCCAAGCATTAAAAAAAACACATCCAAGTAAAAACATTGAGAATACTACTGGATTAGGGTTACAATTCACAATGACTCCACAAATCATGTGCACTGTGATTCCTGGTCAATTATAATCCCAACATGACATTTAAGATGCGTACATTGTGATATCGATGCTGAAACGATATACTGTGCAGTCCTAATTTGGTCCATCCACCAGTAATCCATTTTTGATGCTCTTTCAACTTTTTCATTTGGAGTTTTTCTTTAATAAATACATTTTGGTTGGCCTCTACAACAGTGCCCACACTCAACAACAGTAATGATGTCCATTAGAAAATTAATTTAATATTTTAATGTATTGTTTGGAGAATATTACATTTTATATTAGTCATGTCACAATAAAATAAAAATCTGTGTGAATGAGAATGTTTGGGTGATAGGGCTGTGTAATTAATTGAAAATTCGGTTTCGATTTCAATTTTGGCTTCTTACGATTATGAAAAACCATTAATCAAGATAAAATGATTACTGCATCATATACCGCCCCTTTTCCAGTTATACACATTTGTTGCTCTGCAAAGCGGTTTCACATGAAAATGACTAAAAGCATGTACTGTAATGTAACTTTTGCAGCACGGGAGGTGCATCATTCATTGATGTACATTCAAATCAATCATATTTTAAAAGCGCGAATGAGACAGCATGCTGCCCGTGCACACACATAACATGCGGTCAGCATTCGGTCTCATTCACAAACTGTGCGCTTAGCCTCAGTGACAAGCAGAGCACAGACATCTAAAGTCATCTTAATGTGAGCGCTGTAATGGTCAAACAGGTGTCAAAACGCGGTGTTAAGTGATTATTCATATTAACCCCTTATTTATGTAATAAAACAAACGAGTTGAGAATCAAAAGGCCTGTGAAAGAGAAGTGAAAGAGAGGTGACAGCGCGCAATATTCCTGCTGCCGCCTGTTTTTATAATCAAACAACAAAAAGAGAAAATTCCTCACTGCTCTTGACAAAAGAACTTTTGTAGCTAAAGTGTTTTTCTTACAGTGAAGATGCTTAAAGTAAAGTTTGTTTCATATTTTTATTCTATTGTATTTATTTCCCTTTGCAACTGTACATTTGCAGCTAAAGTTAGAATTATTAGCCCTTCTGAATTATTAGCGACCCTTTTCTCGTCAATTTCTGTTTAATGGAAAGATTTTTTTCAACCCATTTCTAAACATAATTTTTAACTACTGATTTTTTTTTTAATATTTTTTTATCTTTATCTTTATTTTTCAAAATACAAGCATTAGGATATGAAGTGCGATTCAAAGGCTTAATTAGGGTAATTAGGCAAGTCATTGTATAACAGTATAGTTTCTTCTGCAGACAATCAAAAAATATATAGCTTAAGGGGGCTAATAATATTGACCTTAAAATAGGTTTCAAAATATTTAAACCTGCTTTTATTCTAGCCAAAATAAAACAAATCAGACTTCTCCAGAATTTTTTTTTTTTTTATATAGGAAATAGTGTTAAAAATTCCTGAATCTGTTTAACATCATGAACTGTCCCGAGTAGTTCATTCCGCAGTGGCGACCCCTGATAAATCAGGGACTAAGTCAAAGGAAAATGAATGAATGAATTATTATTAAACCATTATTACTACTGCACTATTTATAACAGCGTTATTTAAAATGATACTGAATTAACGTTTGATATATTCACTTTTTTTGCTTGGGTTTTTGTCAATTTTATGTGCTTTTATCATTTTATACAAGAATTACTTTTTTTCAGACAAATTTCTAAAACAAATATAAAAATTCAACTAATTAGTTGCCAAATCAAGGTCATTGAGAAATATATAGTATTTTACAATTTAATTGCGCATCTCTCCTTTAAAAAACTAACTAATAATAGTTGCCTAAAAATTACTTAATTGCCATACATGTTACTTTCAATACAATCTCACGGCAATTCGTAACATTTTGATTTTATGGCTAATTAGTATGAATTCGTGCGATCTAATTCGTACAAATTAGTATGATTTGCTCATCACCCAATGATGGTTGGGTTTAGGGCACACCTGATAACACTCCCGTTTTTCCCGGGAGTCTCCTGCATTTTAGATCCATCTCCCGTTTTGTCATTTCTCCCGGAAAACGTACGAAATTTCACCCCCTTCCCCCAGTCCTTAGGTATTTGGTAAAACCTATAACACACCCTGATCACCGACTATTCCGATGACAGCCATTGCCATGTGCATATTACAGACCAGGCAGGTCGCATCGCTCCGCTCCAAACCCCCCTCTTCATCCCACTTTTCGATTTTTCCAGCCTCTGTTCTGTTCAAACAATTTCATAACTGTAACAAGAGGCAATTTAATAATAATTTAATGTTAAAAAAGCTCTTATAAAATTATTTATCAATATGTGGCTCTTGTTGGATTATTGATAGATACAGATATTAAAAATGTAAAACAGGAAATACGTTGGGACTATTGTTTTTGTTTACATCCCTCAAAAAGGGACGAATTCCTCAGACAAATTCGTACGAATTAGCCACTAAACTCACAAAATGTAAAATACTTACGTTTTCTCCTGAGATCAGGCTGGTTATTTTACATATTTGGCTATGTTAAAAATAAATCTATCAATCTGACTTTAAATGGTCTGTGTTTGGCACTCTTCAACGACACAATCACAACTCATCAGACATATATGGCACTACAGCAGCAACAAATCGGGCTCTGCCTATGATCTGCAGCTCTTGAGTGCTGCACTGTACTCAGATATCTGTCCGAGCTGAAATTTGGCTCTTGTTCCAGCATGTACGGTCAGACTGCAGGGTGAGCTGCGGAGAGAAGGCCAATCTGCCAGCCATAATGTAGCCTTTTAAGCATCAAACCGCAAAATGCAAAATTAAGTTTCATGCTTGTCTTTTCAGCTAATCAGTGTTTAGCCTTTATTTTCCGCACATGAACCATGAGCAGGGTCAGTTCTTATCTTATCTGTTTGATGCTCAGTAGCCCTTTACTGCAGCTCAGGGGCTTGTGCCAGAGCCAACACACACACACAAGGAGAGACATACAGTGCTCAGCATATATAAGCACACCCGTCACAAATCTCTTTTAAATTCATATTTTCAATAGGAAGCTATACAATATTACATGTGCACATATGCATTAAATAAGTCAGTACTGAAGCCAAATATGGAGCTCTTTGGGTAAAAATATTTTAAAAATCTTTATTCACATGGCTGATCCTTAAAAACCTGTTTTGTTTTTTGTTTAGTTTTTAAGCTTTAGCCATGTGAATAAAGACTTTTTGATATTTTCCACATTTTTTGAGTGCCTTGTACTGATTTTTGCTGTTAAATTGGATAACAATTCACAGATAAATACATTTCTTTTAAATGGATTCATTTATGCAGGGCACTACAGCTCTGTAATAAAAACAATAAAGAGATTACAGCTGCACAATTTAAAAAATCTTACATTGCATTAGTTTGTTTTGCCACGATATGAGTATAATTTCACCAGATGATTTGAATAGCTCTATTTGGACAGATTTCTTTAGTACGACTTGGGTAATCTGCATTAACTGGAAGAAATTAACATCACATATAAATACTACGGAGCAAAAATAAAAGTGAAATAAACAATGTTTTATGCTTATTTAACAGTATTCAAATACAAAAATTAACAATCGAACAAAATAACACAATCATCATTGTTTAAATATTTTATACAATCATATTAAAATGACATATTTATATTTTAATCTTTAATAAATAATCTAATAAAGCGATGTGACTATTGCAGATACACATATTGTGATATCGATGCTCAAACGATATATTGAGCAGCCCTGGAAGAGACTGTATCAAAGTTCTTTTGGCTCTTAAATTAATATGTACATGCTTTGATATTTAAGTAAAGTGCTAATGTGTATTATTGTATAAACTACTGTTAATGTGTATCCATAATTTCAAATGAAGACTATACAGTGTCATTTTAGATTTTATAATTAAATTTCTTTACCTCAATACTGTAATTTTCCTCCAAAAAAACATAAAGCACTGATTATTTCTTTATTATCTGTGCTTAAATTTTTATTTTATTTAATTAAATTTTTTTATACAGCGAAGCAGTGGCGCAGTATGTAGTGCTGTTGCCTCACAGCAAGAAGGTCGCTGGGTCGCTGGTTCGAGCCTCGGCTCAGTTGGCTTTTCTGTGTGGAGTTTGCATGTTCTCCCTGCGTTAGTGTGGGTTTCCTCCAGGTGCTCCAGTTTCACCCACAGTCCAAAGACATGCAGTACAGGTGAATTGGGTAGGCTAAATTGTCTGTAGTGTATGAGTGTGTGTGTGAATGTGTGTGTGGATGTTTTCCAGAGATGGGTTGCGGCTGGAAGGGCATCCGCTGCGTAAAAACTTGCTGGATAAGTTAACGTTCATTCCGCTGTGGCAACACCGGATTAATAATAAAGGGACTAAGCCCACAAGAAAATGAAATGAATTATGTAAGCTACTGTTAATGTGTATTTATAATTTCCACATTTTCAATTAGATATTATTAAACCCATTATTACAGCATTTATTTGTAAAAAATATATATAATAAATAAAATAAAATGACAATAGGTCAACAAAAAATACTGTTTTGGTTAAAATAAATGGGGAAAAAAACGTAAATCCACATTTACACTTAATGTGTGTGTGATTGTGTGTGTGTAGACACATACATCCACACACAACAACATAAAAAGTGTGGTTTTACTGACTCTCACACCTCGCTTTGTTACTTTTATCCACAAATACACAAGCACTCACTCTCAGGAAATGAAGAGTTCCTGATGGATGTGGGTGGCAGTGAATTCACCACAACACTGACAGGACGCGCGCACACACACACACACACACACACACTGTAACATACAATTAATTACGCCTTGACTTTGAGAGGATGTGGAGGGATTTGGAAAACCAGGGTGTGGACAGCAATTCTACTGTAATTCTATAATATTTGCTGTCATTTTTTTCTATTGCTACTATCTGTTAACTACTACTTACCAGCCACAGGACCCAGGAGAACCACCATGGCAATCAGTCCAACGTCAAGAATTGTTATTCGGCCTTCAACTGCCATGTTTTTTCTCTCCTTTTTCTTCAAATACAGTATATTCGGCTTTATCCTCAATTAATTATACAGCTGTCCAGGTTTCAGAGTCCAACCAGGCAAGAAGATGTGTGCTTTGGAGACTCCAGCATCATATATATTTTTCAAAAGCTGATGTTCATCCTTTCAGAATGGCTATAAAATAGTATGAAAACTATCTTCTTGCGGTAAGCTTCATTGTTTTGTTTAGTTTTTTCCCCCATAAAATGTAAGCTGATGAGTGTGAAATCTGACTACTGGCAGTCTGTGTCTGTAGTAACGAAGCTAATTAACAAATCACGTCAAACTTTGTTTTCCCCTTTGTTCCAGAGCACGAGTCCCATACATTTGCCTAATCGGAGTTTAGCGCAGTTATATGGGACATCCCGACTCCGCGAGCCTCCTGGATGGTAACACACAGTTTCTGAAGAGGGAAACATCCGCTTCGAGATCGCCGACTGTTAAAAATATGTCCATTTGTCGTCATATTCCTCGCCTTACGTTATCTTTTGATCTTCGTTTCAGGGTTTTTCTCCGTTTCCATGATCCACCGAGCTGGGAAATTGTTCGTTTAGCGGTTTTCCTTTCGTATTCCGATCATGGAGAAGGGCGACGTGAGACGGTCAGGAAGGCACAGCAGACCAGACAGCGACTGGAAACGCCTCGTCTTCTTCAGATTGTCTCCGGGATCCGATTGTTCGATGTGGGGGCCGATTTATAAAAGAAAAGAGGCGAAGCGTCCTCATGCGGCAGACTGATGGAATGACAACATAAGGAGACGCTGAAGAAAAACACCGAGGATGATTTAAAAACACTGCTATCAGAGCAGACGTGAAACACTTCCATTTAGAAAAAAATATCTGATAACTGATTTACAATTTATTCTATATAAAATATATTATATTATTATAATCTATATAAAATATATTATCTATTTTCCCACTGTATAATCTAGTTATCTGTCATTATTCAATTAATTACATTTTATATACAAACATAAATACATGTTTGTTTTATATATATTATTTTGTTATATTTAGAATTTGATTACATTTCAACATTTTAAACTTTGTATTTTATTTAATATTTCTTATATTCAATTTTATATGTATTATTTGTGTGTTTAGAAAACTGAGTATAATACTTTAATTTACATAGTTCATTTTACACAATTTTACTAACAATGTTCATACATATACTATAAGAGAGTATAATATTTGTTTTATACTATTTTATTAGATTATATTTTGTATTTTATAGTAATTGTTTAATTTTATATTTAGCCTTGTATATAGCTCTTGTATAAAAGAGATCTAAATATTTGCATATTTAAATAAGAAATATAGCCTATATTTTATATGTATTTTAATTATAATTTAATTATATATATATATATATATATATATATATATATATATATATATATATATATATATATATATATATATATATTCATTTTCTTTTTGACTCAGTCCCTTTATTAATCTGGGGCCACCACAGTGGAATGAACCGCCAACTTATCCAGCACATTTTTTATGCAACGGATGCCCTTCCAGCTGCAACCCACCACCGGAAGAAAAAAAAGACATATGTGTATTTCTTAAAGTTGAATTTTTTTTTAATTACAAAAACATTTACAAATAGGCTATATGTCTTGTAGCCTATATTTCACATCAAAACCTATAGATAAATATTTTTTACAAATACATTTGTACATATTTATTTTGCTAATAATATAACATTTTGTTGAAGAACAATGGGCTAGTCTTTCGGACCTAACGTAAATAAACTTTTAACATTGTCAGATGTTTTTTAATATAATGCAATTAAATATTTACATAATTATATAACAAATATAATGTATTCACCCATTCATTTATTCCTTTTTTCAGCTTAGTCCCTCTATAATCCGGGGCCAGCATGTTTTACGCAGTGGAGACACATCACTGGGAAACATCCATACACACTCATTCACACTCATGCACAACAGACAATTTATCTTACCCAATGCACCAACAGCACATGTTTTTGGACTTGTGGGGGAAACCGGAGCACGCAGAGGAAACCCACGCCAATATGACGACATCATGCAAAGCCCACACAGAATGTAATATGTAGACCTGTTATACTGTAATAAAAATTTTACTTTATATATGCATAGGTCTGTTTCTTCTATATCCCTAGAAGTCAAAACATTTTTTTATAGTATAATACATTTACGCTATTTATTTCGCTAATTATTTTACATTTAATTAAAAAATGACAGGCAAGTGTTTCTGACCTAACATGTAAGCAAACGTATAACATCGACGAATATTCGTTTAAAAAAATAAATACATGTAAACAATACAGTGTGTATTATAGCTGACTTTTGATCTTTTTTAAGCGCAACAGCGCCTATCTCTGGTCGTGCACCAGCACAACAGCGCATGGAAGAAAAACAGCACCACGCGCCTCAGCAACAGTAACGTCGTCTAGTGTGCGCGGGCACGACAGTGCGGGAGCGCGCACCTCAACGCCATCTGTCAGAGGGGGACCCCCATACCACCCCTTCCAAAAATACGCCTGCAACCTCAAAAAACACCGAATTCTGTCTTTTATCCTTCCGCTGAAGAGAATCTATTCATAAAGCAGTCACTTCCATGATCCAGCGCTGCTCCAGCATCACCTTTACAGCGACGCCCATAGCAACGCCTCTGCGCATCCTCAATCTGCTTCTCTGACCCAGCAACACCGGCCGCCTTCCACCAAGCCAACAACCAGCCGCTTTTCAGCGACCTTCCAGACGCTGCATCCATTTCACGCCGGCGTGTTTTTTCTTTTTATCGCAAGGGACCATGAAAGCGCTGTGTGCAGTCATTCTCTCATCAGTCGAAGGTACCAAACGCCACGCGCACATTTATCAATGCATTGCATGTTATTGTTCTGTTATGGCTGTCGTTTTGCATGCAGATTGAAAAATGCACGGAGTGTTTGTAGATTATTAACAATGCGTCTAGTGTTGTTTTTATAACATCGAGAGAGAGAGATAGCCTAGCGATTCGCATGCGGTTGGTGGGCTTGTTTTCGTTATTGCCGAGCGCGGGGTGCGGTGCTGCAGATTCACACTGATGATGATGATGGTGATGCGACTCCCGCAATCATAAAAGCTACCGGGAAATGCTATTATAAATACATATTTAGGGTTTTCCGCATTTAAATGTTTGACCTGTTTGCTTAAAGTGAGAACCTTCATAGATAGTTGTTATATTTGATGTTTTTTTAGATATTCGCATAAGGTGTTTTTGATATTATATTTTAAGCGACGAAATATATTATGATTGTATTTTATCAATGCGTTTAAGCAATTTAATTTTGCAGTGCACTGCATTAATATCACACCTCATCTAGATCTGGTTGCCATGGCAAGCACCATTGCTGAACACAGGCTTTAGGGGGCACTATATGGGGGTAAACATTCTCATATTCATTTTAAAACAACAACCATTATAATCCATCAGCCTACAGTTTGCTGTATTTTAAGTTTTTTCCTTAATGCATAAAATCAATCTTCATATGCAGAATATCACAAAGTTAATACATTTCCTAATGGGACTTCACTTTTTGTTGATTATTCATGGAGGGAACAGACAAGGATTATGAAAAATTGTGTTTAGAGAGAGAGGCTGGGCAGAATGTACAAAATAAATGGGGGGAGGAGGTTGGGGTGGCAGAGGTTATAACATAAACAGCGCCCATAGATGGATTATGAGATTATGGATAGAGGCCAAGAGATAATCATTATTTTAGAGCGAGACAGGAGAGTTAATGCTTGGTCAGCTGATCAGCAGTTTTTGCAGTGGAACAATCAAACTAAGAGTTTAAAAGAATACATCATTACTTTTTAAAAATGAGAACATTTTACAAGTCTCCATTTTCCTTTTTGAAGCTTGACTCTTCTGTAGTTACACTGTGTACTACGACAGATGCTATTTTATAGGGTGATTTGGCTAGGAACTATACTCTCATTCTAGCCTAAGTATATAGGAACTTTGCTGCTGTAGCATGGCTGCAAAAGGCACAAAGATACTACAAGGTAACTACAGAAGAGTCTACTGTAGCTTTAAATAGGAAAACTACGATAAATCTTTTTGGATTTTGTTTTAGTTTCATGCTATTGGTCTAATTCGATTCAATGACTTATGCTAATCTAAGCTAAAAGTCCCAAAGATCAACTGAATTGATTAAATAACGTTAAAACTCAACTGTTTAACTCTTGTTGGCCTTTAAAATGAGCCTATTTCCATTCATTCATTCATTTTCTTTTCGGCTTAGTCCCTTTATTAATCTGGGGTTGCCACATCAGAATGAACACCAATTTATTCAGCATATGATTTAAGCAGCAAATACACTTCCAGCTGCAACCCATCACTGGGAAACATCCATGCACACTCTTTCACTACACTGTAAAAACAAATCCGTAATTTTACGGTTTATTTCCAGCAGCTGGGGTGTCTGAAAAAAAAAGTATAATAACAGCCGTTAAATTACAGAAATTTACCATATAATAATCGATTTTAAATTACAAAAACAGAAATGTAAATTTAAGGAAATTTCTGTTATTTAATATCCATTATTTTCTGGTATATTTCTGTAATTTAACTGTCATTATTTTACGTTTTTTATGGCACCCCAGCTGCCGGAAATAAACTGTAAAATTACAGATTTTTTTTTACAGTGTACGAACAATTTAGCTTACCCAATTCACTTATAACACGTCTTTGGACTATGGGGGAAACCGGAGCACCCGGAGAAAACCCACGCGATCACAGGGAGAACATGCAGAACACAGAAATGCCAAATGACCCAGCCGAGGCTCAAACCAGCAGCCTTCTATCCAGAAAATGGGAAAAGTCTTGATTGATGATAAATAAAGTCTAATATTCTCCTCTCGTTTTGCATTAGCCACTTCTCATTGCGAAAGGCCTTCCTCCAGCTGAAACCCTGAGGGATCCTCCTCTTTTGAAGTCACCTGTAAGTTCTGGCCTATCAAGGAACTGGCAGCGGCACGGGAGCTCCGCCCACCACACCCTCTAAATGAGGGACAAGGCCACTCAGGTGAGGTGTTCATGCTGTTAAATTATGATTATGTCCTTTAGTTTATATAATAATAAATACGGTAAATTTCAAATGACATGGACAGCTTATTAACATTCAATATTAAACATTTCTTTTTTCAGAAATGCCAAAATTAACATGGCAATTATGCTTCAATAAACCTAAAAACAAATAGGTCAATGAATACTTTTGTATTTTAAATGATGTTAATATCATTTCATACATTAATGTTATTCAGTATATCTTTTAGTACTCCTTATTAAGAGCTGGTGCGGCCATTGTAATTTGAATGTGAGGAGATTTCCAGCTTCATTCACATCTACTGATTTTCAGCCATACAAAACAGCTCTTTATGCTATTGATTATTTTTCTTAAATTATTTTAATGTAGTGTCATGACCACACTGGTTTGTGCAAATAGTTTGTCAATTTAATGACATTTGTTATTTCCAGTCATTTACCCATATCGGCTAATGAATCGGAAGTCTAAACACTTCTTCGAAGAAAAGAGGTCACTTCCGCATTGAATGCTTACCAATTAAAGCATTTAAAAATACGCATTGTAAAATACAAAGAATATAAATTGATAATGATATAACACTTTTAAAATTATATATTTAGTTTTATTTTAGCAGTTATCATGTATATAGATAAATCAAATAAAAGATTGAAATACAACAAAGTACACAACGGCATACAATGTTAATATTAGGTTAGATTTAGGTCGTGACATCTGGTGACAAAAATAAAATGTCTAGTCATCGTCTAAAGACAACGTTATTTTGACGTCCAATAACAATGTCAAATGAGGCTGATATTTGCTTGATTTCAGGTTGTGTTGGAAAGTGAGCAAATTCCACCGTCAACATCTTAAATCAACATCATATTGATGTAAAATACTGACATTTATTTGTCAGGTATGGCAACCAAAATCCAATGTCTGATAGATGTCATAGTGCTAACGTCCACACAATATCAAGCTATAACATCATTAGACATTGATATTTGATTGATTTTAGGTTGGACTTTGGATATTGATGTCGGCCTGACGCTAGGTTCTGACATCAACCCGATTTTTATTTCGAAACTAAATGCAATTTTTCCATGAGGTTAAGGTACAACATCAATCTGACGTCATGTTGACGTCCTGTGCCTGCAGGGATAATACTGTCATCAGAATCTTCTTTTTTACCAATAGAATTGTTCATGTGCTACTCTTTTTTTTTTTACAATGATAATTTATAGTTTTTATACTCCAAACAAATCTTAAAAAGCAGAAAAATAGTCCATGAATCAAATGTTCTGAAGCCAAACAAAAATGTTCAATGACAAACAAGCTAAGTAATCTTCACCCCCGAATCATTAGATTTTTGTATTGTTCTGTTCATTGCTCAATTTATCTCTATTCTTGACAATTTCCTCTTGTTTTTTAATGTCAGACCCCTAGGGCCTGGGTAGATGAGCGGAGGAGAGGCTCTCATAAGCGATCGGCTTCCTGTGGCAGTACAGACCAGCTGAAAGAGGTGAGATGTCTACAGTTATCATAGCATACACTGATCCACTGCTCCTCTTTTGTATTGTTTTTTTTTTTTCTGTGCTATGCTGTCCATGATCCACTTTTTGATTCTTTCAGATTGCAAAACTACGGCAACAGCTCCAACGCAGCAAACGCAGCAGTCGTCATCGCCGGGACAAAGATCGCAAGTCACCCTTTAACGGCAACCATGCAATCATCCAGTCACAGGTGGGTTCATCTCTTCCCACCAGCCACCATTTGTGTGTCTGTATATGAGTAATAATACCTGGCCTATAGTAGACGCTGCAGAACAGAAGTAGGCCAAACGTCTGGAGATTTTAATAGCGCCCCATTTTCTCTGCGTATCTGTCCCAATTTTGAGGCCTCTGTGGTCTCTGGAGACCAATGGACAGGATTGTCCCACAGGACAGTGGCTGGTTTTAGAGTAGATTTTAAAAGTGTCCTCTAGCACCTCAGCGGTGTACAGCAACTTGGCATGCAAATGAGCTCCCTAAATAGAGAGCTGTGCATTTTTTTTTGGTCCATTTCAAGGAATAATTCAGGTTTGGTACATGTTTGGCAAATACCCAAAAGGTTATACTGAAGTCGAAAAAGGATAGAGGGAATTTTGTCAGGTTTTAAAGCAGAAATGTGAATCTTAGAATCTTTGAATAATCAAATATAATCAAATATAATATAATATAATCAAATATAATATAATATAATATAATATAATATAATATAATATAATATAATATAATATAATATAATATAATATAATATAATATAATCATGGTGGCACAGTGGGTAGCACAATCGCCTCACAGCATGAAGGTAGATGGTTCGAGCCTCGGCTGGGTCAGTTGGCATTTTCTGTGTGGAGTTTGTATGTTCTCCCTGCGATCTGGCTGATTTTAAAGGCTGATTTTGACTATGGCTGAGGCTGTTAACTATGGGCCATTCACATATCCTGTCTTTTGGGTGCACAAGTTTGTCATTTCCAGGCGCACCAAGTTAAAAGAATAGCACAAGTGCTATTGTCTGGTTGTTGTTGTTTTTTTATTATTTTGTGCTGTATTATTTGGTTATGGAGCAGCATTAAATAACACTAAAAATATAAGAAGTTTTCATGTGATTTACTAAACTAGTAGTGTTATGAAATTAATGAATGCATAATAATTGTGATAACTGTGATTATTCCTCAGACTATAATCGTTCAACCAAAATCTATAAGCGTTGCATCCTACTTCAAACTAAATTAAAGAAAGAAATGAAATAGCATAATAATTTGGTAAATAGAGTACATTTCAGCAGTTCTAAACAACTCACCAGAGTGAAGTTTTGGGGCAGAGTGAAGTTTTGGGGATTTTTTTTTTATTATTATTATTCCTAATCACTTACGAGCAACCATTGATGCATGGCAAATTACAGCAATCCGTGGGGGTATATTGTGGAACTGCCTTCTTTGACATAATTCCCCCCCCATTTGTAATCCATGCTATGGGGAAAATAATGTAAGATGTGGCATGGCACAATAACGCTTATTGTCTGGTGTGTGACATGTTGAAGAAGTCCGTTAGCCAGTGGTTTAGGAAACTGTTCTCTCTTAGCTACTATCTTTGTGTTTACAAAGTCAGCAGATTCTGTCTGGCCCAAGTCATGTGTCTCTGTTTACACCTGTTTTTTTGGGGTGCATTTTGGTTGATAGCATCACATGTATCACTTTCCTCTTTACATCTGGTGTTTTAATCCTTAACCCTAACTTTTCTGAAGAGGAAGGTATGTTGGAAGGTGTATGATGAGTTTTTTCTTTGTTATATTTTAAAATATGCTTGAACAATTTACATTTAACTGTAAAAGGAGATGACAGAAAAAGATACAGAGAGAAGGAGCTTTTGTGCTCTGATATAGCCATAAAACCAGTATTGTTAAAACAATTCTAGCATGATAACAGTTTGGTTTTTACATTCTTCTATGTAAAAATATTTTTCTATAATAATATAAAAATGTGAACAAGCTAAAAACATTTCCTCCTGTTTTTAATGTTGTTAATCTGTGATCGAACTAACAAAAACACATCTTAATAAAAGATGTATACAGAGACAATACTTCTCAAGCACCAGGGAATAATACTTGTTTCTGAAGAATGTAATACACATGCACAAAAAGGCAAAAGTCTCGCTTTCCAAAAACCTAAATGGATAAGATCATGCAAGCATGAAGAAAAGATTGAGAAAGAGCGCTTACATCACACCACACTCGGAAAAAGTACCCTCAAGCTCAGCAGTAATGGGATCTCAATGGTAATGCTCTCAGTAGTCAGGGTTTGTGTAAAATGATGGAGCTTATCCTGGCAGAATGTATGATTTTTGGCAGTGGAGAGACTGGAGAGATTTTATATGTGTGGGCTCACTGCATGAAGAAGTCATTCTAACAGGATTACATTGAACGCTGGTTTTCCCTATGGGGAATCTTTGTGTAGTTGCGATACACGTGGGATTCTAAAGAAGTAGTGTACCTTTTCCTTTTTTTTCAGTCTCAGATGCCTAAAACCATCCTGATTCCCATCCCCATCACCAAATCCACACCTCCCAGATTTCGGAACAGCATAGAGGGGCTCAACCAGGAGATTGAACGCATCATCATACGAGACACTGTGGAACGAGATGAGGTCATAATAGTAAGTGTTTCTCAATAAATAAATACTTTGTGTTAATTCGATTATGACTTTAGTCAGATTAAAGCCATCAAAAATCCCTGTTTACATGGTAAACTCTAAATCAGAGTATTGTCTTAATCATATTAAAATCTGTGTATTGGTGTCCAAGTAAACGTACTCAATGACGACTCAAGCCCCAACCCTAGAAAAAAGGTAGTCACTGATTTTGATGACAGCCTTTCCACAGGTTAATAGTAAGCTAATGTAATGTTACTTGCATAGCCTATTGCAAATCTTGCATTCATGCTAACGAACAACTGATTAAAAGAAATACATCAATGCAACTCAAATACATAAAATATGAATTGAAGTATACTTTAAACTTATATTAAAATGATTAAAAATAGTTTTTTGTCAAATAAAAAGTTTTTTTAGAGTCATCCATCATAATTTTGTAACTCTAAGGTATCGGTTCAGGTATTTGTTTTAAAAGTACCCATTTAGCACTGGTATCAAAACAACCACAAACAATACCCAACCCTAGTCCAAACACAATCTACACAAAGGAGGTGAAGCAAATATTACTGTTCATCTCTAACTAGGGTCTAAGTAATCTGGGTTAGCAAATAATCAGCTCTTGTAATCAATATTTCTTTTCCAACGGGCATGGAAAAGGGAGTTCCGTCCAACTCTAGCCCTGAAAATGCGCTGGTCTCAAATGGAGCTGAGGAGTTTGTCGCAATCCTGTTGAGCAATGCAATATATTGCTCTGTATCTAAACTATGTTAAATAAGAGAGTGGCCAAGGGCGCGAGAGGGCAGGTTCAAAACTCCAGGACGTTCATTGTTTGTTTTAAGACTGGTTATAGTTAGGTTAACGACACAAAACAGCTTTGAATAGTCATTCCTTTCTCAACTCAGTGGAATCACACATGGACTGATGTTGCTTTAAATTGGTTGTTTTTATCAGCTTTTCCCTCCCCATATGCTTTACAGGCTTTTTGTCGTGACATGAAATGTGAATCTTCTTCTTTTTCTCTTAGCTGTTGCCATCTCATTATTTGTAGTTATAACGGGCGTCATGCATCACACACTAAGGTTGATTCTGATTGGATATTTTCCAAAAAAACTCCCTCAATCACATTCTCCTCTCGTTTTTATTAGTCAACGAAAATGTCATTATATTTTTATTATAGTTTTCATCACTTAATTTTTATTTAGTTTTCATTGTTAGAAGCTTGTTCGTCACGAAAATTATGACGAAAATTTTGCGTCAACGAAATTAATTCTGCAGAAGGCAATGTATTGGCAAAAGTCACACAATGATGGTTAGGGGAGGAATCTGTCACAACACCCAATGCATAGTACATTGCTGCATGTGGGGATGCATAGCTGCAGACCAGTCAGGGTGATTATGATTATCATGTCGTTGATTCGGTTCAATTTAAATTCACGATGCATTTACGATGCATTACATCCTTAATTTTCAATTTTCTAATAAAAAATAATGCCTTTATAATTATGACATGACACAATAACTGTCATTAAGTGACATTTGCTCAGTCATGATATTTAAATGCAAACATGACATTGTTTGTTATGACAATTTGACAATCAAATACATAACAACCTTTATAGTTATCTTTGTCTTGACAACTTGACATTACCAAGACAACAAAACTTGTCATAAATCTGTTATAAACATGATTGTCAGGTACAGCCCCTCATAACAATGACGTCCTGGTGGAAGTAGCTTTTTTAGTAAGATAAAAAAAGTTTGAAGAACATCATGAAGATTTCAAGATGTTTAAAGGTTAAAAAACTCCCCTGCCTGTAGCTTTCTATTAATATTCAGAACATGATTGGCTTGTTTATGTGTGTAAGGTTATGGTTAGAAGAGAACTCTGCAGGACCACATTTCTCTAAGACCTTGCCTACCCCTTGTTTATCATAATTCTGTCTCATCTGTGTCAGTTTTGTCCAAACTAGTGCAGCCCTATTTTGTGTTATAGGGGCTTATCGTGCGCAATCAATACTAATGCAATGTTTGGCGAAATCCAATTAGTAGGACTTGCTTTTGTCCTACTAAAAGAAATGTGCGTGTGTGTTTTAGCCACAGGATGTTCCTGACGGGCACCGCGCGCCCCCTCCCCTCCCCCAGCGCAGCAGCAGCACACGCAGCATCGACACACAGACGCCCTCCAACGGCGGTCTGAGCAGTAACCGTAGCAACAGCAGCAGCCGAGCCGACTCCGTCTCTCCCTCATACCTCAGCATCCTCAATGACACGGTCGGAAACAGTCCACTTGATGACGCACTCAATGAGAGCAAAGAAAGAGGTGAGGAGCACACACGTCATCGTCATCATAGTCATCACACAAGAACTGAAATCCAGCTATTAGATTTCTAAACATTTCTTTCCCTGTTTTAGACCTGGGACCTTGGTCTCCTCTGCCCAAATATGCTTCGTCTCCAAAGCCCAACAACAGCTACATGTTCAAGCGTGAGCCTCCGGAGGGCTGTGAAAGAGTTAAAGTTTTTGAAGAAAACCAGTGAGTAACCACTCTGTAGATATTTGTCTGTTTACTAGTGGAAGATCTTTAACCCCACTCTAAAATGAAGCCAAACATTGAAGTTGGTATCTTATTTTCAAAAAAATGTTATTTGTACTACTCTGTCAGTTTTAAATAGTTGCAGTTTTTTCCCAAAATGTACATGAATATGTAAAGAATTTGAGATTTTGTTTCCAAAAATGTTTAAGTAAACAGATTTATTTTTTTTAAACTAATTCAGTAAACAATGTTTTGAAATAAATTTTGAAATAAATGAGGTTTAGGAAAATAGTTAGATTTGAATTCAATCTAAATTAAACTAACATACAGTGCTGCTCAGCATAAATGAATACACCCCATTTTTATCCATTTCTCAGTGAATATAGGCAATGTATTTTAGTGCATTTGAACAAAACAGACTTATTAAAAAGATATATTTATTAAAATAATATTTCATATCACCGAACATCTTTAAAAATAGAAAGATAATACAAATAAATTCAAACAAATTATAAAAAAAAATTCAACAACATTTTAGATATATTATTTTCATTTTTTTATAAGTTTCTATTGATTTGTGCTCTTTTTCAATTTAAAAAAAAAATTCTTGACATAAATTTGTCCAATTTTTTGGACTGTATTGTAAACTTTTTTGTAAGATTAGCTCCAGATTTGGCTTCGTTACTAACTAATTTAATAATGTATTGTATATGCACAATTATAATATTGTAAAGCTTTCTATAGAAAATATTAATTTAAATAAGAGATTTGTGAGGGGTGTACTTATATATGCTGAGCACTGTACATTATGCACTTAAAGTTAAAAAAATATTTCAGTTATTTATAAAATATTTCCAAAATATCTTTAAGAAATCAAGAAACATATTTTCTTTATATTTATACACTATTCTTAAAATTTATTCAGAAAAAAATGTATTTCATAAAACAAAATTAGGCTATTTAGGTAATGATTATGACCCAGTAAGTCACAAATATGAGATATAAAGTCAGAACTATGACATTAAATTGTAATTATGAGACTGTCAAAATGATAAGTCAAATGGTCATAGTTATGACAAAAAAAGAAAGAAAAGAACTAGAAAACATGGCATTTGCTGCATAAAACATGCTGGAATAGTTGGTGGTTCATTCCGCTGTGGCGACCCCTGATAAATAAGGGACTAAGCCGAACGAAAATGAATAAATGAATGTTGGGACTTCAGAAAATGGTACCCAAACATCCTTTGTATAACTGCAGTGCATTAAACCATATAGAGGTGTTAAACCTATGCCCTTACTATTCTTATCATACATTATTATGAACAATCAGTGAACAAATACTACGTTTTTTGTTCCAGGCCAAGGCCTCTCCAGGAGATTCCTCCATATCTCTGCCCAGACAGAAACAAGGTGAACTTCATACCCAAAAGCGGCTCTGCCTTCTGCCTGGTGAGCATCCTGAAGCCTCTGCTCCCCACCCAGGAGCTGACCTTCCGCAGCGGGGTGAGCTACCGCAGCATCTCCCCCTCCCTGGTGCCTCTGACTGGGGTCGGAGTAAGGAGCCTGTCCCCCTCCATGGGCCCCGTCCTGTCCCGTGGACGTCAGTCACCATGCCTCCCACGACACCTTGAGGAGCCAGAGGGATAAAACAAAACTAAATTCAGCTGATGAACAGAGATGTCATTTTACCCACACACACACCTCCCGTGTCGTCTGATAAAGAGTCAGAGCTTTGTTATGATTTTATTTAAGAAGATGTTCTGAGAAATACATCTGAAACTTGAACATGAAGGGTTTTTGCTGTTATTTAAAGGTATTACGTGTTTTACAAAGTGGATCACAGTGGAGGCTTTTCAGGATGGTGGATGTAAATAGATTTTTAGTACTGCACTGCTTTTTACTTTCTCGACGATTTATTGCATTTTACCATGAAGCCTTTGAATTTTCTTATGTATAGCGGCATCCTTTAACCTACACTAAAGTTTGGAATAATGAAGAGCTTTTAAAAACTTTTTAATAATGGCTTTTTGCTCACTGAAGCTGCAGACATTTGATTATAAAAATTAAATACAGTTATTAAAACAGTTACATTGTGGAATAATAGTTGATAATAGTTACTTTAATATATTTTAAAATGTAAATAACTTCTCTCATGGCAAAGCTGAATAATTTACTCCAAATTTCTTTTTTATTATTATAACTCATTCATTAATTTTCTTTTGGACTAGTCTCTGATTTATCAGAGGTCACCACAGAGGAATGAACCGCCAATTATTCCAGCATATGTTTTATGCAGCAGATGCCCTTCCAGCCGCAACCCAGTACTGGGAATTTTCTTTTAATTTTAATATATTTTTAAATTGACTTTATAGTAAGTTGTAAGTAATGTGTATTTATATAGCGCATTTACTGTGTTTGGCTATACACACAAAGTGCTTCACAATCATGAGCGGGGTCACTCTACATCACCATTAATTCGCAGCATCCACTTGGATGATGCGACGGCAGCCACAGGACAACGGCGCCAGTGCGCTCACCACACACTAACTATTGGTGGAGTGTAGAGACAGTGATAGAGCCAATTCGGTGGATGGGGATGATTGGGAGGCCATGATGAGTGAGGGCCAATTGAGGGAATTTGGCTAGGACACCGGGGTTACATCCCTACTCTTTTCGAGGAGTGCCATGGGATTTTTAATGACTACAGAGAGTCAGGACCTCGGTTTAGTCTTATCCGAAGATGGATGCGAAAGATTTTATTAATCTGATGGCAAATCAGAATATTTTATTCCACTAATTTACTTGCTGCTTAACATTTTGTGGAAAGATTAAAAAAAAAACACTATTACTGTGTTTATTTTAGATGATAAATGAAAATGACATTTTTAGGTTGAATATATATTTTTAAATCTTACTTAAATTTGGAAAAATAAAGAAATAATGTAGAAGTTATGGCAGCACATTTGAGAACACACAGAAATTATGATTTACTACCATTTAAAAGTTGGGTTATGACTTAAAAAGTGGGGTAAAATAGTATTTTGTTTAACAAAAATGCATTTATAATTACAAAAAAATGGTTTATATTTTTATTAATGCTGTTCTTTTTTCATTTAAAAAAAAAAGAATTTCCACAAAAATATTGAGCAGCAAAACCCGTTTTCAGCATTAATTAATTAATTCATTTTCCTTCAGTTTAGTCTCTATTTCAGAGGTCGCCACAGCAGAATGAACTATTCTAGCATGTGTTTTACGCAGCGGATGCCCTTCCGGCCGCAACCCAGTATTGAAAACCACAGTGCCTGGAGAAAACCCATACAAACACTGGGAGAACTGGACAAGCCTGGACTCAAACCAGTGACCTTCTTGCTGTGAGGCGACAGTGCTAACCATTGAGCCACCATGCCACAGTTTTCAGCATTAATTTAATTTTAAATTTTTGTATGATTTATGTAGGACAGTGGTCCAAACTCGGTCCTGGAGGGCCAGTGTCCTGAAGAGTTTATCTTCAAATTGCTTCAACACACCTGCCAGGAAGTTTCTATTTTATCTAGTAAGAGCTTGATTAGCTGGTTCAGGTGTGTTTGATTGGGTCGATTGAGTTTGAACACCTCTGATATAAGACTGTATCAAATACACCACAAATAACATTTTAAAATACATTTAAATAGAAAACAGTTGTATTAATATGAGAAATTAAATGTGAGCTTGGGTGAGCAAAAAAGGTTAATATAAAAAATCTTGATTATTCCACACTTTTGCTCTGTAGTGTAAATGTGAGTGATTTGATTTAGTGGGGAAATGGAGGTTTTAGGTCATCCAGTTTTGCTTGCTTATAGTTTACATGCAGTTTCAAGTAGTTCTGGAAGAGCAACCAGAAAGGTTGTAGCAGATTTGAGGAGGACTAACAAATGTGCCTGACTCCCACCACCTTTCCGTAGGACCCCATTTGCTTGAAGTCTTTTTTCTATCATCGTCCGAGTCTACTTTTGTCTCGCCCTCTTAAATGTATAGAACCCTTCCCTTCCCGTATGTATACTGTATGTAAACATGTGCTTAATGTGACTTGCCTGTGAATGAGAGGAAGTTTCTTTAGATGGTAAACGAACGCAGCCTGAAATGAAAAGACATCGATCAATTGTACTGGGCAGTATATTGTGATTTAATGCACTAACGCTAAATTCAAAGATTTGTTCAGCCGAAAAGTGTCGTTACTGTAATTTGACGGAAGGAATACAATGGATATGATGGAGCTAATGATATTGATTTGAACTGTAGCATCTTTATACTGTGAAATATGACATTATTCTTACCATACAGCTTCGTTTCTTCAGAATAAAGTTAGAGTTAGTTCGGAGCAAAGTTTTTAAATCCTGTCATCATTAACGTTTCTCACCCTCATGAGGAGGAAAGTCGTTCATCTTCTGAATAACGTACAAATTGAAGGTATTTTGAATGAACTAAACAACTGACGTTTCGTATGTTCGTATAAACACATGAATATGAAAAGTTAAGTCTTTAAGTAGAGTATTTAAGTCTTAAAAGTATTAAGGTTTTCAGGGGGAAAAAAACGCGGTCACTTCCTAACAAACGTCCGTTATTTTTAAATAGCCTGAACAGTGTTGCCAGATATAGTTGACTTTTTCCAGCCCAAAATCTGCCCCAACACACAACAAAATCGCCCTAAATATTAGATTAATATTTTATTTAATCTATTTAAATGTGATTAATTAACCTACTAACTGTAACTGTCAAAATTCTTTAAACATGTTACAGCAACCAAAGACAGCAGCCACAGAATCACAACCTGATGATCATATCAAAACACTGCCCCCTCTCTCACACACATTGCACTTATTGTTGTGTAGATTTCTCAACCACGTTCCTGGAGGACCACCTGCTCTGAACATTTTCCATTCCAAAACATGCAGTGTTGGTGGTCCTCCAGGAACGTGGTTGAGAAACACTGTATTAGAGTATGTTTTACTTTCGAAATGGAGTATAAATTAGTCTAATTTGGCGTTTTGAATTCTTTTGAACATTAGGTGCTGCTTGTAAATCAGACAATGCTTTTATGTTTGTTCTTGCTGACAATTGTGGAAAAAATGACAAAAGCGTCGTGACAAACTGCTGTGAGTTTAACTGCAGGCACTGCATGATGCGCGTGCATGTGAAGTTGGATTTGTGCGGGAAGTCAGATTTCGATACTTTCCTTCACCTCCTCTTGCGGGCGGGCCCACACGGTTTACGCTATGCACTTATCACTAATAACTGAATGGAGCAGGGGCACACAATTATGTTTTGCTGAAAAAGTTGCATATAAAAATTTCAAAACTGCCCAAATTTGTTCAACCCCCTTACGCCATTTTTTTTAACCCGCACAATCAAATTCAAAACAGTCCAATCTGGCAACACTATCTACAAACATAACAAAAGCTCAACCTCTTTTAATTGGCACACTAGAGAACAAACTTCGTTGATTTATCTTGCCGCGTGGCACGCAGGAAGGAACCTTATTGGTTTCAGAGCGAACCAAATTTAAATATTTAACAATTCGTTAGCTCTTCAATATATATTTGTGAACAAAAGCCTGATAAAAGTTTGTTCATATTATATTGTGACGGATTAATTTATTTAGATTTTTTAATCTCTTCAGGAACATTTAAACAGAAACATTATCTAGTGAGCAAATGACAACAGGATTTGGACATTTTGTAGTAAATTAAGCCTTTAGAGAAGGCAATCCTGAACAAAATATACGTAATTGCCTTAAATCTGAATTCAAAACAAACATGTGTAAATTAAACAGGTGCCTGAACTGAATTCACTTGAGCTCTTACCAGAACTTTTTTTCTTTCTGTGGAAGAATTTTCAAGATTGGTTTCCTGACTGGATAAAATTGAATTTGGCATGACAAAACCTATCAAGACAAGAGACAAATAACGATCCGAAACAGAATTTGACTCAAATTTATTTGCTCTCAGATGCACGGTCTCCCATTCCAGTTTCCTTCAATGAAATTGTACATTATTTAACTGAAACAAAAGGCAATGTTGCATAAAATAAACAGATGAAAGCAGCAAAATGGTGTGGTGTACATTCTTTTTCCTTACCAAAAAAGACAGTGATACAAGATAACATTATCTCCAAACACAGGTCTCTAATACAGACACTTCAAAATGATAAACTGCACTCAAAGACAAAAAAAAAAGATGTGCTCCATGAAATAGGGAGCTATTTTGTGAGAAATTCTCCACCTAGACAAACCATTCAGATCGACAAACAAGTCTATGCCTAAAACAGACCACATACATTCTAGAACAATCGACAAGAATATTTAGTGCAAGAAACAACTTGATTCCTCGGTGACACTTTACAATAAGGTTTCATGTACTGACAAAAGTAACAAGAACTAACAATAAGCAGTTTTCAACAGCATTTATTAATAATAACTGCAGCACTTACTAAAATAAGGTTGAAAGACTAATTTTAACTGTAGTTAATTCATTTTACATCAGCATAAGTTAGTAAAAATGCTGTAAAATTGTTTATAATCAATCCAAGCTAACTCAGTGAGCTAATGCTAACAAATGAGGCCTCATTGTAAAGTATTAGCGATTTCTTTAAAGCGACAACAAACGGATATTTGATTAATGCACTTCTTATGAGTGAAAATCTAGGATTAAATGAAATGTTTTCTAGACTGCTAAAGTAAAACAGGTACATAATCTGGTGCTGAAGGTGACAAAATATCACATACATTCACAAACTCCCATTGCAGTGTTTTGAATCACAGTGTAGAACATTTGTGAGAAGTTAGATTTTTTCCACGATTCTTATCAGTGAAAACAAGAATTCCTCATCTATTATTTGCTCCACTGAAACGAGACCTTCTCATTCCCATCGAACAAATGGCACAACACTTGCATATATAGTTTACAGTAACACTTTTTATTGTAATAATAAATACATTTCATTGTTGTATAATTCGGGGATAAACTATTCCAGTGATTGTGACTTCAAAAAATATGTTTTAGTGATTTATGCATTTGCATTTGGTGTTTGTGGTGATTAAAAATACAGTCTATAATCTATAATAGACCTTACAAATAAGTAACCCTGTTTCTGGACATTAAAACTCTCAAATCAATCCAAATATACATCTTTTTTTGGTCCCTCGTCTTAGGTAATGGGCAAAAACCCAACCTTTGTGGTGCTTTAATTGCGTGCACTTCATAAAGTAACATACTTTAGTTTCATGTAACAACACTGTTGTGATATAGAGATGAAAACCCTTCTGTGTCCTAATGAGCATATAGTAAATTCACACACACTCACACATGAAGAAAGCAGGAAGGAGACACATTTCCGTAGCTCAGAAACCTTCCTGTGGTGGATTTGGATTGAGGTTTCTGGAAGCTTCCTTGGCTCAGGTTGAATGGTTTTGAGGAGAGGTACTGTAGTGTTCCAGCTCCCAATAAAGACTTGGGATATGCCCTCCATTCCGTCATTCTGATGGACAAACTATTTGTAGGATGTTATTCAGCTCCATATCATCCTTCATGGAGAGAGGTGAAAGGCAGCGTTATTACTAGAATACTTGTAACTAGTAAAGCAATATTTATGTCTGAAACCTGGAGAGAGAAGTGATATTACACAATAAATTAATTAATCGCATTTCATACGAAGGAGGAGTTGAATTTCCTTCTTATTGACCTTATTCTAAAATGAGGAAGTTCGCCTGTTTTCACGATTGTTTTAGAACTTCCGATTCAGTCGTCTATGAGAGAAATGACTAGGAATAATAAACGGCAGAAAAAGGTCAAACTACTCTACAAATAAATGTTTGCATTACTATACAGACCAAGTAGAATATTATAATTAGAAAATATCAGTTTGCAACATGAATGGAAGTGAATGAGACAGGAAGTCTCGAGCCAAAAAGATTCAAATGGCTGTGCCCGCTCATCGGCAAAGAATACAGTGAATACGATGAGCATGTTCGTCAATTTAGGGGCATCTAGGTATATAAAGTGGTTTGGTAAATAAAACTACCTAAAAATAAAAAAATACAATAAATAAAGACAATAACACTTATATTGTGGTCACAATTCACGCAATTAAATACCGGCTTATTACCTGTCTATTATTAAGATATTAACTGTTTATTAGTAGTAGTAAGATCTTATTCATCATCCCTAATCATACCCAATACCTAAAACCAACTACTACCCAGGTCTGGATAAAGAACTCAGAGGCCCCTGGACACAATGTCCTATAGGCCCCCTACCTAGCCGCACCCCAATAGTTGAATTAAAAAAAAATAAGATTAATATAATATTTTTGAATAAAATTAATCTGTAAATGCATTGCCCACATTTTTTAAATAAAAGATATACAGTACATATATTACTAATCTACAACGATTGGAATTATTTTTAAAGCATTTAAAGCATATTTTGAAAAAAAAATACTACTACAACTAGTGAAAATGATCAGATTTGAATATACTTGTTCAAGTTCACAGAAGCAGTAATAAAAATTTATATTTAATGGTATTTTTAATGTATAACTTTTATAAACTTATAATGCATAAGATTTGGATATAACACCTCTCCAGTCCAGTTCTATACACACACTTATTTATGATTCCTACTTGTCTTTCTTTTAATGAAGAGTAGGCAAAATCTGATATGTAGTGGGGGGTGGGGGAAGAAGAACATGTTCATTAGATTCTAACCAGGTTTATGATCGATCGCGTCAAAAGATGTTGCCTCACGCTTAACGAGCTACGCCACTGTGAGTTTGAGCTACTGCTACAGTAGCACTGCACTAGTTTTTAGCAGAAACTCATAACACCAGGAAACAAAACCTTAACACAAAAAAGTATAGAAACGCCCCACTGTCTACTAGCATTTCAGAAGTGCTGTCAGAGAGCAACACAAACAGAACACAGAACTATAAATGCTCACAATAGCATTGGCTTTGTGTATGGTTTGATCGGTGATCACTCAACAGAAGTATAATTCAGGCTTTATATTAAATCTTCACGTGATCAGAAAGCATGATCAGTGGAAGATTTTTATAATTATTTTTTAGGGCTTTTTACCTTTATTGATGGGACAGTGGAGATGTACAGACAGGAAAGTCTGGGGAGAAGAGGTGGGGGAAGGATCGGCAAAGGACCTCAAGCAGGGAACTCGGGTAGCTGCGAGCACCTCGGTTCTATGTGTCGACGCACTAACCACTAGGCTATTGGCGCCGACTTGACATTATTTTTAGTGATTGGTAGTGGTGAACATGCACTACACACACTTACAAAAACACCTCAGGCATTGAGGAACTCTTGATCGCTGCGTCCTATAGCATCTGGATTGGACAGAGGGTCAAGATCTGCAAAGAGGTTGAACCAGGCAGACATGTCCCGGGAACTGCCTTTAGGTGCTGAAAACATACAAAGTGGTGAATTACTATAAAAACGGCACAAACGGAAATGACTGAAAAATCATATAAAAATCTCACCATTTGCCGAAGGGTTTGTAGTGTTCAGTGTAGGCTGAGATTGTCCTCCAGTAGATGGTGGTTGGAGCGGTTGAGCCTGAAACATAGGTGGAGTCGCCCATCCTGCATAACGCAAACACAATGAACAAGAACATCATGCTCTGTAAACATCTAGCACAAAAAAAAATTTGTGTGTTCCTTCTGGGGATGCACAAGATTATTGAAATGCTCAATAAATAGGCAGATAATGGACTGAAATGTAAATGGTGGCCCGATTTTGATGATATGCCTTAAAGATAAGAAGATACGTTGATTATTTATGAGCCCGGAGTAATTTATTTGTCCACCAGGAAGATCCGGTCAGCAGTCTGCTCATTCAGGAACTGAATGTTTAGATTCAATCCATAAAGACTTCAAAGTAGTAACTACCGGAATCAACTTCAGGACAGGAATTAACTCCCAGAGTCGAGTCTGTTTTTCAAATATTTCTGAGTGAAGCAATAACATGCTACAGTTATAATGCTCATTCTCAAGCACGATGAACACTGAAGGCGCCCGCTTTAAATGAGCGCTCACACGTTTTACACTTTCGAATTTTAAACTTTGTGACCATGAGCATTCTAGGCTATAATAAATAGTTTGCTTTTACTTTCAAATTCCTAAAAGCAGCTGTTGCATTTTGGCATTAAAACATTTTGGTTTGGATCTGCTTGCGATGTGAAGTTTGTTGTGTTATGATTGGATATAGCCTATATGTACATGTGTGTGAATTTGGAGCGGATCTTAATGCCGGATCGATGTCTTAAATTAGCACTGCAGGTAAAATTATATCGTTACCTTAGGCTATTGGGTGCTGCTGCTATATACTCAAGTAATTCTTTTATTTAACCTAAGCCATTTCATAAATGAATAAATAAAACACTCATCATAATGACAAAGGTAGCAAAGATTTATTTATTTACAAAATCTGACAATATATGTGGTCGTGGTAACGTTTTGGCCTTGAATGCACTTAATTTCACCTCTAATTCATTCTTTGGTTTATTTTGTAAATAACTACTAAAATACATCAGAATTAAAATACAAATTATACCAAACAAAATTCATTTCCAAAATAGGATTTTTAAATTAAAATATAGCCAAGGCTATAAATGTTCAAAAACAGGTCTGACTCACTCCTTTTCTTCCGGTGTATGCCATCCCATTAACACACCCTTACTGAATAATCAACAAATTGCACAAAACAAACCTTGATATTTAAAAGTAAAGTAATGGGCTATATAAAAGTACACTTTAAAGAAACTCACATTTACGAGAGAGAGCAATATGATGCTTTAAGGCACATTCTGTCACTCTGCTTTTTTTTTTTAGGTTTGTTAATGTATGAATCATTTAAGTTAAATATTTAGTGTATGGGGTTTAATATTTAATTGGTCAGCTATTTTGTTTTTTGATCGGTTAAAGTGTCAAAAAATAAATGAACAACCGCTATGTAAAGCTGCAACTGACGCAACAGCATTGTGTAAAGCGCGATATGATACAGCATGTTTATTCCTTGCGCTACTTTAAGTGAATGTAAATGGAGTTGAGAATCGGAGTCAACAATCGGATTTGATTCCAAAAAACCCGGAACTGAACACCTCTACTTCAAACCATAAATGTGAGCACAGGATGACTTATGAAATATTTCCTAAAACTAGGGCTGCACGATTAATAGAAGGTGATTATTGAGCACATTTTACAAGCCGGTTCTGCAGCCTGTATTAAAAATCCAGCACCTACTTTCAGATGGAACAGCATTCACTACTACAAAGCTGTAGTTCACCAACGAGCTATGCAATTTCGCATTCATAAATCGCAGATGATTCAATAACAATTAAATCACAATAGTAAAACTACATAATAATTCAATTGAAGATAATCATTTAGTTTGTGTAGCTTCTTAGTGAAATGTAGCTCCAGGTAGTAAATGCTGCTACATGTGAAAGCATGTGAAAACACCACAAATGATGGCATGTTTTTACTCCAAGCTCACTTCACAACTTTAGTTAACAATACTTGTCGAGTGTGTTTAGTAGTCTCTGCTTATAATAGGTCATTTTGTATTTTCATATGCTTTTTTCAGAGTCAAAGATGCTTTTATTCTCCTCTCTCTTCTTAAGAAAAAAGAATGGGGATAAATCCATTCTATTGCACAGAGAGGAAGTAGAGTTCACCTCCTAAACAAAAAGCAGTGCAGGATTATCCCAAAACCAAAGTTTATTTTAGAAAAACCAGTGGTATTTGATACTTTGCTTGCGATACTGCAGTCAAATAATTCTATTCTAATTCTAACTTTCAATAAACAAATGAATTCTGAACAGAGACTGGCAGTACGTCAAAGGTATGGACACAAACACTCGCCAATCAGTGGCATGGCAAAGGTGCGCGGCCAGGCATTAAAACCAGCACACAGTAGTATAATAGCAGTGGTACTTAACCATCCTCCACATTCTGTCTTTACATTAGATACTTTGTCATAAAAATTGTCTGTGCTGCAAATTATAGCAATCTGGGTTTTAGTTTTCGCGTAGAATTTTTTTTATTCGCTCTCAAAACGATTTCCAAGGATGTGAAAAATGTTTTTTCTTTAATGACAAATGGAAGTGTGTAAATGTGAATGACACAATGAGAGGTCTTGTATACTTTGTAAATGCACAGAAATTTTAAATGAAAATTTTAGACAATAGCTGCATCCCAATTTCCATACTTATACTAGGCGCTAAAAGTAATTTTGTAAAGTATATAGTTTTGAGTGTGTAACAGAAGAGTATGCAAGCTTTGGGACATACTACTTCCTACTTAACAAATCCTTATGTTTCTTAGTTACATCCCCTGTCAATCATCGACACATCATCCACATTTCTTTCATATATGATTACCTAACATATTGGAAAAGCAGCAGTAGGATAATCTGCCATTCTAGCCTTTCATGCAGAGAAATCTCCTCAGCTCTTTAAGTAATTATGCATTCAGAAGTTAATGTCCACATGTATCTTGATGTAAGTTTACGTTGTTGCAGATCAAATATAACACGGGAACTGAAAACGTGGTTTAAATGTGTGCTAACAAAATAATTAACAGTCATTCAAACATAAACTTTACCGAAGCCTCTCTACTTGATGATTGGTCTTGCATATCTGCCATGTCTGTATTTTGTTGACACTTTTTTTGTTCAAGCTTGTAGGTTTAAAACAAGTTTAAGTCCAACGTGCAATGTATTGTGGGCAATACTACCGGTTAGAGTATGGACACTCTACACTTCGAGTTTTTTATTGGAAATAGTAAAGCATCCGGTAACCTTTGGCACACCCTTTTTAACATACTATGGTTTGGGACATACTAATTGTATATTCGAAAACATTTAGGATGAATAGTATGCGAATTAAGACGCAGCATCAGTGTGCAATGAACTTAAAAGCCTCCTCAAGGTCCGAACACCCGCCTGGTATGATTCAAAAATAGTAAAATAAACGTGAAATACACAACATGAAGTTATCTGATAATATCTGGAGTCTGATTTGATTTTATTGTCAGAAAGGTGAGCCGTGGATTCTGTGACAGCCAACAGTCATACACAGCTTAAATTAATATCTGTTAATCCGTTGTCTTCACAGTATTGCTCCCAATTAGTCTTAGTCTTAGTGCCTAACAGATCATTGAATAAGTCAGTAGGTGGTGTGTTACTCTAATAAAAATTAAAGCAAGTTACAAATATATTTATTTAGTGCTATTTTAAATAAAGCACTGATTGGTTTGTTTGGATTTAGTTGCCAGAAACTTAACAGCATTAAAAAAAGAATCTTTCCCAAAAACACACAAATAAACAAACAAACAAAATACATTAATATCAGTATCAATTATTGACCAAAAGGAGTTTAGTCAAAAATATCAGCTTATCGAATATATGGAAAAACCCAATATTGTGGGTCCCTAGTTCATTCCTCCAGCCACTAGAAGGCCAACTAAAAGTGGTTTCAAACCTGTAGCGCTGAGGCTGTGGTCCAGGAGCTGTGATGGCAGGAAGCCAGAGGGAATGTTTGTTGTTTCTGTTTGAGATAAAGCAGCAGTGACTGGAGCAGGAGGGGCTTCAAAACATCCGAAAGCGTCCTGCCAGGCCTTGCTGAATTCACTAGTGCCACCGGCAGCCCCGGGACTCAGCAGATCCTGCAGGAAAGCTAGATCACATCGCTCTCCCTCCTCTTCTTTCCCTTCGGCAGAGTGAAATGTCTCGGACAGCAGATCCCTGCCTGCTGAAATAAACAGAAGAATGATGCACTGCAAACACTGAAATGACTCCATAGAATGTTGATCTAGGTAGACCAGTACAAACATTCTATAATCAAGAATATTAAGTATTGTTTTCAGAACAATTTATTGAAATTACTTAAGGGTTATTGTTTTAAGCAAATAGTAAATCTTGGAAGATTTATATATATATATATATATATATATATATATATTTTTTTTTTTTTTTTTTTAAACCACCAGTTTCTTTCTTCTAATGTAACAGTCTCTTGGTTTGAAAATGTTTGTACTGGACAACAAGACAAAAATACAGAGGAAGAAAATAACATTGTCAGAAAAAAGACATTATTGTGACCAAAAAAGAGAAAAAATATGAACAGATAGAAGAAGAGGCAGCAAAAACAAAGAAAGAAACGCATTGAAAAACTTTGGCTAATCGCTTAGTCCAGTGTCCAGCATTTATACAGTTGAATTTTTATTTTCTATTTTGAATATTTCCCAAATTATGTTTAACAGAGCAAGAAAATTTTCACAGTATGTCTGATAATATTTTTTTCTTTTGAAAAAAGTCTTATTTGTTTTATTTTGGCTAGAATAAAAGCAGTTTTTAATTTTAAAGTCAAAATTATTAGCTTTAAGTTTGTTTTTTTTCTCGATATTCTGCAGAACAAACCAACATTATACAATAACTTGCCTAATAACCTAACCTGTCAAGTTAACCTATGTCACTTTAACCTGTAAAGAAGTGTCTTGAAAAATATCTAGTAAAATATTATTTATTGTCATCATGGCAAAGATTAAATAAATCAGTTATTAATAAAATAAAAAAATAAACAGGGGGGCTAATAATTCTGACTTCAACTGTAAATACACCCCTTACAAATCTATCTTTTCATATTTTTAATAGGAAGCTACACAATATTATATTTGTGCATATACATTAGATTAGGCAGAAGTGAAGACGTTTGAGTGGATTCAAGTAAGTATTATGATTGGAAGACAAATCATTATGAGGGGATGGCGTTCAGCAGGTCCACCTTCATTTCAGGAATGGGTTACGGAATTGGGGAAGGTGGCAGCATATGAAAAAATACATATAAATGAATGAATAAATTGGATGTTTATTAGAAAATATAGGGAAATGATTTGGCCTTTTTGGAGGATGAATAAAGTCACTGTGATGCGACACAGTAAAAGTGTAATTATCTTATTTTATTAACTTATTTGTTTATTATTATTATTATTGTGTGTTTTTTGCTACTATTATTTCATGTATGTGTGCATTTTTATTAATTGAATTTATCATATTTATCTGTATTTACTGGATTTATGATAGCAACATCTTATTACTGTAATTGTTGCTGTTGGGGTGGGGAAGGATAAAAGGATGTACAATTTTGTAAACTGATGGTACTGTTAAATTATTGAGGAAAATGTAAAAAAAAAAAATAAATCGAATCATAAAAAAGAAAATCAATGGCTACTTAATTTAGAAATAAAGCATACATAACAAAAAAAGGCTATTTAACAGTGATTTTAAGAAAAACATCTAAGTTAAAATATCAAACAGATCACAATAGAATAGGTAAAGGAAAGCAACATAAAAATACTTTTCACCAGTTTAAAGACAATGTTATGTTCCAGAGACAGAGTCAAAAACCTCAGGAGCATTTGCAGTACAGAAGAGAATCTGAAGAAGCTGCGAGCATCAAAATATTTCAGAATAACCCTTATGAAACCTCAAGCTGACAGATCAGGTTGTGAAAGCACATCTGAAGGAAGTGTAAGACTTTTTAGAGAGTAAGAGCAGGCTGTAAGAGAGCCCTGAGCATTGAAGAGATGCCCAGTGCTGCATTTATACCCATCTGAGGTTGCAAACTGCAGGATAAGGCGCCTGTATCCCACTGAGTAGCAGGAGGTGTGGAGGCCTCCCGCAGTATTTGAGGCTGCATAATGGACATGGATGAATGTAGGGCTGGAGTGAGGGAACGGATGGAGTCGAGTTCAGGGGTCATTAATAGGAGGTCATCGTCTGTGGTGGATCCACCAATGGGCCCTAACTGTTCAATCAATGCTGGGTGGAGGTGAACATGAGAAATAGCAGCCATATTAAAAATAAAAGAGAAATAATCACACTAGGAGATGCACCAACTACAGAGCAAAGATTTAATTAAAGAAGCTGCACCGATTAGACTATAAAGATTAAGTAAACCACTGTAAAATAAAAAAATTAAAAACTATATATACAGCGAGCTCAGTAAGTATTTGATCACCCTGGGATTTTTCAATATCTCCTATTTAGAAATCATGAGGGGTCTAGAATTTTTACCATAGGTGCATTTGCACTGAGAGAGACAGAATCTGAAAAAATATCCGGAAATCACATCGTATGATTTTGTTTTAACAATTTATTTGTAAATTACTGTCAAATAAGTATTTGATCACTTGCTTTTCAGCCACGTTTTTGACCCTCAGAGACCTGTTATTTTGCTTTTAAATAGTCCAGCTACACTCTGCTCAAGATTCTAATTTTGTAGCACCTGTTTGAGGTTGTTAGCAGTCCTGTGCACCCCACAATCAGTCAAAAGTCAAAAGTCTATGTAGCAACATGGGCAAAACCACAGAGCTGTCAAAAGACAAAAGAGACAAAATGCAGAACTTTACAAAGCTGGAAAGGGCTACGGGGAAATTGCCAAGCAGCTTGGTGAAAAAAAGAACTGTTGAATCAATTGTCAAAAAATGGAAGAGGCTAATGATGATCCCTTAGGCCCCGTTTACACTAGTGCATTTTAGTTTTAAAACGGCGTTTTAGAATGAAAACGATCCGCGTCCACACTCGCGTTTTACCCAGCGTTTCTGAACAGCTCTCCGTCCACACCAAAACGCTGAAAACGCACATCACGTGACCACACAGACACTCTCGGGCAAGCGCTGCAGCCTATCTACCCAGATGAGAGCTCTGCTAGTCGGACTTCTCATAAAGCATCTCCCGCTGGATCTAATCTCACTATATTTATTAAACGTGATATTTCATTCATCTTGTTGTCTTTATCTAACGACATGCTCCCTGACTTTGGTCATTGGAATCTATTACTTGTTCTCAGGTAACGTGTTTTGGCTGAGCGCAAAGATAAGTTAATGATTAATGTAAGCACGTACATTCTGTATTGACTGATCGCTTGCCTTTATTCCTATAATGTATAAACTTATTGTATGTTATACTTTTATAATGGCCATTATCGATTATTAAAACTGATATTCACTGAAATTGAAAGGAGGCAGTTGTTATCGGCTCCGTTTTGTTATAAACATCCACACAGTGAAGATGACGCTCATATATGCAGCACGACGCCTCAAAATTTCTGCTGTCTGTTTAATTGTTAATATTAAAATGAAAATAGGCAGTTCCTTATATCATGTTTACATTTTATTGTTGAGAAAGTGAAACAACGGAGCCAGGGTGATGTGAATGAAGTTATAAAGTACACTATTCCCTTTGAAGATTTACCCGTGTCCTCGGTATAGTCTGTTTTCCATATCAAACTGAAAAGAAAAGACTGCAGCCTTGATCAAACTTGCGAAGTCTGAACTTACACGGAGAAGATGCAGGACTGAACTGTGTGTGTTAGGCTACTTAATATTGAGGAAAAGCCCCAATCAGAGAGGCGAATGTCTGCAGCCCCGCCTCCGTTTTCAGATGTCTCCGTTTTCCATCATCCACACTGAGACGGAGCAGCAGCGTTTCAGAATGAAAACGGCTTCTCCAGCGTTTTCGAAACGCTCCGTTTTCGGCGCTCGAGAACTCCGGCGTAGTGTGGACGGATGGCGTAACCGTAGCAAAACTTATGCGTTTTCAAACTAAAACGCATTAGTGTAAACGGGGCCTTAGACTGAGGCCCCACAAAAGATTTCTCTTCGTGGTGTATTAATGATGCTAAGAATGGTCAAACATCAGATCAGAACAACAGGGGATAAGCTGATCAATGCAGTGAGGAGATCTGGGACTAGCGTTTCCAAGGCTACCATCAGTAATACACTAAGACATCATGCATCGCAAAAAGAATTCCCTTGCTTAAGTCAGCCCATGTCAAGGCCCATCTGAAGATTGCGAGGGACCATCTGGATAATGAGTCATGGGAGATGAGACCAAAGTAGAACTTTTTGGTCTTCATTCTATTCGTCGTGTTTGGAATAAGAAGAATGATGAATATCACCCCAATAATACCATACCTACAGTGAGGCATGGGGCTGGAAGCATCATGCTCTCAGGGTGTTTTTCTGCAAAGGGGACAGGACGACTGCACTGTATTAAGGAGAGGATGAATGGGGCCATGTATTGTGAGACATTGGGCAAAATGACAAAGGCTGCGTCCGAAACCGCCTACTACTCAGTAGGTACTGCATTTGAATTTAAACGTACTACTCGGCCATTAGAAAAGTACGTTCTATACAGTATGAACGTGAAAAGTATGAATACATTTCAGACGTACTACATCCACCATTTTGTCATGGTCACATGACCTACCAGCATCAGTTGCGTCGCTGCACTTCCATTCATGAATTATCTTGCGGGGCATTATGGGATAGCGCACCATGCATGGGATACGCAGTCCAGAATCTTGCCGGAAGTAGTAAGTCATCCGGTTACTTCTCACATACTGATTTTCGAATTCTATGAATTCGTATAAACATTCTCGGCTCGCATACTGATTTTGGCGTACTATATAGTATGGAATTATGCGGTTTCAGACGCAGCCAATGACCCAAAGCAAACAGCCAGGAAAACCAAGGAGTGGCTCTGTAAGAAGTATATTAAGGTTTTGGAGTGGCCCAGCCAGTCTCTAGACCTCAATCCAATAGAATATTTTTAAAGGGAGCAGAAACTCTATGTTGCTCAGTGACAGCCCCGAAACCTGGCAGATCTAGAGAAGATCTGTATAAAGGAGTGGGTCAAAATCCCTCCTCCAGTCTGTGCAAACCTGGTGAAGAACTACAGGAACCCTTTGAGCTCTGTAATTGGCTATAAGGCTACTGTACCAAATATTAAAAAAAAAAAAAAAAAGCTTGACTCAAGTGATCAAATACTTATTTGACAAAGTAATTAACAAATAAATTGTAAAATATATATATATATATTTTTTCAGAATCTGTCTTTCACGGTGAAATTGCAATTCTGAAAATTCTAGACCCCTCCATAATTTCTAAGTAGGAGGTATTGAAAAATCACAGGGTGTTCAAATACTTATTGACCTCACTGTATATATATATATATATATATATATATATATATATATATATATATATATATATATATATATATATATATATGCAGGGTTAAACAATTAATTCAAGTTGTTTCAATACAAATTAATTAACTTAATAAATTTAAGCGGATTGAACATAAAACAATTAAGCTGTACTCCTCAAAAATCTCAAGAATTGCATTGTTTCAGCTGATTTTAAATGAGGAGTTTAAACAACCAACAAAATCCTTTTTGAGCGTATTTACTTGTAGATCATTTGATTTCATATTAGCACCTGAATTGACCAATGCTAAAGTTGTGTGTCATAAATGAATGCAAACAGTTTGAAACAAAAAAAAAAGTGTCAGTATATTTGATCAGCAAAGTGTACCTAAAAAAGTGGCTAGTAAATGTATTTTAGACACTCTGCCTAAAACACATTAAATAGCCTTTTTTGCTTGAATGTATTGTGTAATAAAACGACAGCTATAAATAAAGTCACAATAAGCTGACAAAGGTAGATCAGGTAGATAAACAAGTAACGTAATTTTAGCAAATAACTGTGGTAGGTCCAAATACCTAATAATGTCATAGTCACAACACTTTTCTTTTAAATAAAACTGCATCAAAATCTCTTATTGTCTTATGATGTATGATGTCACGGCCACACATAGCAATCAGAATACATTAGATGATAAAGATATTTGAATGAATATATATTTTTACATACATCAAAAGCACAAAACACATACAGTTTGGTACATAATTATTTTACATAATGTAAACCAATTATTGTCAAAAGAATAACCCCTAAATGTATCACAAGACAGCAATATTCTGCTTTTGCATTGAGCTAATTTTACTAGTATAATACAATATTACTAATATAAAAAAACATAAAACAAATAGCTGGAATATGCCAAAACTAATGAGAACATTCACTCACATTGATGCATCTTCACAGGCAACATTGGCTGATATTAGATGCAGGCAGTTTGGTGACACTTTTTGACACAAATTTATGAGCACAAAAGAAACTTAACTGTTATGATGTTTTATGCCATATAACCTGCTTAAAATGACTTAGTATTTTTGATCCATACATTAGTAAAGTGTATTATACTGTATTTATTAGAGTATGTACAACACCTTTTTAATGAATGCTTCAGCACACTTTAGTATTAACTATAGTTATTAAACTTAAACATTGACTCAATTGAACCACTTTAAATCATAATATAAGCCAGAAAGTTTCTATGTAAAAGTTTTATAAATGAGACTCCAGGATGTTTATTCGACTAGAATGAATAAGATGCAAGGCAGAGTATGCAAACACACACTTACCAGAGTCCAAACTGGCACACAAAGAGCTGTCAGATCCTCTACTCTGTCCATCTACGGCGAGAGTAGAAACTGAAAGAAACAAAACAGTATCTAAAATACAAGACCCTATGAGACTGAGTGTTTCATTCCAAGAATGAGCTTTAAAAGCTGAGCCTACCGGTATCAGATGATTCACCCAGCTGTTCATCCTCAAGTGAAACTAGACTGAAATAAAAAACATACAAACATCAATTACACAAATAGACACTCATGCATGAATAAATTGATGGGAGAAGATGATTCACATTACTATGACACGTGCAGTATCTAATTACTATTGCACCCTTAATTTAATTCTAAATCGGCAAACTGGAGTGAGTCAGAGCAATAGTCATAGGATGCGTATGCCGGTCTAAGAGTATCATACAACAGCATTTCTAACACAAATGCCACATGAAATAAACACTTGAAAACAAGCCAAAGTAGGAAATGATAGTGGAACTAAGTAGTGCTTCCTGTTTCTAATCTTTGGGTCCCACTATATATTAGGTGGGCATACATATTAAATATAAAAACAATCAAATATATGTACTTGCATTGAAATTATTCATTTGTTAATAAGTACTTATTGTGTAAATACTTGTTTTTCCATTGTACATATGATTGATTAAATACCTGCATGTAATTACGTGTAATTATTTTTTTTAATTACGCTGTTGATCACCCGTATCCCACCTTAACAGCACCAGAAGTGTTCTGCAATACATTACAAACACAGTAAGTACATTGTATTTATTGTGCGATGCAAGTATGTAGTAGTTAAGGCCACCTAACATAAAGTGGAACCAATCTTTCTAACAGAATTACAATGCTCCACTCACAGATCAGTAACCAGAGCCTTCAAAGAGGCTTCTCGACTGGAGTGACTTGATCTGAGGTTTGCAGGCAATGAGGAAGGAAAGAAAATGAAACATCTGGCAATGACAGGCAAGCAGGAGACATTCAAGATGGAAAAGGTGTTTTGTTAATGAAAGAGAAATAATGAGTAAGGAAGAAAAGACTGCTTATTAGGTCTATATATACTACAGTTCAAAAGTGTGGGATCAGTAGAAAATACAGTAAAGCAATGATTATTTTAAAAAAGTATTGCAAAATATGATATTAAAATAACTGTTTTCTATGTAATATTTGTTAAATTGTAATTTACTACTGTGCTTCATTACTCCAGTCTCGATTGTCACGTGATCCTTCAGAAAACCATGTGATAATCATTACAATCAGGGCTTAAAAAATAAAAAAATAAAAAAATAAATCATTCGGTTCTCTCCGAGCAGAATTAATGTTGTTTTTGCTCTTGTGTTCCTTCATATAGTCGGTGTTACAAGGCTTTTTTTATAGGAATAAAATCAATTTAATTTAGCTAGATGTTTGTCCATGAAATAGCCAGGTGCTTGGTAACCTTTAAGACAAGGTCAATGCATCAGAAACCACTCCCGCTTATGACGTCTGCTTCACGGACATATTACTTTGTATGCGTCACCGTCACATTTGTGCACACAATTTAAATTCATGTTTTTTGTCTCCCAAAATTAAAAAATAAAGAAAATGATGGAATAATGTTATTAACCAGTTAATTGTAATTGCAAATAAATGTTTCTGTTTGGAACGATTAAAATTGATTTTGTTTTCATTTTAATTTTTGTTCCTGATAAATGTCATTCGTTTCCATTTTCACTCCTTGAACCGGTTTGGAGCCATGATTTATTATTAGTTTTCAATAACTAATAATGGCTCTTATATTTTATCAGTCTTGAAAACATTAATTTATTTCTGCTTTACACTTTTGCTGATTTTTTTTGCTTAATTTTTATGATTCTTTGATGAATAGAATGTTCAAAATATAAAATATATTTTACATGAAATAATTAGCATTTACTCTTTTCCTACGTTGATTTCACATAAATCTGAATCAGGTATTTTTAAAACTAATATAATAATAATAATAATAATAATAATAAGAAGAAGAAGAAGAAGAAGAAGAAGAAGAAGAAGAAGAAGAAGAAGAAGAAGAAGAAGAAGAAGAAGAAGAAGAAGAAGAAGAAGAAGAAGAAGAAGAAGAAGAAGAAGAAGAAGAAGAAGAAGAATGTTTTCATAAAATAATTAGCATTTAATTTTGTTAGTTAAAAAAGTGTTAAAACAAAAACATGAACCAGGTATTATCAACACTGATAATAATAAGAAATATTTTCTGAAAATCAAATCAGCATTTTAGAATGATTTCTGAAGACTGGAGTAATGATGCAGAAAATTCAGCTTTAATCAAAGGGACACATTTAATTTAAATTATATTCACATAGAAATAATTATTTTATATACTTAAAATATCAAAACATTAAATCAATGAAGCCTTGGTGACCAAAAGAGACTTCTATCATAAACCGCAGTTAGAACAATAGTGCACGTGATCATATGATGTATAATGAACACGAAAAACATGTAAAGCATGGCTAGTTCATGACCTCCAAATGGTGGAACCATTTCCATGTCTAACTGAATTCTCACTTGTCTAGATGATTCTTCTTTTCTTCGTCTTTTTTGTCCTCTTCTGGCTGTGTGGATGCAATCTGGTCCAGCGGGTCTCTCAGTTCCTGCCATATAGATGAATGAGGGGTCAGATCACATTACAGCAGTTTACTGGCTGACATTTACAGTTGATGTCAGAATTTTTAGCCCTGCTGGATAACATTTTACTAGATATTTTTCAAGATATTCATCTTAAGAGTGCAATTTAAAGGCTTAACTAGGTTAATTAGGTTAGGTTGGGGTAATTAGGCAAATTATTGTATAATAATGATTTGTTCTGTAGACAATTGAAAAAAATAGTTAATAATAATTTTAATCTTAAAATGATTAAAAAAAATTAAAAACAGCTTTTATATTAGCCAAAATAAAACAAATAGGACTTTCTCCAGAAGAACAAATATTTTAGGAAATACTTTGAAAATGTCTTGCTCTATTAAACATCATTTGGAAAATATTTGATAAGGACAAAAACAATCACAGGAGGGTGAAAAATTGTCGTCAACTGTATATACTGACACTCACTTTAAGGGTAGTGAACTGGTAGGGTACATATCCTTTGAAGGCCTCATGGATGCCAGACATCACATGTGCAGTCTTCTCCCAGTACTGTAGGAGCGTCGTCTACACAACACCAACAACACCACAAAATGAAAACTAAAGTAAAAGCCAAGCCATTTAAGGTGGAAGGAAATAAGTGTTACCTGGTAAGTGCATAAGGAATGCGACAGCATGTTGCAGCGACTGGCTCCCAGCATGTCCACTTTCTGACAAACGTCATTCTTGAGCTTATCAAAACACACTTTTGTTTCTCTTACCTGAGCCTGAACCTGTTCACAAACACACAGATTGCAGAACACTTTCCGTATGTTGATGCAAGTCATACCGTTGCTCATTTTGCTCGATCTCACCATGCGAAATTTCTCCAGTTGTTTGTAAGTGTCTGGGTCCAGCTCCTGTGAGGAGGCTTTCATCCAGAGCAGTGCAGCGCGGTATTCGGTTCGAGCTTTCTCCATCCGGCTCACTGTAAGGAGGCTGTCAGCAATGGCTCTTCTTCGAAATGTCTCCACTTCCTGTTCCAGTCGATGGAGGGGAGTACACAAAGCCAACCTAGGCGGTAAGAAGAGAAAAGAGAAATTGTTTACATTAGATTAATCATTTTTTACATACTGATTGTTGAGTGAGTGAACTCAGGCGGGGTTTCAACAGTCTGTACAATCATTCAGAGAAAGATTTGCTTTAAGGCTTCCAATAAATGAATGATTGATTAGAAATGAAATATAAAACATTTAAAAAGCGAAAAGAAAGCCTGATGTAAAGCAAACGTTTATTTGGAAACATAAACGGAATTTCGGTGCTTAAATAAACATCTGGTATTGTTGCTAATGTTTAAAAAAGGTTGTGCAAATAATACATTATTGGCGACTGCACCAAAATTCAGAAGTTTGAACACTTTGTAATACTTTCTATACTCCACAGGAGTGGATCAATTTAATCAAAATAATTCTATATAGCTATAGAGCTAATTTATTACTATCATAATCTATTGACATTTGTGATGAAACAAAATATCATTTTAGCATCAATATCAACAACTCAACAACACAGTCTGGCCAAATGTACTACACTTTTGTTATGTTATGTTGAGTTCAGACTGCATAATTTTCAAAGTAGTCGTGTCACAGATGTTTTCACACTGCATGACTATCTGGGATAGCATTCCATCGCTGCTTTGTTTACACTGCAAGATGGATCGGCAACAGGGGGTTTCACACGGCATGACTTAGAATAAAATAAGAAGAATCGCCAACAACTTTGTCCCAACTAATCCAGAAATAAAGAAAAAAAAATGCAGTGCACACGTTTTTTTATAAATTGATTGATTGTTTTATTACTAAATGTACAAATCTTTACAAAAAAAGCACTATTTTTCACAGTGTTAGATTGAAAGCCAGTGCAGAAATGATCGGAAGTGGACAAAAGGCTTAAGCATTTAAACGGCTCTCTTGTCTACCTGTGATCCAATTGAGCAAAAGATGTCCAATTTCTCTGTAAACAGGGCAGCATCAGTCATGGTAAATTCTCCGACTCCCTCTCTCACATCTGCGTAGTCATCCTAGCCTTTCTCATAGTAATCTTCATAAACTAGCCCACATACGATGTGTGATGAGGAAAAATAGACAACTCGCATCAAAAAGGCGCTCGTATTATTGTGCAATAAGAAATATAGACTGCGCCACCAAACATATGAAAACGAAAGTAACGACCAAGGTTTAAAAAAATGTAAGGAGTAGAAAGTACAGATATTTGTGTAAAAATGTAAGAAGTAAAAGTAAAAAGTTGTCAAAAAATAAGTAGCACTGATACCAGAAAAATCTACATAAGTACAGTCTCAAGTATTTGTACTTCGTTACTTCCCATCTCTGGTTATTAACAACATTTCAAGAGTGCACACTTAGCTGATGATTGATTATAAAGCTTGTTTGGCATGCTGTCCTGGGAGAGAGCCCTAAGCTCATAAGATTCGCGAGCCCGGGGCTCCCTCCCGTTTGCATGGCGAGAGGGGAGTTTGAGCTCAGGTAGATCTCAAGAACTCCCCTGCTGTAGTAGCTAATGAACAGACAGTGATTTCTCTTAAGAGATAACTACTTACTAGGAGCATGTCTACGGTGCCGATTTGGATTAGTCAATTAACTGAAGTTGCAAGTTTTTGGACGATGGGAGGAAACCGGGGAAAATCTGATGTCAATCTGGCAACCTGTAATTGCATGTGTTTTGAACAAGGTGTGCAATACCTAGATCAACCACTGGGTGTCAAACTTACATAGTGCACCTTTACGCTGTGGAAAGGGAATCAACAAGTTTGTTTATATATATATATATATATATATATATATATATATATATATATATATATATATATATATATATATATATATATATATATATATATACTATAAAGACTATAAAATGTTTTTAAATTTGATGTTTTTAAGTTTTCAATTTGTGTAGCCAAATACTGTTGGACTCTCAGAAAACATGGTTTATTTAATTTATATCTTTGCTCTACTGTATTTATCAATGCTTGTGCTTGATTGATTATTTATGCGGATGTACTCTACAATATATACCCAATCAATTTTAAATGATGAGCTATTCATTCACCTAGTAAAATCAGAAAAATAGAATAACAGAAATATAAAATACTGTAATGTCAGCATTTTTCCAATATTATGCATTCGTTTGAGCTATCTGCTTTGTTCTCTTAAAACCAATAAGGTCTGTAGCTTGATTGACTGTCTAATATGAAACATTCTCCTCACCCTGAACAAGCTATTTATCTGTTAGATCAGTGGTTCTCAAAGTGGGGGTCGGGACCCCCTGAGGGGTCGCGGGGCAATGAAGGGGGTTCGCCTGGTGATTTCAAAAAATCTATTTGTTTTTATTAAACCATAACATAACATATTTTATCCATAGCTATACTGAAAATAAAAATAGTTGTTTATAGTTACTATATAGTTACTATAGTAGCTTATAGTTACTAGTTCTATTGAATTGCGACCCCTGGGGTAATTAAATTATATTAAAGGCAGCAATAGCGTCAGATGCATTTTGATTTTATAACATCAGGTTATACTTTCTGGCACATTTAAAGCACTGACACAAATTTTATTGGTGTGTCTGCGTCATTGCATGCAAGGTTTCTGTATTTATAACCACCTCAGAGGATATTGGGGATCTTGAGTCACTGGCATTGTTATTTTGGGGGGTCACAGGCTGAAAAATTTGGGAACCCCTGTGTTAGATAACTAGTTGAGTAGCCAAACATCTTGACCCATCTCCTAATCCTGACATTTGCAAATAATAACTACCAAATCGAATCACAAGCATTGATTTTCAACCCTAACTTCTTCCTATTTGTGTGTGAGTGCTTGCCTTTGTTTGGCGGAGCAACAGAGAGCTTTACTGGTTGCGTCCATCATACTCCCTGCTTTTGTTTTATCATGCTCTGCCTGGAAGCGCAGAAACAGCCCGAGCTCGTTCTCCTCCTGAGAGAGATCTGAAGAAAGAAGGTCACCGCGGTTATTAACACACCAATAACATACAGCATTACAAACAGTGCTTCATTAGATGCCTTGAATGTTATCGACAAAAAAAGCCACAAAAACACATTGATAAAGTTGTGCTTGAAACTGCATCAGACTCTCACAACAGTAGCAGTATTCTTGAAAACTGTATGCAGTGGCTTTCAGAATGACCTGAACGAGACTCTTTGTGTTTGTGCATACAAAGAGGCCGGAAGATCATGTTTCTTACGTGTGATTCTTTGCTGGTATTTCTCAATCACTTTCAGGAGTTCTGTGCAAGTGCTCTGGACTGAACGGAAAAACTAGAGAAAAACAGAACAAACATTATCATTATTTATTTGCAAATGATAAATATAACAGAAGTTCTGAGTAGCAACAGAATATAAAATCTGCAATCCTTTCATTCTGTTCAGCATTGTGTATTGTACTCAGACAGAATATTTAGCCACCCACACTAGCGTCTCCAAAATAACCAGACAACACATTAAAATACAAAAGAAAAAAGCTATTCTGGTCTCGCTGTCATGGCAACAAAGGATGTTAAGTCCCTGACAGACCGAGAGAGCAGGAGAACATGTGCACTTGTGCTCTAAAATTACAAAAAATTATACAAATGACTCATTCTGCTGGAGTTTTCGGTGTTCTGGAGGGAGTTTCAAGAGCTTTCGAGGGGCCAAATATAGAAATGTTATATTAGCTGAAACCTGAACTCATGTTCTAAAACTTGGACTGATAGTTCACTGTGAACTGAGAATTCTGTCATTTAATCATCCTTCACTTGTTCTGTGAGTTTTTATTCTGTTAAAGACCAACCATTGACTTCCATAACATTTGTTTTTCCAACTAAAGATGTCAATAGTTGCAAGTTCTCAGATTTCTGTAAAATATCTTCTTTAGTGTTAGTATGGAACCACTTGAGGGCGAGTAAATAGTGAGTACATTTTCATTTTAGGGTGAACTATCCTTTTAGGAATAGTAGCAGATATATGTGTGTGGTTGAGTGTACTTGTTTGTATGGTTTACAAGGACACAAAACTGTATAATGACACAGGTATGGTGTTGGTATGACAATATTAAGGTGATTTATAAACCCATGCATTGTGTCCCTGTAATTCAAAATGTTTTTTAAAAATCATACTTAATGGGGTATGATACTGATAAAAAATATAATAAGTGGTTTTTACAGTACAAAATACATTATGCCTATGGGGAGTCCTCGTAAACCACATATACAAGTGTGTGTGTATACACATGTAAAATATATTATATATACACAACTTTGAAAACAAATTAAGAAAATTATTTTAATAATGCATTGAAATTAAACAATTTTTGTTTTATTCTTTAAACTATGAATAAGATTTCTTCCAAATTTAAAATAAATTTTGCACAAGTAATCATGTTTATGTTTTCAGAGACATTTCTATTGAATTTTAGACAACACAATATTAATGATTTAACTTCAAATAACCCAGATTTTTTTTTTAAATCACAGCAAATGAAAACATTTGGTGTTATCATCAACTGTCGGTTTTTTGAGAAAAATAAAAGTTCTACAATTTTTTTTTTTGTAAAAATTTTGGATTAAAACGTTGTCCCCACACCCATACAAATTAAATAGAGTAAACTTAAAGAAATGGCCCTAATCTTAAAAAGCATTTTTAAAATCTTACCAACCACAAGCTTTAAAATACAAGTGTTCAAGTGGTCATTTAGCAAATGCTTTTATACAAATATTATATTACACTTACATGGCACAACACTAGCACCTTACAGTCTCCAACTACACACCTTGAGTAGACAATAACATTTGTACGGTTTCACACAACTAGCTATGATTTGATCATTGTACCTACTGTATATACAAAAGTCTGTAAATAAAGTCAGATTAAACCATACCCTAATCCTTAGACAAGAACGTCTATTAGTAAAGTCATTGTATACATTAGCAGCACAGTCATTTTTTGCATCATATTAAATTTGCTACCAACTCAGCCTAAGGTCTATGTGTGCAGATGAAGGCGTGACCTCTGCAGGTGAGGTCTGTGTATGGGACAGGTTACTCTTTAACTCTGAACACATACCTGACAAACGCACAGAGAGAACCACCTTAGAAATTGGGTTTGTACAAAAGGCTTTTTATAAAGAATCACTGTTACTGAATTACTAGTGCAAAATTCCAGACTTTCTGCACCAAAAGGAGCTTTTGAGGGTGAAAAGGCCAGAAGTCAATTTATATGATCATTACAGCAGCTGTGGCTCAAAGAAGAAACAACACAGATCCACCTGTTCATTAAACAAGCAGCCGGGGGGCTTTTCTGGCTGCTCTCTCTAACACTGGCACCACTAGAAAATCATCTAATGACCAGTTAACCAGGATATGCTTAAGCGTAACAGCCTGAGGCGGGGCAAGATTAGACGAGCACACAAACAAACACACTTCCTTGAAATGCAGTTACGGTTTTTATTAGGTCTTGATTCGTAGTATCAAGATCGATAAGTGAGCACTTTTCAAAAGCTAACTATTAATCAGCGTCAGCTAGTGCATAATCACTAGCATAAAAAAACTTCCATATTGAGTTTTAATTACATTAATGCATTTCAAGAATATATATAATATATATATATATATATATATATATATATATATATATATATATATATATATATATATATAGATATATATATATATATGTGTGTGTGTGTGTGTGTGTGTGTGTGTGTGTGTGTGTGTGTGTGTGTGTGTGTGTGTGTGTGTGTGTGTGTGTGTGTGTGTGTGTGTGTGTATGTGTGTGTGTATCATAACTAATAACAAATATATATATATTTTTTTTTTTATTATACAACAGTTCTGTCTGGTATTTGAAGCTGATTGGCTGATGGCCATGCAATATTCTGTTCTGCAATAACAGCACTCGTACAGCCTCCTCACTCTTCTATACATATCTAGAGATCTCTTTGTACATACATTGTACATATCGCAGTCAATTTTACATCGTGTCTTTTGTATGTTGTAGTGCTGTATTTATAACACAGTCTGGTGTTATAGTGTTTGTTTATCTTTGGATTTTTCGGGGTTATTGTGATGTCTTGACTGCAACAGAGAAATTTCTCTAGCATTTCATGCCGTTCAGCCTTATAATCTTAAAATATCAGCAAAACCACTTGTTATGTCATCACTTTAGACATTACGCTAGAGCAGGGGTGGCCAACCCTGTTACTGGAGAGCCACGTTCCTGCAGATTTAAGTTGCTACCCATATCAAACACACCTGAACCAATTAAATAGGACCTGAACACCACGTGATAATTACAGGCTGGTGTGTTTGATATGAGTTGCAACTGAAATCTGCAGGAAGGTGGCTCTCCAGGAACAGGGTTGGCCACCCCTGCTCTGAAGAATCATTCAAATACTAGTTCTAAAGTTTCTGCTGTTCTGATGTTAGCTGCAGATGTGAATAAATGGTGGAAGAAATACTTCCTTAAACAAAGGGGCTTTGAGACTGTCCGTGTTTGATTTACATTTTTGTGTGCACGATTACGCTATCTACCTGTGGTATAAATGCAGCCACTGGTGGGACATTAATATATCACACTGCTACTCATGTGATAGTCCTCATATTATTAGCAATATCACACAAGTAGCAGTGCGATATGACTGTATATATATATATATATATATATATATATATATATATATATATATATATATATATATATATATATACTGGTTTCTATTAGAGTTGGGCTGTTAGGCGGTGGCCGATGGCTGATAGAAAACACGATGCTAAGCCGGAATCGCCCATCCTCTGCCCTGCTCCCGTCGAAAACCAGCTTGCGAAAAATACACACTTAGGCCCCGTTTACACTAATACTTAGTTTTAAAATGGCATTTTAGAACAAAAATGATCCACATCCTTGTTTTACCAAGCATTTCTGAACAGCCCTCTGACCGCTGAAAATGCACATCATGTGACCACACACACAGACACAGCCACACACACACACACACACACACACACACTCAAGTGCTCGTCTGAGCTCCACAGAGCAGTGCACGTTGGATAGTTTATCAAGGATGTACCATTGGATTGCGTCTCACTATAGTTGTTAAACGTGATATTTAATTCATCTTGTCTCTTTCTAACGACTCTTCTGTCTTTTGAATCTATCAGGTAATGTGTCACAGCTTCAGTCCACTGCATCAATCTTTCGCTTTCACACTTGTACTTAAGTCATTTTAGTGAAAACCTCGGAAACTGTTGGTTGTGCACCTTTTTTACCAACTTAATTTGTTGACGCTATTATAACGACACAGATCACTCTGCCTATTCAGGTTAGAGTCCTCCTGAAAAAGTGATTGACAGGTGATAATTTGTGTTTAACTTATCTTTATTTATTTCTGATTTGTTTATGGGTAAAACAAAGACCATGCGGGTCAGGTAGTTGATATGGTAGGCTACAAATAATCAGTTTGTTATGGATTAAATAATTATTCATAAATAATTAATTCACCTCTGCCTATAACGACGATGCCATTGTCCATTGCGATGTTTCACATTAGACATCGTACAATGCCAAATTGGTCGACATCGCCCAACCCTAGTTTATATACTGCATATCAAGTGGTTTCAAACCTTTATGAGATTCTGTGTGCTGACAAACACAAAAGATATTTAGAAGAAAGCTGAAAATCTATAACCATTGACTTCCATTGCAGGAAAAACAAATTGTAAAGTAGTCAAGGGTTACATATTTCCTTAAAAAAAAATATATATGTTTTGTGTTCAACAAAAAAATCTCAAAGGTTTAAAACAAATAATGAGTAAGTAAATAAAGACTATCCCTTTAAGGAAGAAGAAATGATGAGAGAATTTATTCTTCTTTTTAAAATAATTTTCATGAAAAGAGTAGAGGTGAATTTTGTATATTCCCAGCTTGTCTGGGTATCTACATTCTGCGTTCCAAATCCTATATGAAAATTTTTACACAAATTTTTATCTGGAAGTCAACTGTCTACTGATGATAATTTTAATCTACCATTCATGTTAATCTACTAACTGTAATATATGGTTTGTTTGTCACAAAATGGTAAATAATGTAATATCGGTGCTATAATTGGTGAGATCGCCTGCCAGTCAAAATCCCTGCAAAGGATCAACTTTATTGGATGAACTCCACCTTTAAAGCTATTGGAGAAATAGTAATTGTCTGTATTTTATCTGTTTCGCTCTGTTTAAAATCAAAGCACCACAATGAGTATTTCAATTAAAAGTGCTTTACAACATTTGCTCTTCTTTTACGGTGATTTAAACTTTTACACACATTTTAAATAATACCAGTGGTAATAATTTTTATTAATACAGTTAATCAATGGATTTCCCTTTTGGTATTAGATAAATATATTTTATCCTACAAAGTACTCAGTAATCCAGAGATTTGAAATTCAGATTCAGACCTTATAATATTTTGACATGTTTGACATGATGCATTTGATGTAGTGTGTTGTGGTTATTCATAACAAATAATAATAAAAAAAATAGTAATAAAATAATAATAATAATAATAATAATAATAATAATAATAATAAACAATGTGCACAAGAAGCTATAATACATCATTCATATCTCGTGTATTACTAGTGGATGACAACTTTGGCTGGTCAATTTTCAATTCATAAGAGACCATTACTCTTATCAACTCACATGATCCTTCAGAAAATCATTCTAATATGCTTCTTTCTTACTATCATCAATATTGAGAACAGTTGCTAACTACTATTTTGTAGAATGTTTTTCTGGATTCTTCAATGAATTGGATAAAAATCTTTTGAATCTTTTTTAATGAATAAAATTAAATCAATCAATCAATCAATCAATGAGTCAATCAATAAATAATTAATTAATTAATTAATAGATAAATTAATGAATGAGAGTGACGCAGTGGCACAGTAGGTAGTGCTGTCGCCTCGCAGCAAGAAGGTCGCTGGTTCGAGCCTCGGCTCAGTTGGCGTTTCTGTGTGGAGTTTACATGTTCTCCCTGCGTTCGCATGGGTTTTCTCCGGGTGCTCCGGTTTCCCCCACAGTCCAAAGACATGCGGTACAGGTGAATTGGGTAGGCTAAATTGTCCGTAGTGTATGAGTGTGTGTATGAGTGTGTGTGTGTGTGTGTGTGTGTGGGTGTGTGTGTGGGTGTGTGTGTGTGTGTGTGTGTGTGTGTGTGTGTGTGTGTGTGTGTGTGTGTGTGTGTGTGTGTGTGTGTGTGTGTGTGTATGCGTGTGTGGATGTTTCTCAGAGAAGGGTTGCGGCTGGAAGGGCATCCGCTAGTTAAAAACTTACTGGATAAGTTGGCGGTTCATTCCGCTGTGGAGACCCCAGATTAATAAAGGGACTAAGCCAACAAGAAATTGAAGGAATGAATGAATAAATGAACTGACCCCAAACTTAAATCCATGGATGGGTGAATGGATGTAGTGAGCCCAAAGATTTAAAAGAAAACTTGTTCTCAAAGGCACAAAACTGACTATACTAGGCTGTATGATTTTTTAAAAATCATACCTACATTTGCCTTAGACTCCTCTACTTTAGACTGTTGTGATACAGACATAAAAAAACAGAAAATGTATTGCCTGACTAACAGAATTGGAAAAGAAAAAGCAATCGTGTGTCTGAGAGAGAGATAGGGAGTAACAGAAAGAGTGGGCCATTTGGACAGATATCTGTACACAGTGAAAACATCAAGCAGAGTTGATCAAAGTACAGCATCATCTACAGCTCAATTCATCTCCTCTGTTCCCTGTCACCATGTGACTGTCCTCCATTAACCTCCCTCTTTGCCACACTCACACACATCAATTGATTTAAAATAAAAAATAAAAATACAGCACGAGTCACAGCATCATAAAAAAACCCATACCTCTAATTTGGCATCAAGGTCTGCATCAGATGCCACCACATGCTCATCTTCCTTCTTCCCAGTAGCCTTGATCAGAACCTGCTTGGTCTTCCAGAACTTCTTCTGCATTCGGGCTATGACTGAACTGTCCTCACCCAAAACTGATCTGCCGCTGAACATATCGCTGGAGAACCTAAAAGCATATCCAGTGCTCATTAGATAAATCTATGCTTAAAAAATAAGAAAAACTGAACCATTTGTGGAACAAATTCAAGATACAAACCCATAGCTGTCCATCTTTCTGATGAGCAAGGCTTAGATCTGCAAATAGAATACAGTCATTGAATCATCCTGCTTTGAGTCATAATAACAGCACAAATGTTTCACAGTCTGGCGTCGGGTTTGTAACATTTTTTTTTTAAACAAATGACTATTTTTATTAAGGAAGAAAGCACATTAACACCTATAATTATGCATAATTATGATGTATCAAATATTGTTGCTGCAATTATTAGCTTAAGCTTTGATCACAATATAGTGATATTGATCTAAGCTGCAAGCAGAAAATTATTTTAACAGGTATAGCATCTAAGAAATATTATGTATTGTTTTTTTTTGTAAATACATGTTCAAAGTAAACAAGTGTTTCAAACAAATTAAATTGTAAAAGTATCATAAAGTAAGACAGGTAACACCTTTCAATAGCGTCTCATTAGTACATGTTATTTAACGGAATCAAAGCAACAGAGAGAAAAATCCAGATTAATTACAATTACTATGTTCATAATAGCTTAAAAATACAACTGAATTTGATTACTTATTAACAACAAATAATAAATAGATTATGACTTGTAATCAGATCACAACAACAAAATTTTACGTGTTATTATGCATTGTAGTTTTCATCACAAGTTTAGTTAAATCAACTAGTGATAACATACCATAGCCCTATAAACAGTCAGAGAATTAACAATCATCATTTCAGCATGTAGTGAGTCAGATTAACATGTAAAAATTAAGTCTCCAAGCAGTTGGTTTTGTTATGAATGATATGGCAAACAATGTAAATATTATAAAATTAAACCCTAAAAAAAACATATTGCCATGTTTTGAAATCAACACAATATCAATATTGTGCATGTTAATGATCACGATATATCAAATAATTGAATATTACCATGTCTTTCAAACTATATTACAAAAGCCCAAATAAATGTGACTATTTTAATTCATCAAATATACAATTTTACAAAAAAAAAAAGAAAAAAAATTGGCAAATCCCAGTTTCACAAAGATTATGTGCCAGTGAACACAAGAAATGACTGATAAAAATGTTGCTTTGCTATATATTAAAATACTGAATATTTTTATATAAATAAATTGTATTAATATTACCATTTTACTGACAAAATATGTAAAACATTTAGTAAATATATAAGGGTAGTTTTTTTAAGCCTATTTTATGAAAAACATATTAAAAGTACTTACTTTACAAAATCAGCGGTGGCATTCAGTAGACACTGATGAAATACATAAGACATAAAACCAATCATCATAAAAACAAACATATTACAAGTTAAAAGTCACTGGACAGTTTAAATTAATAATTCATAAACCCAAGTTTTGAGGAATTTCCAATGTTTACAAATCGAATGTTTAATTTAGCGAAATGACTGGATGAACAGAGTAAATGAATTACTACTCTGCCCTTTGCAGACTGTTGTCTTTTTGTTCCTTAGAGGTAACAGCTGTTAGCTCTCACAATGACTCTCGCAGTCATAATTTCCCAAATTCAACAACTCATATCTCATACAGCTAAAAACAAAAGCATTTGACGTTTAACTCGAGTCATAAACACTAAAAAACAAACACCTGTTCTGATATTTAATCAACACACGAATACAGTTTTGAGCTATTTCAGTGTCTGTTTAAACAATTAAATCACCAAAAAAAAAAATTTCCACACAAAACAATACGTATTTGAGTGAAATGGAGTATTTTAGGAGCTGACGCGGTTCTGGTCGCACCTTCCTCATCCTCTTTATCCAACTCATCACGGCTCTGGTTACATTATGTCACATTTGCTTGTTTTTTTTCCACGCGTTTTGATTTTAAACTGCTACTTTGTGTAAAGTTAACAGGCTGAGCCACTTATTCACGGCGAGTGAAGGACTCTTTGCAAGGTCAGACGAATAAATATTGTAAAAAGACAGTTACCGGATCCCAAACAAGATAAGCAGGAGTCATCGAGCTCGCGCTGCGTTTCCCTATAATAATAACCCTGCTAACTTAAAACGCCAACGTGACATGGCGACTTCGGTCTGCAGTTTTTGTCTGATACTGCTGGAGTGCCTACATTTTATAATTCGCAGTCATCGGATATGAGTGTATACATTTAAAGCAATTGTTATTAGGACATCGCATTTCCTTACCCGCTGACGTTGCCGTGAGCAGCGATGGGAACGTTCACGCACGTCATTCCCGTGAGCTGTGAGACAGCGCATGCGCAGAAGCAGCTAAACACAAGCTGCTCAATGGTTTGATGAAAATGTTATTTATGAAAGGATCTTTATGGGAGTTACTGAGGTCTATGAAGCTTAGACTGGTGTGTTTGCTGGCTTTAAAGGTAGTTTTAGGGGTTTTTCTCAAAAAGTGGACTTTTTTGCAGTTATACGCCTAATTTTCTATTTAATTATAAGATACTGGACTGGTATAAATACTGGATTTAGTATTTTAAGCACTATTTTAGCTGGATTAGCTTGTCGGATGACCATCATAACCACACTTTTTGATGTACCAAAAATATTTCCTAAAATGTAGAATAAAGAAATATGAAAAACATCATATTAGTAGAAAAAAGTTGTTAATTAAAAATTGAAGCTCATTGTACCTTATTAGGCAAATAACAAGCTGGCCAGCACATTTAATTTTCTTAAGCCAGAATTTGGCCATTTAAATTATAATAAATTAAAACATAATATTAATAATAATCTAGAGCTTCACAGTTTTTCTAGCTTCTCTTGAAAAAAATACATTTAAAAATTCATGGATAACAATAGGCAAGATAGTATTCAAATTGATTTTAATATAGGCCACTTTTGATGCTTCACAGACTTTTTATTGGTCATTTTTTATTTCAAGAATAAAATTAATTTTATATATTTAGAATAAAAAAATAGTATATTTAGTTACTTGTAAAATGCTTTCTTTATTTAAAAAACTATGCAGTAGCAAAAGACACCTTCTATTACATCAGATTGTGTAATACTGGTGTCTTAGCATTGTTCTGGGCTCTCTAATTCCCCCCCCCACCCCTCCCCCCCAAATCTGCTGAAAGTTATAAACTTAAGTTATTTCACTTAATTTCAAATTATTTATTTTATTATACATTCAACAACACATTTATTCATTCATTCATTTTTTTTCAGCTTAGTCCCTTTATTAACTCGGGGTCGCCACAGCGGAATGAACCACCAACTTATCCAGCATCTTTTTACACAGCGCATACCCTTTCAGACGCAACCCATCTCTGAGAAATCAACAACAAAACATTCATTCTTTTTTTTTTGACCTAATTAAATGTTTTATTTATTATTGTTTGATAAAAAATTATACTTCAGAGTCAGGGCTGAGGAACATTATTCACTAGATTTAGAAATGTTCTTTTTGTTTTAATTGAATTTTATTTTATTTTAATTAATTTTATTTTTTTCATTTATTTTTTCATTTTATTAGTATTTTATTATACAGAATGAATATTTTATTAATTAATTAATTTTTATTTTGTATGATTTATTTTATTATTGCTTTCCATTTATTTTCATTTATTTTATTTTACATTTTGTAGAATTAAGATAATTGGTTTATCTTTGAGTGTCTCTTTATGACTGTATTGTATTTTTTATTTAAACTATTATTATTATTATTATTATTATTATTATTATTATTATTAGTCTTCGTTTGATTTTGCTTTTGTTTTTCTTAATTTTCTTAATTTTTGTTAATATTGAGTAGTTGCCATTTATACCCAGAGGATGGCGCCGTTGAAATAGTGATGTAGACGGAAGACAGTGAGCACTGTGGGCACTAGTGGGCACACATGAAACAGAAACAAGATGCAACGTGTGCCGCAACAATACAAAGAGAATAACATTTTAACAATTTAAAAGTTGTCATTTTATTGGCATGCACTATACATACAACAGTATACTATGTGTGCTATGGCAATAAAAAGAGAATAAAGTTTTGACATAATTAATTTAAAAGGTAAAAAAAATATGGTAATGCCCTGTACATACAACAATGCATGCTGCAACAAGATAATAATAATGATAATAATAATAATAATAATAATAATAATAATAATAATAATAATAATAATAATAATAATAATAATAATAATAACAATAATAGAAAAGACAGAATAAAACTAAGCTCTTTTATAAATGTATAAAAAGGAAAATCTCAGATTGTGATGGCCCATATTGTGTACTGCATGCCAAAAACATCACTCCTCTTGTTACATAACATGATTCCAAAATAACTCACTCTACTCATCTGAGATATACAATCTGAGACACAAGCTGGTAAAAGAAAATCAGGAAGCTGCGGTTTTGTTGGTACACTCATTCTCACACTTTCAGAGTAGAAAAAAGGCTGATACAGCGACACTTACAAAATCCTGTCTCCTTCTCACACGTATACAGAAAGACACACACCCAGACACAGACGGGCACATGCCAACACCACACCCAGCTCAAACACACATCCTTCACCTCAAGACCCTCGTCTTCACAGATGCAGCATGAAACAACTAAACGCAGACAAAGAAAAAAAAAAAGATAAGATAGATGTAGTCTGAGATGTGCAGATAAAGATCAAGAAGACTTTTGAAAGTTTTTAAAGAATTATTCTGCTCACCAGTGCCACATTTGTTGGATTAAAAATATAGTAAAAGCTGCAAAATTGGCTAATATTATTACAATTGAAGTAACTGTTTGAAAAATAATGAAATACTGGAACTGCTTTCTTTTGAATGTACTCAAGGCCGGATTTAACCAATAAGCGAGGTAAGCAGCTGATTAGGGCCACAGGAAAATCTGGGAAATCTGGGGGCCCCCAATAAATATCTAGAGCTATAAATTATACCTATAAACTAATTTGTGAAACAAATTAAATTTTCAACATAATCAAATATTGTTTAGTATACAATCAAAAAAAATATTATTATAATAACATAATGTTATAGAATAATAATAATATTACCAAATAAATAATCCATCATTGATCATTAGTCCAGCAGTCAAATATATATATATATATATATATATATATATATATATATATATATATATATATATATATATATATATATATATATATATATATATATATAATTTTTTTATTATTATTTTTAGTTGAAAATTCATTTTAAGATTTATATTTAATATGTAGAGATTGCATTAATTTAAAATGTCGAAAAGATGACTGAGTGATATAAACAAACAGCAATTTAAATAAAAATGTAATCAATGTAGAAAGGTTGTATTTCAGGCCATATATGGGTGGAATTGCTTAGGGCCCTAAAATCACAAAATCCGTCCCTGAATGTAGTTTGCAGTTTCTATCATTTCTGGGATTTAAAACGGATTTGTAATTCCTCTAGTTTTCAGTGTCATATGATGCTTGTGAAATTGATAAAATGTTTTATTAGGATCGGTTGTTATTGGAATTCAATCAATATGGATGGTTCTTTTAATAATTAACCTTATTATCCTACTTAGTAGGTTTGTGAAAACTGATGTGTTTTCCTTTTTAGGATTCTTTGAAATATTAATAAATATTAGTAATAAACAGTTGAAGTCAGAATTATTAGCCCCTTTGAATTTTTTTCTTTTTTAAATATTTCCCAAATGATGCTTAGCAGAGCAAGGAAATTTTCACAGTATGTCTTCAAATATTTTTTCTTCTGGAGATAGTTTTAAAAGCCATTTTAAGGTCAAAATTAAGCTATATTTGTTTTTGCGATAATCTACAGAACAAACTATCCTCCAGCTGCAACCAGGAACTGGGAAACATTCATACACACTCATTCACACACATTGGAGTAACAATGCTGAAATATCGACTATAAATCAGATGAATAAGCAACAATATACAACAAACTGTGCAAAAGGCCTCTATTACATTTGTTGTTTCAGTGATGGTATACTGGTTTGGTTGTACATATTTATTCTCATTCTCCCTGTTAGAACATAACCAGACCTTTTTTTCTGGATTAGTTTTTTGTATAGAGTAAGTCCAAAACATGAAAACATAAAGCCACATGAAGGCATATGAACGATAGAAGATTGAGTTTTGGTCTTCAGTGAAACTTGCTGGATTTTGCTAGTTTTTAGCTTTGCTTCTGCCAGTGGTGTTGGCAGTATTGTCTGAATTGATGATGGGAATGTGAATACTGAAAAGTAGTCGGTATGACATGTAGTTACATTTTTTGAGAGGTGTGTGTCTGCGTCGCCGACGGCTTTGTGTCCACTCGTAGGCTGCACCGTAGCATACACATGCACTTGACACAGAATCATAAATAGCCGAAGGAAAATGAATGACTGACTAAAAACTGTTGAGCTGCTTCAAATGTTTGTGGAAACATGCGACCCAACCAAAAATACCATTAAAAATGTATTTACTTAAATTCACAACGGACAAATTTAGTTGTTCGAGAGTGAAAGTATGATTTTATTTATGATTTTATAAAGGTTGCTTTAATATACTTAAATAAAAAAAAAACAGCTGATGAAACACACACAGTCATGAAATGGCCTCCTCAGAGTCCAGACCTAAATATTGTAAAGGCAGATTGGGACCACTTTTAATTACACTTTTTATTGCTTGCTAAAAGTAAATTAGTTTTGTTCATTGTTTTTTTTTTTGTACATTTTTTCTGTATTTTCTGTTTGTAAATTAATAAAGAGATTTAAAATTAAACACAAATTTAACAATTAAACAAGTATATACTATACTCTGCAAAAGTCTAGGCCACTAAACTTGACTTTTGCACTGTACTGTAGATTCAATAAGCATACAGCTATTTTAAATTGTAACAACATTTCCCAGTTCAATTCAATAAACAAATAAATGCAGAATTTGTGAGCAGAATAACCATTTAGAAACTTTAAAAAGTCCTACTGATCATAAAATAAAGATTTTATGCATTATTAAACAAGCTCAGAAACACCTGGACAGCAGACAAACATCTGTTGACAGCAGACTGCTGGACCCTCGAGACACAATGACGGTTGAAACGCTATAAAACTGAGTTTGACTGTTTCTGTTCTTATCAATGTAGATTTTGTTATTAGCCTTCAGCCGCTGGGAACAATGGATAAGCTGGTTCTACCCTCAGCTTCTGGAATTAACAAAGAGGTTGAATTGCGTTGTAATCCTTTTTATTTGCTTGGTGTGGCAGAATGAACATATGAATGATGCAGCTGAATCTTATCAGTTAGTTAGAGCCAACAGCAAACTTAAATTAGATTAATTGTATTTTGGGAGGTGATGGATATCATTGTAATAAGCCCTGTAAAGAGACCTTTATGATATACAGTATAGTCAACATTTAAAGAGGATAAAAAAAATACTTTCATCATTTCAAATTGTATAGTGGTCAAATATTTATTTAAAGTGCCTTATGTGGCTTTACTTTACTTTATTTTGCAAATTAAATAACAAAACTAAACAGTGTTTAAGTATGCTGAAAGTTTCAGAGATATAAAATATCAGTTGATAAATAATATAAATTCACAAGTCGTAAAGTAAAGTAAAAGCCAAAAAATGGTTTCAATCTGGATAATAATAACTAGAATTTATAATTTAGCACAAATAATAAAAGATAATAAGGGACAGCACGGTGACGCAGTGGGTAGCACGATCGCTATACGTGAATTGGGTAAACTAAATTGTCCGTAGTGTATGTGTGTGAATGAGTGTTTATGGATGTTCTCCAGTGATGGGTTGCAGCTGAAAGGGCATCCGCTGCGTAAAACATATTCATTTCGCTGCGGAGACCCTAGATTAATGAAGAGACTAAGTCGAAAAGAAAATGAATGAATGAGACAACACAGGGGTGTCACAATGGTGCAGTGCAATGTTGCTGGTTTGAGCCTTGGCTGGTTCAGTTGGCTTTTCTGTGTGGAGTTAATAGTAATAATACCTTTTATTTTTAGGCCCCTTTCAAAGCACTCAAGGTCACCTTACAGCAGATCCAACAGGTGCCACGCCTCCTTTTTAAAATCGAACAATTTCGGACGACTGAACTCATACGAATTTGTACGAATCAGCCACTAAACTGGCAAAGCGTAAAATTCTTAAGTTTTCTCGTAAGATCAGGCTGGCAGATCACAAGCACATCATTAAAATACAAGCAGTAAAAATTGACAACCAGCTAAATATTATACCAGTAAATCATTAAAAACTATCCTAAACAAAAACTTTTTTTATCTAAGATATAAAATTGGAAATAGAATCCATCTGGCAAATGTGCAAAGGCACAAAAACAAAAAACAAAAAAGTTTGCATGTTCTCCCCATGTTGGTATGGGTTTCCTACGGGTGATCCGGTTTCGTTCACAGTCCAAAGACATGCGCTATAGGTGAATTGAATAAACTAAGTTAGCTGTAGTGTATGAGTGTGAATTAGTGTGCATGGGTGTTTCCCAGTGATGGGTTGCAGCTGAAAGGGCATCTGCTGTGTAAAACATATGCTGGATAAATTGGTGGTTCATTCCACTGTGGAAAATGAATGAATGAATGAATGAATGTATAATTGTGAGAATTCAGGCCTTTAGCCAGCCTATTGAAAAGGGTGGTTCTTTTTTCTCAAAAAGTGGATCTTTTTGCAGTTATTCTGCCAAATTAAGTTAAATGATAAGGTTCAAATACTGCACTTTAGTGACATTTTAAGCACTAATAATTACTGCATTAGCTTGTCGGATGGTGATCATAACCATATGTTTTGATACAAAAAAATATTTCCTACAATTTTGTCAAAGAGCTTACTATACTGATTTACCATGAAGTGTTTATTTAGAAATGTGTTTAAGCTGTAATTTATTACAGTTTTATAAAAGGTCAGTACAGTACAGTTTTTCACAAAGGTTATGAGATTAGAATTTTAAATGAAACATTTTGAATAAAGAGGTATGAAATAATACTTAAATATTTTATAAATTTTAAAATAGTAATTTATCATCATGCATCATTAACAAAAAACAAATAGGAATATGTCAAAACTTACAAATAATGCAGATATCATTTGATTTACGAGTTTTTAAGACCAATATCATATCAACATTTGATTTGATATTTATTTATTGGGATAAAACACTTGAGATGTACCATCTAATTTTCAAGGGGGTCCCACAATTAATCACAATCACATAATAATAACACCAAAAGACAAAACAAAACATACATAAATATATATTATGTAGTACAAAAACTATAGACAGATCAGTGTATCCAATCACCACATAAATAATAACATCCTCAGTAAAAACCAATGTAAAATATGATAACAAAGTTTGCTTAAAGACCTTAAACGATATAATGGATCGAATGTTAGCAGATAAATTATTCCACTCTGTTGGACCCTTAAACATAAAAGCTCTTTTACCCATAGGTTTTTTACAACAAGAAACAAAAAAATAAGTCTGAACAGAATGACTAACTTGATAATTTAAGTAAAAAAAATACAAAATAATGTTGTAAATAATAAGGATACTCAAAATGAATACATTTAAATAATTTGAAGCCAGTGAATATGCCACGGCAACAGATCAATGATGTGTGTTAAAAGAACAACCCTGAACAAATCTGCAAAGTCTTATATGCTGTATTAAGAGGAGCAAGATCTAATTTCAACGCACTTTGATAAACAATATCGCAATATTTAAAAATTGGCAAAATAAGTTGGAGCAAGTTTCATGTGAACACTAAATGAAAAACAATGCCTAGACCGATATAAGGTACTAATTTCAAAGTAGACTTTACTTACAATATGATTAATATGTGATTTAAAGAAAAGTTCAGAATCAAACCACAATCCAAAGTATTTAATCGTGCCAACTTCATCCAAAGAAGTACTGTCATTACATAATATAGAATAGGAGTAACTTTTTGATTTAAGTTTTTGTCTGGAACCAAAAACCATAATTCAAGCACTAATTTCAATACTTTGACATAGTCACAAAAACATAATCAATACTTTGCTTGAAACCCTGTTATATATTATCGGATATTTAGTATTTTATTTGTTGGATGGTTAATAAAAATCTTCATTCTAGAAAAATGTAATTTTCTGCCTATTTTTTGATGTGTCAGGCTTGACAGAATTAAAACCAACTAAAAAACATATTAAAAACTGTAGCCTGTAGGTAAATAACAAACAGAATTTTTACATTTGTATAATTAAAAATCTAATTTGTCCTTAAGCCTTCTTCTATCATTTATTTTCACAATTTATGATGGCTTATTGTCAAAAATGGTACAAATGAGTTCATATAGGGGACCAATTCTAGAGTGAGGGTGTGGGTCTTTTGAACCACCCAACCCCCCCCCCCCCCCCCCCCCCCCCCCCCCCCCCCCCCCCCACCCACCCCCCCTAGATACGGACCTGCAATAATGGTTTAAAGGTATTACAATTCATCATTATTCTAAACGCTTTTAGAATAATGTTTACTTCACTAAAACTGCTGTTTTATCAAACTACTTGTTTAACATCAGCTGAAACCGCACAATTAACATTTATTAACAATTAACGTTTTATGTTCAGTCGACTTGACTTTGTAAAAGTTAATTAATCAGACTACTTAATTCCTTCATGTTGTTCCAACACAAATTGATCGTGTGAAACCCAGCATCTTCTACAGTGTTGTTTTTCTCATGTGTAACACGCTTCAGGTGAAAACATCTAATGAATAAATGTGAAAGGAAATATGAGCTAAATGAAATTCGTTGGAACTTAACAGTGCAAGTTGTGTCTTTAGTCATAACTGCTACCATTTTAAAGGAGCTACCCTTTCAATATCACTCACACAGGAGTGGCTCGCGATCAATAAACCTTTAGCACTTGTCTGGAAACAAAGGAGGAGGCACTTTATGAGACTTTCGCAGCAAATGTACAGCAAAAATGAGTTAAACGTCTGAAGGAAACGACCCCACCCCAACATCCAAAATGTGATAGAGTCATTTGTGTGTGTGGCCATTATAGTGTGTACTTACGTTGTCAGTAGATATGCAGGTCATTTAACACGCAGCCTCGACCCCCATCCACACACATATACACACAGAGCAGTGAATGTGCTTCTACAAAGGATGCAAATGACAGACAGGAGGATTTCATATCAGTTCTCAGATCAGCCCATCTAATCCTCTCAAAGACCCTGCGACACCATTCACACTGTCAGAGTCAGATTTCTAAGAAGACAGAGGAGACAAAGATTGCAGAGTTTTAAAAGGGATACCTCATCCCGAAATGAAAAATCTGTCATTGTTCACTCTTCCTCGTCTCAATCTACATCCGTATGCCTTTCTTTCATTCGCAGAATGCAAAAGAAGTTTTGAATAACGTTTTAGGGTTTTGTGCATATTGTGCCCATAAGTCAATGGGTTTTAATGTTGATGCTCCCATATAGAACATAAAGGTCTGTGAATTTATCCACATATCCAGAGTGCACTGTTTAAAACAAAGGGTGCTACAGTAGGAAGAACCAACTTTTTTCCATTTTAATTATCCTTAAAACAAACATTTTCCACTATAAAAAACCTTTTGCGAAATGAAACGTTTCCATGGATGTTAGAGTTTCTTAATGGAACTATTGATGCCAATAAAGAACGTTTATTTTTAAGAACGTGGTTATCAGTTGAAGTCAGATTTACTAAACCCCCTGTTTATTTTTTCCCCCAATTTCTGTTTAACGGAGAGAACTTTTTTTTTTCAACACATTTCTAAACATAACAGTTTTAATAACTCATTTATAATAACTGATTTATTTTATCTTTGCCATGATGACAGTGAATCATATTTGACTAGATATTTTTCAAGAAACTTCTGTACAGCTTAAAGGGACATTTGAAGGCATAACTAGGTTAATTAGGTTAACTAGGCAGGTTAGGGTAATTATAGTTAGTGTATAACGATGGTTTGTTCTGTAGACTATAAAAAAATAGCTTAAAGGGGCTAATAATATTGACCTTAAAATGGATTTTAAAAATTAAAAACTGCTTTTATTCCACCCCCCAAGCCCCCCCCCTCACTTTAGGGCTGTGGGCGGCGTGACTGTCCTTTGCCTAGAGCGGCAGTTCAGCTTGCTTGGACCCTGATTGGGTTTATTCACTTTTTTAAGTAAAGTAAATAATCATGTTTTAGCGTGTAGAATTCAGAAATCATGAATTTAGCCAACAAATGATTGTTTGTGCTTACAGTTGTGAACAGAGACTTATTGTGATTTAAAGGAATATTTCACCCAAAATGAATATCCTGTCATCATTAACTCACCCTCCAGCATTTGAATTTCCTATTTCTGTTTACCACAAAATGAGATATTATGGAGAATGTTGGAAACTAGCCATTGACTTCCATGGTATTTTCTTCCCTTACTATGGATAACAATGGCTACTAGTTACCAACATTCCTCAAAATATCTTCTTATGTAGAAGAAGGAAACTCATACAGGCCTTAAAACAACTGAGAGTGATTGGATTGGTGAGTAAATTTCAATTTTTGGAGGGTGAACTATCCCTTTAAAACCCTGATATACTCAAAACAAAGATATTTTCGTACCTTGATTAGCAGCAGAAAGAAGGTGGAAATCCTGCAAACAAATACTGATATCAAACATCCGGACACAGATGTTAAGATCTAAATATCTCCTGCATGCTTTCATCACAATAACACAAGAATATGAGTAAATGAATGAATGAATGAATGAATGAATGAATGAATGAATGTCAAAAGATTAGGTCAGTATAATACTTTGAATATAAAGTATATTTAAGACTAAACAATACGTAAAGATCTGTGTAAAATTACAATCGCATATGACTGATAAAATCAACTCATACACTAAAAAAAAGGCTGGGATGTTTTAACCCAACACAGGGTTAAGTATGACAAACTTCAAATCTGATGCTAATGAGTCATTAATCTTGAACATTTTAAACCCTGTTAATATAAACAAAATCAGCTGAAATATTATCTAAGTATCTTTCTCTGTTCCACAGAAAAGGGCATTAAGAATGGCAGACCTTTGAACTGTTCCATGTTACAGTAAAAAGCAATTACAATGCAAGTGAATGGCCAATTCATAGGTGTGAATGGTTAAGCACATTACTTTTTCAATAGATGCAGCCATGTAAACTGTATGCATTTTTGAGCAACATTTTTGGTGTTGTTTACTAACCTTTCTGGGTAATTTTTTTCCTAAAAAATGCTGGGTTGTTTTAACACAACAATCCAATATGGTAATTACACGAAGATCAGTTTTCAAATGCTCATTTGGAATGATGTTAAGTAACAACAATTGGTTTAAAAGGTCATTTAAATATAATTCATTCATCCATTAATCAGGGGGGGGCCACAGTGGAATGAACCGCCAACTTATCCAGCATATATTTAGCGCAGCAGATGCCCTTATAGGTGCAACCCATCACTAGGAAACATCCATATACTCTCATTCACACTCAAAAGGTTGTATAGCAAAAGTACTGTCTGTTGAGACAATCCCCTTTTCCTTTTCTTCCAGGCATTCAAAATAATGAGAATACTTCATCGCAGAAATGTAAGGCTCTGCCATCTTGGTTTCTGTTTGCTCCCACGAGGAGCGCATTCTTTCGTAGAGTATGGGATTCAATGTGACTACGCAACCTAATCTCACAAGAAAACGTAAGTATTTTACGTTTTGTCAGTCTAGTGGCTAATTTGTACGAATTTGTATGAGTTCAGTCGTACGAAAATGTACAGTTTTAAAAAGGAGGCATGGTACCCACCCCATCCCTAAACCTAACCGTCATTGGGTGATGAGCAAATCATACTAAATTGTACGAATTAGATCAGATGAATTCCTACGAATTAGCCACCAAATCAAAATGTTACGAATTGCTGTAAGATTGCATTGGACTACGTTAATTTTAATTCAGCAATGTATTTGTTTAAAAGCTAATTAATTCAACTAAAAAGTAACTTGCATTACATTTTTTTTTAAACAACTCAAATATTATTCCTTATTTATTTAAGTAATGCAATAATTTACTTGTTACTTAAAAAACTAATATTATTATGTAACGCAAGTATTTGTAATGCGTTAGCCCAATACTGTTAGTTAAATCTGTAGCACTGTTAATGAAAACACTAGAGTTTCAATCTAAAAAAATAAATCTGGGTCATTATATCCAAAACGCAGGAGCATTTACAAACCATTGGGTAAAAGGTGTCATTTAGATTTAACTTTTAAAAAGTAACTCAACATTATTTGTCCATATTATTATCATTATGACCCAAGTTAGTGTTAAGAAGTTTTTCACTGTAATCAGTAAACATTTGTTCAGCTTATACACACAAACATTCATAAAATCCCACTGATTATGACATATTTGCACTTCTTCTCACCTGTATAATTCACAAGTAAATCAGCTATTTTCTTTGTCTTCTATGGCTTTTAATTAATATGGCTCTGTCACCGACTCAATTCCCTCATAATAGTCTTTTCAGCTGTCTCCATGACCAAACAAGCTGGGATGAAAGAGAGGAAAAAAAAGTGCATGAGCGGCGGGCCATTCAAACAGGTGTCTCCTCTTTCCCTAATACCACCTCTCTTTCACTCCCCCTGTCTCTGCTCACCTCTGTGAATGGCTTGGTTGAGCAGTGATTTGTTTTCTGTCGCCTTGAGGCTGGAACTTTAGTGGTCCACGTGTAGACTTCAAGGCACCATCCCACCGCCTGGTGGATCTGCAAATAGACCTCAGGTTGCTTTTCAGTTTCTTTTCTCTATTTCATAATGACAAGAACATAGATGCTGCTATGCATGATCTGATTTTATTTTAACTCTATGTTTGTCTGTTTAAATCGTTGGGTAGGAAGAAAGACCCACACGTAAACACATAATGACTCTCAGAAAAGGCCACAAATGCTTATCTGGAATCATCAGACCTATTGTATTCTTATCAGAGTCTCTCTGCCCTGTCCCGAGGGCTATTGTCATGCCCTATGGAGAAGGGAGGAAACCCAGTGTACTTACTAGCAACATTTTATATGTCTGTTTGAGTGGGTGTCCTTTTTTTGTGTGAACTGGCGCATTTCATGAAACACATTCACTTCTATGCACACTGAGGCTACATTTATAATCCAGACATTGCTTTTTCCTCAATGTTTTTGGGTTTCCATTAACATTGAGACTTCTAAAAGGATTCCCCGATGTTACTTTGAAATTATTTTACAATCTAGTGTAGACTGTGAAAGTGTATATAGATTGATATCTTTGTTTTTTCCTGTATGTGCCTGCTATGTGCTAATCACGTTTAGAGTAATGCTAAAAATAACTCACTTGTACTATCTTCAGATTACGTTCCTGTGAAAATGACTCTGTAAATTTGCTGAAATTGCTGTACATATTGATTTTTTGGGGGTTTTGACCTAGAATTTTGACTTGCTGTAACCAGAATGCACCAGAGAGTGGTGGGATATATTGCTAATAAAATTATGTTGGAGGTGTAGCACAAGAACTTTGTTATTAAAGGAGTTGTATGTCCGTTTTTTACTTTTCTAAAGCAACACCATAATGTTTGCCGATATTAAAGAAGCATGACAAGTGAACATTCTTGTTTATCTGAAAACAATACTGAAGTCAGATATTCTGCTTTGAAAATGTGTGTTGCGTAAATGTGTGTTCAGAGTGCCACATGAGGTGGGAATTAATTAGCAAATAATATAAATATTACGAACGTAAACATTACCTGAGCAGGTTACATTGTAACTCTGTGTCCTTTAAGCTATGCACAACATTTGCAGTGATAAGCAATTTAGCTGTTTGCACCAGACAAAACACAATATAAAATTAAATACATCCAATCAAAAGCACAGAATAGTGCACTCACTGCACTCCAACAAAATGGTAATCTAATTAATACATATTAAACATAGTTAACATTATTAAATGTGCATGTTAAATCACTGATATGTGTTGGTTTGCAATGAGCCACAGCTCTGAATTTCAATTTCAAATGGTTTATTATATTTCCAAGATCTGAGGTGAACAATCTGCTGCTGCTTTCAGTGGTATGGCAATAAATGTTATGTAAAATGCAATTCAAACTCACGTTATTAACATTTAACACTGAATAAAGCAGATGAGGTGTACCTGAGGTGATCATTATCACTTTATCCAGTTGTTCAGCTGTAGGTAACAGAAGCTGTTTCTAAAATATCAATTTGAGGTGTTGGTTAGGACAAAAATTCCTTTTATTATGGAAAATATTCCTTCTATTGTGTGCTGTTGCTTTTATTAAAAAAAAAACACATTTAAATCAGACTTTAGGCTCAATTGTCATGTTGATCTTCAATCTGGCAACCTTTGCTTGTGATTGTTTACTTTCATACTGCACCTTTAACTTTATAATACGTTTTTATTGTGTTTTTTTAAACATTCTCATTTTAGCACATTCTGAATATTCATTTGAAGATGCTCAATCTGATCTCACAGAAAAATATAAAGCTTTTGTCAGATTAGTGCAAATCACTGCGCTCTTAAAAATGCTGAATTGATTTTTTAAATAAATTTTACAAAAATATACAAACACAATTGCTGGGATTAATTCTTAAAAGGACAAAAATGAAAATTGTCTCACTATTTACTCTCACTCAAGGGGTTCTAAACTTTTATAAAGTTCTTTCTTCCTTTGAACACAAAAAAATATTCATTCTGAAGAATGTTGAAAAAACAGCCACTGACATCCATAGCAGAAACTAGGATGGAAGAAAAATCGCAATGGATATGGCTGTTCTTATCTAACACAATGTTCTTTATCTCACAACAATTTGTAACTTTTTGATGTAGTAGCTAATTTATATGAACTCATTCGTACAATTTAGTATGATTTGCTTACCCCCCATGACGGTTGGTTTTAGGGGTGGGGGTGGTTGCCATGCCTTCTTTTAAAATCCTACATTTTTGTACTCCTGAACTCATGAATTTGTGCGATTTAGCCACTAAACTGACAAAACGTAAACTAGTTAAATTTCCTTATGACATCTGGCTGTCTTTTCTCAGCATTCTTTAGTATGTCTGAAGAATGCCTGAATTTGGTAATATCAGGAAATTATGACAGAATTTTCATATTTGGGTAAACCTTCCCTTTAGATTAGTAGAAAATTTATCCAATTTTTTTTTCAAATATGGATTTTTTGTACACACAAGCTGAAAATTCAACGGTAACACCAGATGGAATCCTGATTAAAGAATCGAAAGAAACTGCAAAAACCCCTGACTTTAAATCCAATACAGCTGCCTACAGCAACAGCAGAAATGTGTGTGTGTGTGTGTGTGTGTGTGTGGTTTATTAGCATTTCTGTTTTTCTGTCTTAGTAAGCTCAGTGTACACAGTTATTCAACATCTATCTGTTACAAATAACACTGATTTCATTGCTACAAATGCCTCTATCCACATCTAAACCGTGATTAATATTCCTAAAAATCATTTCATCACTACAGCACAGTCAGAAAACAAATGAATTTATTCCAGCTATATGCTTGCTTAATTCCAGAAACAATTAAAAATGTTGTTTTTCTTAATATTTAAAGCTGATCTCTGTCCACATTTCTCAATCTGCTTTGACAGTTTTGTGGTGAATTCATATGGATTAATGGGATCTCGTTCATAACTTTAGTTTAATCTTTTCTGTGATAAATCTTTTCTGTGATAAAGTTGAAGAGCTGGGGGTTGGTGACGAGTGTGTAGGTGGTGTAAAAAAAATATTAAACACATAAAACCCATATGCACAACCAAATGCAATTCAGTGTGTGTTTGCTACTTTCGTACTTTTGATCTTATTAGTAAAGCAAAAGCACTGTCCGTTGAGACAATTCCCGCCTTTTTTTATCATGTGTTCAAAATAATGAGAATAGTTCATTGCAGGAATGTAAAGCTATGTCATTTTGGTTTATGTCTGCTCCAACGAGGAGCTAATCTTTCATCGAGTATGAGATTCAACGTGTTCATTTAAATTCAGCAACTCACATTACAATTTTAAAAAGTAACTCATATATGATTTTTTTTAAAGTAATGCATTAATTTACTTGTTACTTAGAAAACTAACATTATTATACAACTCGAGTAACTTCTACCCCCAACACTGTTAGTTAGCTAGTAATGAAAATACTGGAGTTTCAATCTGAAAAAAATTCTGGGTTGTTATAACCAAAAAGCAAATATCAAACCACTGGGTTAAAAGTGTAATTTAATGAAGTCAATAAAAACAAATAAAACCCCATTTATGCACAACCAAATGCAATTCAGACTCCTTGCACAAATTATGCACAAATGTATTCACCTTATTCTTTGCGTATGAGCAGGCGCTGCCATTTGAATCTTTTTGGCTCGAGACATCCGATCTCATTCACTTCTAATTATTTTTAGACATTAAAAACAGCTTGTTGCTGATGTTGTAAACTGATATTTTCTTAGTGTTATTGTATTTTGTCTGTATAGTCATGCAAACACTTGTTTGTAGAGCAAGTAATTTGACTGTTTTCTGCCATTTATTATTCATTTCTCCCATAGGGAGCTGAATCGGAAGTTCTAAAACAATAGCAAAAAACGAGCGCACTTCACCGTTGAAGAATAAAGTCCATAGCCCAACAGGATTAGTAATAGTAATTGTGACCCTGAACCACAAAACCAATCTTATGTTGCACAAGTATATTTTTGGTGTAGATAAAATTGCATTGTATGGGTGAAAATTCTTGTTTAACAATAATTAGTACACTGTAAAACCCAAAAAGTTAAGGTAACTCAAATAATTTGAGGAAATCAATTGCAACAAACCATTTAAGTACAAGTCCTAATCCTAATGAGTACTGTGAACTTAATCCATTTTAGTAAACAAAGCAATTTGAGCACAGTAAAACTCAACAAATAAAGAAAAATCAAACCAATACTGAAAATCCCAATAAGTTAAGGCAACTCAAACCGTTTGAGAAAAACTGATTGCTACAAACCATTTGAGTCAAAAAATAATCTATATGAATACTGTGAACTTACTCCACTTAAGTTGGAGTAATGAGGTATTTAACTCTTACCTTCAACACTGAGTTTAAAACTCTTTTCAAATGAGCAACAAACACTCAGTTCATTTAATAAAGTTGACTGTGGGGTTTTACAGTGTATAGTAAGAAAATATCATGTTCTATCAAGATATTTTGTAAATTTTCTACTGTTAATATATATGAAACCCAGTTTTTGATTAGTAATATGTGTTGCTACTTAGTTTGGACAACTTTAAGGTGATTTTCTTTCTGTTTTGATTATTATGAACCATCCAGACTTTCAAATAGCTGTATTTTAGCCAAATATTATACATTCTAACAAAGCATATATCAAGGGAAAGCACTTGGAAAGTGATGTTTCTCATTTATAAAATTAAATGTAAATCAAAGGCAGCAACACCAAGGCTCCAAAAATTTCTTTTTAAAAATGATCATTCATTTTTAGGAATATTTTTAATTGAATAAATTTGTATTTTTGGAGCCTTGGTGTTGCCGCCTTTGATTTACATTTAATTTGCACTTTTTGCGGTTTTGGCTGAGCACCCAATTAAGAGAGATGTGCGTGCTTTTGTACAGAGTTTTCTCATTTATAAAATAAAACGACATTTTTGAATGGTTTTGTAATCCAGCGTCACATATATAAATGTATTCAAATGTATAAATCATGCATAAGATGCTCTTTTCAGCATGAACACAAGAGGATGTGCTTCTAACTAGCTCGTTTGCTGTATACTGGCATGAGCGAGAAGAACACGAGGTGCATCGATTGCGCACACTTTCATTCTCCCACTCAGTGTTGCTTTATGCCTCTGCGCCTCTGACTTCTGTGGTCTCTGCAGACTTAAAAGACACCCGGTTTGTGTCTTACTGCACCAGCTGCCTTTCATCGGCCCACACGCATACACACAACCGCACATTAAAACACATAAATCAGATTTCTTAATCTTCCTATGGAAAAACTGTGAGCTCACACACAAATCTTTATAACTCACACATCAAAAGCTTTTCTACAAAAATAACAAATTCCATTAAACCATAACCTATATAATTAATCATTTTGATTTCACACATTGTTTGGGAGATTATTTTTGCATATGAGCAATAAGTAATGTCAGACTCTAAAAAGGCTGGGTGGTTGTAAACCAATGTTAGGAGAAAATCTGGACAAACACAGCTGTTGGGTTAAAAAGTGTCATTTCAATAGAAAAAAAATTTACTCAACATTGGGTTTGTTCATATTTGACCCAACATTGGTTTAAAACAACCCAGCATTTTTTTGAGTGTATGTACATAAAATTATTCAACATACTTCTTACTTATTCTGACCTGTAACTTTATACAGATTTGCATTTTTTAAACATGCTTTTCATTTTTGAATGATGGCGGAACATTATTTTGCTAATATTTATTTTCGTGTGTGTGTGTACGTGTGTTTGTATGTGTGTGTGTGTATGTGTATATATATATATATATATATATATATATATATATATATATATATATATATATATATATATATATATATATATATATATATATATATATATATATATACACACACACACACACAAACACACTCACTCGCCACTTTATTAGGGGTCCTGGATTGGACCCCTTTTGCCATTAGAACTGCCTTAATCCTTTGTGGCATAGATGCAACAAGATACTGGAAATATTCCTCAGAGATTTTAGTCCATATTGACATGACAGCATCTCTATTGGATTGACATCTGGTGACTGTTGAGGCCATTTAAGTACAGTGAACTCATTGTCATGTTCAAGAAACCAGTCTGAGATGATTCACGCTTTATGACATGATGCATTATCCTGCTGGAAAAGCCATAAGAAAAAGGGTACACTGCGGTCAAAAAGGGATGAACATGGGCAGCAACAATACTCAGGTAGGCTGTGGTGTTGACACAATGCTCAATTGGTATTTTCTCTTTTTCTGACCATTCTCTGCAAACCCTTGAGATGGTTATGTGTGAAAATCCCAGTAGATCAGCAGTTTCTGAAATACTTGGACCAGCCGTCTGGCACCAAAAACCATGCCACGTTCAAAGTAATTTAAATCACCTTTCTTCCCCATTCTGATGCTCAGTTTGAACTGCAGCAGATCGTCTTGACCACCGTTAACAAGCAGTTGGACAGCTGTACCTAATAAAGTGGCTGGTGAGTGTGTATGTCTGTATGTATGCGTGTGTATGTGTGTGTATACACACACACACACACACACACACACATATATATATATATATATATATATATATATATATATATATATATATATATATATGTGTGTGTGTGTGTGTGTGTGTGTATATATATATATATATGTAAAACTGTAAAACTGTTTGATGTTTAAAATTGGCATATATGAACAACATACTGAAAATCTACTGCATTTGGTAATATCTACTGAAAATTCAGTTTTGCCGTCACAAAATAGATGACTTTTTAAATATACTAAAATATCATTTTGAATTGTAATATTTCACATTATTTTAATTTATTTTTATCAGTGCAACTTTGGTTTTTGAGTATGTTTAATCTATCAGACCCGAAACTTTGTAGCAAACCCCACGTCTGTCCGTATTTATTTGAAGTGGAGTGAGGCTGGTCAATAATATTACAATATGTATAGCATTATTAAGATTACAGTATACATTAGTTGGCTTATTAACTATAAAATCAAAACCTACAGTTCATTTTGACTGATTTGTATCATAAAGGAAGGGTGAAAAGTTTCAGATTACTTGTACTACTGAAAAAAAAACACTAGCTAAATATACTAAACAGGATTTTTATATTTCCTGTGTTGGTAGACGTCAGCATCAAAAAGCAGTATTAGAAATATAGACTTACAACAAAACATAATAGCCTTTGCATCTTTGCTGGCTCGCAGACAAATTTTACTGCACTGGAAATCTTTAAATCCACCTAAAGCATCACACTGGCTTCAAGATCTGATGTTATATTTACACTTGGAAAAAATTAAATATTCAATTAGAGGCTCTAGCAAATTCTCATATGTATGGCAACCATTATTAACATATTTCTCTGCTATAAGTGTACTTCCTGGGGAATAATGTGACTGTCTTGTATGTAACTGGAATCTTTTTTCTTTGTCCTTTCTTTCTCTGTCCAGAATCTCAAGCTTCTTCTATGTTAACTTACCATTGTAAGATAGCACAGCCTTATCCCTCATTGAATCACCCATTACTGTTGTCACTCTATTTCTATATGTATTTATAATTATTTTATTTATTTATGTATGTATTTATTTTTTTATTTTTTTAAAGATTTGGCAGCCCTTTTTTATATTTTTTAAAAATTCATTATTATTTTTTTATAATTACTTTTCCTTTCATTTTTATTTATTTATTTATTTTTATCGTTCTTTAGGCAGTGTATTTAGGGGTCGTTAAAGAGGGTTTTATATGTATAAAATGTATATAAAATGTCAATTTTCTGTATAAATAATGTAACTTGTTCTTGGCATAAAAAATAAAGGAAAAAAAAAAGAAATATAGACTTCATCATTTTAACACCAGATAACTTATCAACCACCCTTGTAGAAGAGATAAGAGAATCAATGTTTATAACAGAATAAATAATTGTAGTAGATTTTGAACACACACACAAACACACACACACACACACACATACACACAGACAGCAATGCAGATCACCTTACAACCCTTTTTCAGTTTGAGAAGCAGCTCTCTTGAAGTCATCTCTGTTGGCTGGGGGGGGGGGGGGGGGGGGGGGGGGGGGGGGGGGGGGGCAGGTGAAAACACATGTTCTCCCAGAGGAAAGCACACACACACATATAGCCAAAGGGTTTTTGTGTCTGAGAACTGCCCTTCCTTGCTCTCTACGTCCAGCGATAGGCCTGACCTCTCATTTTAGCCAGGTGTCCTGACCAAGACTGCCGAATAGCATCTGTGACTGTTACAACCCCAAGTATTGAATAACAGAGATCTCATGCTAAACGCTCTCTTCGGGGACTCTTTGTGATCATTTTTCTTTTTGTTTTTAAATATGACCGCACACAGTACCATTTAAATGGCTGAAGGTATTCACTGCAATAACCTTCTTAAATACAGACCCATTTCAGCATGTAGGCATATATACATATCTAAGTGAGTTAAGTTAATTTTACTTGCTCTTTGGGTGTTTTGGACAATAGGGGAAGCGAACGACAAGTGACTGCCTCTGTGATTTTATCTGATCACCAACACATTAGCACCTTTCATTGGGATAAAAAGCCATTCAACGCATGCAGAACATGCGCAGCTCAAAGCATTTAAGAGATTAACATACAGTGTGCATATTTCTAAGACTAATTAACAGTGCCAATAAATACATTTAATTTAATGTGGGTCCACATTGTGTGAGTGTGTACTTTTCACAGATTGAACTTGAAGCAGGGCAACACTTTCACACGTATGTGTGTGTGTGTGTGTGTGTGTGTGTGTGATTTTCAGAAATGAAGACTCTGGTTGGATGACATTTAAGTGTTTTGAGGGTTGTGGTGATTTGATGTGGATTTAACGCCATTAAACAGTTCATGAAGTACACGCTGAACATGTAAACACATATACACAAATGATACTACACACTTAACAACAAGCTGAGTGCAAATTAATCTTACCTAGGGAAATTAACTGTTTTTAACTGTTTACTAAATTTCCATAAACACATTTTTACTACAAATAGACCATGATTAACCTATAATTAGTGTAAAAAACCATGATTAGTTTGAGGTTATTTTGTCATTATATACAAAAATGTTTGGTTGTTGTTGCTTCATTTTGCAGTAAAACTACGGTTATTAGGGATGTTGTGTTTGATAGGCAAAGTTATTACCTCACAAATTAAGTTAACTGACTTTGTATGAAGTTTTTCTCAAGGCAATACAATTGAAGCGCAGATTTCCCCCACAGGACGTCGTCTTCTTCACACACCAAACTTTAAACACGAAAACAGGAAGAGTGATTGCGGAAGACGCAGATGCAGCTACCTGCGAGCGCAGACTCGTGAGCGCGTGCTGTGCAGTTGACGTGAGTAAAATAGAGGCGGGGCTTCCGCGCGAGTGAGGTATTTAAACTGTTCGAGCGCCACAACATTTAGAAAAATACTGAAGACTTGCTGGAGACTGAAGGAGCTGGAGAAGTCTTTTAGAGATGGCTTATTACGAAGTAAGTTATAATGCCTATTTAAACATTGTCTGTAATTATTAAATAGCATACATTTAAATTAATTATTTCCAACTTTGTTAACTTTTTCAGCACATCGTCTTTGAAGATGATTTATCAGCTGATAACAGCTCTGAATTCGGCTCGGGGGACATCGGAGCCAACTTTGAGGTCCCGTGTGATGTGGAGGTCAGTCACGACTTCCAGAGGATCTTTCTCCCAACGGTGTACGGGATCATATTTGTTTTGGGTCTTATCGGGAACGGACTGGTTGTTCTGGTAATGGGTTGCCAGAAGAAATCCAGAACCATGACAGACAAGTACCGTCTGCACCTCTCAGTGGCGGACCTCCTGTTTGTGCTCACTCTGCCATTCTGGGCTGTGGACGCGGCCAAAGACTGGTACTTTGGAGGGTTCATGTGCGTGGCCGTGCATATGATTTACACGGTAAACTTGTACAGCAGCGTCCTCATCCTCGCCTTCATCAGTTTGGACCGGTACCTCGCCGTAGTGCGCGCCACGAACAGCCAGGGTCCGAGGAAACTTCTGGCCAACCGCATCATTTACGTGGGCGTGTGGCTCCCCGCCGCGCTCCTCACTGTGCCCGACTTGGTGTTCGCCAAAGCGGAGAGCAGCGCCATCCGCACCTTCTGCGAGCGCATATACCCGCAGGACTCGTTTGTCACCTGGGTGGTCGCTTTCCGCTTCCAGCACATCCTCGTGGGCTTCGTGCTTCCCGGGCTCGTGATCCTCATTTGCTACTGCATCATCATCTCCAAGCTGTCGCGCGGCTCCAAAGGCACGCAGAAGCGCAAGGCGCTGAAGACCACCGTGGTTCTGATCGTCTGCTTTTTCGTCTGCTGGTTGCCGTATTGCGGAGGGATCCTGCTGGACACGCTGATGATGCTGGAGGTGATTCCCCACAGCTGCGAGCTGGAGCAGGGGCTGCAGAAATGGATCTTCGTGACGGAGGCGCTCGCGTACTTTCACTGCTGTCTCAACCCGATCCTGTACGCCTTTCTAGGGGTGAAGTTCAAGAAGTCCGCTCGCAGCGCTCTGTCTCCCAGCCGGGGGTCCAGTCTTAAAATTCTGTCCAAGAAGAGGACAGGAATGTCATCCGTGTCCACAGAATCTGAATCTTCCAGCTTTCACTCTAGTTAACACAGGAGCGCGCACCTTGGACTATGAACATGCTTTCAGATTTAATGTCATAAAATTACTAGATATAAAAATGAGCAAACAGGCTGAGCCTAATTGAAAAGTTGTAAATCTGTTCATAAGAATGTTGACAAATACTGCAATGCTTCCAGTATTACTCTTTACATTGAGACTTTGTGAGGAAAAATGTGTTTATATATTGTGCACAATGTTTACTGTACATATCATGTGTGTATATAGATTTTTTTACTTAGTTCTTTTCTGCACTTATGTAGACCATTGCATTTATTTATTATGTGATAAACCAAAGATGGATTGAATTATCCATTCCAAGAGCTGCTTTGTCAATTTGAAGTCTTTACAATAAATTGTTTTGAATACTCAAACTTTTGTTTGTGGCCACATTTCTTTATAGTGCATGATAATGGAGTTTCCCTGCAATACCCAGTGTTTGTACTCATCATAGAGACATGTGACATAGTGTAGAGCGCTGTTTCTTATCAATATCTTTTCAAGCATAAAATAGAAAAAGTACAGTGATTACAGAAACGCATGATCTCTCCTGTCTGACACACACACACACTGACGATGGGGATTCTCTGAGATGCAAACTCAAGTCTGAAGAGACATGTCGTACCCTTTGAAGGGATTCCCAACACACTGCAGAGTCCATTCAACCATAAACAATCACACACTCACACACACACACACACACAAACCTGCTTAAATGCAAATAAAAGAAGTGCAAGATTTGGTTTGAGTTCCACATTTAAATTCTGTCAGAATCATTCGCACTTGTTTTCTGCAGTTTCATAAGTGTAATTTCACTAAAGTGGGGTTTTGTTTATTCAGGTGGTGTCACAACAAAACTGTGTTGCCATGTCTCTGACACTGATTGGCAGTTGTAAACATGCCCCATATGAGTCATAAAACCACATTTTGTATAGTCTGACTTGAAACAAAAACTTGATCACTGTGGTTTTATACAATGGTCTGGGTAAAAAAAAAAAACCCCGCTCAAGGTTAGGGGATCTTGATCACAATTGCTAGAAATTCATCAGACAAACTATGTGGCATACATGATGATTTGCCTTTCTGTGAAACTCACTATACTCAATATCAAATGAAAAAAGAGCTGCATTCTATTGAATATTGAAAGAAGAAAACAAATAGAAACCACTTTTAACTACTTCTGAAAGTTATTGTAGAGGATGTATGAAAACATGTCCGTAATGTCACACTATAACATTTTACAACTATAAAGTGGTTATAAAGTTTACAAAGTAGAACTTGATCCTAAAAACATCAAACTAATAAGTAAATGCATGACGTGATTTCTTCAAAATAAATATTTTGATATATTACTTTTAGAAAAGTGGAGCATGATGCTAACAATGTCAAAATTATAATATTCTTAAGGAATGCATTAGTTCAAAACCTCTAATGAAGTATCTATAAAACATTGTGTTTTACATGACCAATAAAAACTTAAAGAGTTTGCCAAATATGGACAAACCCAAATGTTGGGTTGACATTAAATGGACATTTTATATCCAGTAGTTTAGGTTGTCCATATTTGACCCAATCTTGAGTTTAAAAGCCAACATTGCTTTGTAAACATCCATATTAATAAGCTTTTGAATGCTTGACTCTGATTGGTTGATGAGCTCTTTAAGATGTGCAAAATACATATTCAAACACACAGCTAAAGAAGTTGTAGCCAGTTCAAGACTGCAGGTCCAGATTACTGCACTGCATGATATTTCAAATAGCTTCACAGACAAAAATCACATCAAAACAAAAGTCATTGCATTAGATGCGTAAGAAACAAAAAGAAATCTTACATCTAAACAATGCACTGTAAAAATGCTGGGTTCCTCACAAATCCTTCAATTGAGTTAACTTAATTGTTTTTACAAATTTAAGTGGATTGCACAAAAAACAATTAAGTTGTCCGCCCACAAAAACTTAAGAATTGTGTTGTTTCAGCTCATTTTAAATAAGTATTTTGAACAAGCAGCAAAATAATTTTTTAATGTGTGTCTTTAGATGTGGTAACCATATAGTAAACAGTACAAAATGATTAGTTGACTTTACTTAAAAAAGTGAGTAAACTTGCTGCCTTAATATTTTTACGTAAATTACCTATGTGCATAATTATAAAAAATAAGTTAAATCAACTTAACAGTTCCCAGTTATAATGGGTTTACTAACTATTTAAAATAAAGTCAAGCTGACGCTTTTCAGGCAACAGGTTTTACTCACTTTTTTAAGTAAAGTGAACACTTACAGTGTATATATTGTGTAAACTACATTTTAGGCACAATGTTAGTCTGTTTTGCCAATGAAAGTTGTTGCAATAAAGGACAGATCAGAAAATTTCTGCATCTCAAAGCAACAATGTTGTGTTTAGTTTATTATTGAATCCATTTTAGAACAATACATTTAGTTCAGTCATTCAATGCTCCATTTATATGTAATATATATATATATATATATATATATATATATATATATATATATATATATATATATATATATATATATATATATACAGTCAAGCCGAAAATATTTATACCCCTGTCAAATTCTGACTTAACGATTTTGTTCAAATGTAAATAAAAGTTAGAAGTAGATATATTTTTCCCACATAGATAACTCTTGTACATCATCCTCTTTTATTTTGGGAGAAGCCTGTCATTTTAAGCTAAAAAAATAAAAATTGCTAGTTAAATTTAAAAAACGTTAATTCAGAATTTGCCAGGGCAGTTTCAGGCTGCGTCCAAAACCGCCTACTACTCAGTAGGTACTGCATTTGAATTTAAACGTACAACTCGGCCGTTAGAAAAGTACGTTCTATACAGTATGAACGTGAAAAGTATGAATGGAATTCGAACGTACAACAATTTGCCATTTTGTCATGGTCACGTGACCTACCTGCGTCAATTGCCTCGCTTTACTCCCATTCATGAATTCGCTCGCGGGTCATCATGGGATAGCGCAGCATGCATGGGATGCGCACTCCAGAATCTCATTGGAAGTAGTAAGTCATCCGGGTACTTCTCGCATGCTGATTTTCGAATTCTATGAATTCGTATATACTACTCGGCTCACATACTGATTTTAGCGTACTATAAAGTATGAAAGTATGTGGTTTCGGACGCAGCCTCAGTCTTGACTGTATATATAAGTTTTAAAAAATGTTACAAAGAGGTCAAATCTGCTTTTGTTTGAAATAAGATTATTTTACTTACCCCACTTACATAATTTCTCATTTCATTTTAATTTCTCATTTCATTTCTAATTACTCACTTCTGAAAACAAAACAATATTTTTTACTAAATACTTGGACTACAACCAGGACAAAAACTATGTAAAATAAAAGCAGATTTTGCAGCTATAAAGACGGTCACTTGTTTTGTTTCAAAATGCAGCAGCTGTTTTGAATGAATCACTTGAATTAATTATTTACTGAATTATTCCTTAAGACAGGGACGTGTCACCAAGACCATTTCATTTAGTATCTTTTACATTTATTTTATTATTAATAATCAAATAATTACTTGTTTTATTTTGCACACTGCTAGTTTTTACTCAATACATTATTTAGCTGCTTGTTCAAACTACTTATTTAAAATGAGCTGAAGCAACACAATTCTTGAGATTTTTTTAGGAACAACTTAATTGTTTTATGTTCAATTCACTTAAATGTGCTTAACTTAATTGATTTGTGTTGGGACAACATGCATGAATTATGTGGAACCCTGCCTTTTTTACAGAGCATTGATAGGCCGGTGAATTATTATAAAGTTATGCACACCCAGTGTAACAGCATTACCACCTCAGATGTGCACTATATAATTGAACAGCCTGTCGTCAGTTATTTCTTAAATGAAATCTTTATACTCTAATATGATGAGGCAAGATCATACAAGACCACTATCAAAATTCTCTGGAATGAATTCTATGTACGTAGCCAGCATTTATTACTCATGATCCATGACAGTTTCATTCAATTCCAATGGGCTGAGATGGAACCACAATAAAACCACGGGAGGTCTTTACAGAAGGAGAAAGTATTACAGCAATCCTCAGCAGTGCAGTGCTTTAGGAAACAACAGGCTGTGACCCCGCATTGCAAAAGCTGCTAACCGGGCCACCATGCTAAGAGGTGGAAATGCGTGAGAGTCGACCCATTGAGGAGGCCAAATCTACGCGTAAGGACAATACAAACTAACAGCGGCGAGTGGACGGCCCGTTGAGTCCCAGTAATGGCCTCTAATGTAGAGTGTGAGAGATTTGCATGTCTGAGAGTGTTAAGTGCCCCATCAGGCCTCTGTTCCCCCCGGGGGCCGCAAGAAAGGAGAGCGGACGGAGAAACATTCCTTAAGAGCTGGTCATTTATTTTGCTGTTAACCCTCCTTGTTCACCTTGTCAATTTGAATACATGTCACTCGATGTAGAATGATATAAGAGAGCATTTCTGCACATTTATCCAATTGCCTGTCAATGTAACTACGTATCAATCTTCAGTTTTAAAACAGAATAGTTAACTGACAAATGGAAATTCTGTCATTATGTACTGCGAATTATGACCCGCTTCAAACCCGCTTGACTTGATTTTCCTTGAGTCATAAAAAGAGAGATCTTTTCTGAGCATGTGAGGAGATTTTAAGCATTAAATGATACAAAACGTTAAAAAAAATGTAAAAGTAGTCCATGTAAGTTATGCCCTGCATTCTAACAAAGACTAGAAAATACATAAAGAGACTTTGATTCCAAGGAAAGTCCACTTAAAAAATACATACACTGTAAAAATATACATGCTAATGAACAGTATCTGTATTTTATAGTAAGTGTTTTCTGTTTATTTATGGTTTTGGATTGCTTCATGGGACCTTGATCTCTGTACTGTCAACTTTTGATGTCGACTCTTTGGTTAACAAAGTGACTTTTAGTGCACACTGTTAACCCTTACTGTAGATTATGCAGTAAATAACTGTAAAATAGCCAGTGTTTTGCTGTATTAAAAGGAAACAGTATTTTACTGTAAAAGGAGCAGGATTTGTATGAAATTTTGTAGTGCAAAGAATAAATTACAGTAATTTACTTTATGTACCCATTACAGATAGTTACTGTGATAATAAATGGTAAATTACTGCTCAACCATTATTACCCCATGTACTGCTTTATGTTGCTATATATATATATATATATATATATATATATATATATATATATATATATATATATATATATATATATATATATATATATATATATATATATATATACTGTTCAGTTTTGGTATGTGTATGGTCAGTATTGAGGAGAAAGTGAGACAATGCATTGATGATAAGCTAAATTTCTCTGCAGCCATCTCTGTTTTCTCTTTGGTTCCTTTTATGTTTTTAACATTGAGTATCAGAAGTCAACCAATGTCAAAGTCACAGAGCTAATTAAAAGGTAAAGATATCGACGAGATGCATTTAAAGGCAAAAATATTCACACAGAGCAACCAAATTATCACAATCATTTTTATAACTTTGTTTACTATTCTATAATTAATTTAATTTGCCTAGTTTAGCCTATAGTTCAGCTTTTAAATTGCACTTTAAGCTGAATATTAGCATTTTGCTAATTAACTAGTAAAAATGTGTTATTTAAAAAATATGTTAAACAGCACGTACAAACATTTTCGCAGAGACTCAATGAATTTGTTTGGAAAACTTCAAATGAAGTAGGTAAAAATGGCATTAACAGTATAGTATAAAGACTTTCCTAAATAAATGTATTAATCAGGTTATTTGTTTTTTATTATTATTATTACTACAGGTTTGGAACAACATGAGGATCAGAATATTTATTTATTTTTTATTTTTTTGCTTTGGATGACGTTTGTATATTGTTTGTATATTATTGTTTTTATTCAATGATATGTGCATGATTGTGATAAATGTAGGCAATTCCTTTGAAAATATGCTATGTACCAAGGATGTCAAACTCCTGGAGGGCCGCAGCCCAGCAGAATTTAGTTCCAGCCCTTCTTCAACACACTACCTTTAGATTTAGTTTGATCAGGTGTGTTTAATTAGTATAACTGCACTGTTACTCTGTAGATTGTGCAGTAAATAACTGCAAAATAGCCAGTGTTTTGCTGTAATAAAAGAAAACATGTATTATTTATTAACACATTATTTTACTGTTAAAGGAGTAGACTTTGTATGAAATTGTGTAGTGCAAAGAATTAATTCCAATAAATTCTCTGATGGTTTATGTTGCTATTTATATAGACGTGCATTTTAAAGGCAGAAAATAATGATTTAGGCATCACCATACACTCCCACAGGCTGTCTGTCTTATTCTAAACACAAAGGTGTTAGAAATAGTTTTCAGAAAATGCTGGCCCTTTAAGGGAGCCAGGTGTTTGATTTGTTTACTGCTGAGTGTGCTCTATTCTCTGTCCATCAATTCAGATGTAGTGTCTGATATGTTTTAGGCTTTAAATAAGAATCTATAATGAGTAAGTAAAATGTGTTCAAATGTTTTTGAGGGTTTCTAAAATAAGGCTGTGTTTTAAGTTATATTGTTGTTATCTTGAACTGTGTACTTGAAAGCTACATTGTTAGCTAGTTAGCCTCTCCTCATATAACTTCTTACATTACTTTTGTTTAAGTATTTATTGGATATTGCATACTGCCATAATGTACAGATGCTAACAGTTGTATGTATCTTTCTGGCAACTAAGCCAAAATTAAATTTCATCATCTCAGTAAGGTAACATTTGCACATCATCACAGGGAATCACAAAAACATGATACACATAGCCATCCACACACAAAAGCTCCACTGTCCGGTCCCAGGTTGTGAGTTTGTTGCTAAGTATTTTTCAGAGCAGTGTTTCCACCTATGAATTTATATTAGAAACAATAATAAAGTTTGTTGTCATGAGATAATTATAACAATAAAAGATTGGATCCTTTGGTTTTTCGGTGTTGCCAACTTTATTTTTTATAATTACTTACTACAATTTTTATTGAGATTTAACACAGTTTTTAATTATTTAAAACTTTAAACTTTAAAATAATTATGTTGTGTTTTTTGCTGTTCATTTGCTGATCTACCTTCCTGCAGATTTTAGTTGCTATTCATTTCAAACACACCTAAACCAATTAATTAGGACCTGAACACCACTTGATAATTACAGGCAGGTGTGTTTGATATGGGTAGCAACTGAAATCTGCAGGAAGGTAGATATCCAGGAACAGGATTGAGCACCACTGCTGTATACCATGGGGGTCAAACTCCAAGTTCCTGGAGAACTGCAGCGCATCATAGTTTAGTACCCACCCTGCTTCAACATTACCTGTAGATTTCCAACAAGCCTTAATTAGTTTGATCAGGTGTGTTTAATTAGAGTTACAGCTTAAAGTCCCTGTCACACTGCACTTTTCTTCCTATAGACTTCCATTCATAAGCATGTGAGTACTGCAGACCTGGAATGATAGCTCATGCGACAAATTTCATAATTCGCAGCATTGGAAAGTTCAAGCTTGGAGAACGCTGACATGTGAAATCACATCATGTGATTGCTTGATACCAATCAAAGATCAGAACATGACCTCTCTGGCTTGCTTTTTCAATCTCTAATTATTTTGTTTAATTCCACTACTCGCTTTGTTTAATTCCACTTCGCAGTGCAGTATGACAGAATTTTGCTTGCTCAAATGTTAGTGTGACTGCAGCCTTACTGTGCAGACCTGTAATATGCAAGACAATATTTATATCTGCTGATTTCTTAATTTTGTTATACTTTTTCTGTTATTTATTTGTTTGGTGCCAAAACAATAAAATAAATTTGTCTGAAAAATGTTATGCCTTCTATTTATAATAACAGCTAAGAATACTGATTAATTTTAGTAACACTACAATAACTATATATGACATACTATTAATGTGTATGCAGTATAATGCTGTGATTTGTAACACTACAATACAGTAATTAACTGTACACAGTTTCCAGTTAGTTACCACTGCTGCTCTATTACAGTAATTAACTGGCAACACTGTTGCCAGCTATTCCCTGTATCGGTTTAGTTACAGTAAATAACTGGCAACACTGTTGCCAGCCACTCACTGTAATGGTTCAGTTACAGTAAATAACTGGCAACACTGTTGCCAGCCACTCACTGTAATGGTTCAGTTACAGTAATTAACTGGCAACACTGTTGCCAGTTACTTACTGTAACCAAACTTTTACAGTGAGTGGCTGGCAACAGTGTTGCCAGTGTTCTACTGTAAAAAAACCCTGGTAAGGTCTAACAGTGCAATTTTAGCAGTTTGAAATTATATAATGTATAAGAAAAAACATAAACATATATAGAGAAATAAGTCTGTAAAATAACAAAAAACAATGGACTGGCTGTTTATTACAAGGTTTTTGTACCGTAATATATTACCAACCAGACAGTTTATCACTTTACACCATTAAAATGTTAATAAAAGTCCCTTTTTTGAACATTTTAATGTTAAAAGTTGTTAAAAGGAAAATCAAGGAGCCACAATGCAACTCAAAAGCATAAATAAATGTGGAAAAAAAAACATGAATCACAAAATACAAAAAATGTATTGTTTTTTTTTTTACAGTTTACAATGTGTTAAATTGCTATGAATAGTTTTCTTGGTTTAGATAGTTTATTAGGTAGACTCAGAGAAAACATCTGTAAAATAATAAATATCTGACAGGAAATGACCACCCAGCAACCAATTTTGTGTTTAATAAACGTCTAATAGACATCTAAACGTAGACAGCTTGGCTAAATATAGACAGCAAGGCTAAACTTGGGCTGTCAGTGAAAATTTAATAGACGTCTAAGAATAGGCCAAAACTAGACTAGTCGTCAAATGGACAGATTAGACACACTTTATATGTGTAGTCATTAATTTCTGTTTATTTAACGACTTTTTTAACCTGTTGCTAGACATTTATTAGATTTTCACTGACAGCCCAAAGTTAGCCTTGTTTTAGCCAAGACGACTATATGTTTAGACGTCTATTAGACATCTTTTAGACATCTTTTAATAACAAAACTTGCTTGCTGGGCAGTATCTTTTCTACTTTTTCTATAGAGTTGTATTGTGTATTCCAATACTTCAAATCCTTATTTTGTATTAGTAATAGACTTAAATATGTTGTTATTCACTTACATCTCTCCTTCCTATTGGCAAGTGCATTATATAGAGAGCTGAAGTCAGAATTATTAGCCCCCTTTTGATTTTTTTTCTTTTTTAAATATTTCCCAAACTATGTTTAACAGAGCAAGAAAATTTTCACAGTATGTCTGATAATGTTTTTTCTTCTAGAGAAAGTCTTATTTGTTTTAATTTGGCTAGAATAAAAGCAGTTTTTCATAAAAAAAAAAAACATTTTAAGGACAAAATTATTAGCCCCTTTAAGCTAACTTTTTTGTCAATAGCATACAGAACAAACCATCGTCATACAATAACTTGCCTAATTACCCTATGCTGCCTAGTTAACCTAACTAACCTAATTAGGCCTTTAAATGTCACTTTAAGCTGTGTGGAAGTGTCTTGAAAAATATCTAGTTAAACATTATATACTGTCATCAGCAAAGATAAAACAAATTAGTTATTAGAAATGAGTTATTCAAACTATGATGTTAAGAAATGTATTGAACAAAAAAATCTTCTCTCTGTTAAACAGTAATTGGGGAAAAATAAACAAGGGGGCTTATAATTCAGGTGGGCTAATAATTCTGACTTCAACTGTATATGCAAGTGCCACCTGTTCTATGTCCAGAACTTTTATTGGTAATTAAAAGGTAAATAAATTCAAGTTTATTTGTATAGCACTGTTTTACAATAATTGCTCCAAAGCAGCTTTACAATAGAAGCTTTACAGTTTAAATCAGAAAAGTTAAGGTACTGTAGATAGTATATAGTTAACCTGCAGTTATATGATATATGTCCTTTTCTATGTGTATGATCAATTTTCAGTGAAGTGTGTGTGTGTGTGTGTGTGTGTGTGTGTGTGTGTGTGTGTGTGTGTGTGTGTGTGTGTGTGTGTGTGTGTGTGTGTTGCTTAAGTGTTGTTATTGTGGTGTTTGATCTGATCGAGTGGTGCTGCATAATTTTTAGGAGCCTATAGAAAGCAAAAGAAAGACAATTAGCATAGTTGCTGTTCATAATGTTTTAAACGAGATATTATTGTTAAAAAGTGTGCATTTGAAGAAATGCATTTATCTGGATCATACAATTATGTGATGCATTGTATATATGCCGTATATGCTGTATTAAAAGGTAAGTCCTGATCGCCAGAAATAAATAAAATCTACTAAAGTTACTAATCCTACACATAGGAGCCTGACAAAAACACTCATTTTAGAACATCATTTCTCATGGCACTTAGAGGATTTTGCACATGAACTCTTCATATATAGTGTAAGTGTATTAATTTACAGGAAAGGTTAGCTCAGTAATTCAAAATTCCACTTTACAATTCACACTCAAGTGGTTCTAAATGTTTATGTGTTTCTTTCTTCTGTTTGTAACATCATGAAGCATAATCCTGTGTGTTTAATTCTTGCCTTGTGTTCTCGTCATTAATTCTTTGCCACCTGTACTGACCATTTGCCTCCTACCTGACTTTGCCTTTTGGATACCTGTATGTACCCGTTTGCTCCTGTGTTTGACCATTGCCTCCCTGACGAATCTCATAATAAGCTGCATGTGGATCCTCACCTTTGTTGTCACCCGATCGCCAACTTTAACACATGGGCGATTGTATAATTGCAAGTTTGTTTGGTGTCCACATTCATAATTTCTTATTTTTCATTTCTTATGTTTATGTATTCATTTCATTTCTTATGGTTATGTTTTAGTTCATTTTAATAATGTGTGGCTCATTCACACATACACTACGGACAATTTAGCGTACCCAATTCACCACGTCTATGGACTGTGGGGGAAACGCAGGGAGAACATGCAAACTCCACACAGAAATGCCAACTGAGCCAAGGTTCGAACCTGCGACCCAGTGACCTTCTTGCTGTGAGGCGAACGTGCTACCCACTGCGCCACTGCGTTGCCCTATAGCATTGATATAGTATCTATTTCATATCTAGTATTTATTATTATTATTAATAGTAAATAATTATTATTATTTATTATTGTGGATAGCTATGTTTGCATATGATATGGAACATAATTAGAATAAAATATTAATCATAAAAAAGTATAGTAGAAATATCCAAATAATGTAATATTTTTCTAAATATATATAAAATATAAGTTAATAATAAGTTAAAAAGCCATAACTAGGCCTAAACTGGATCAGACAGGTTGGTGTGTCACAATTGCAATGAAATTGATAAACCCATAAAGCATTGCTCTTTAGGCACACTATGGGTGTGCCTTTTCTCAAAGTGACCTGCTTGGTAGAATTTTTTTCTTTACTTAAAATAATTTCATTGAAGTTTATTTATAAACTAATTTCGAGAGGATCACATGCTTATGACTGACACGGCTGGCCCTGAGTCAAGCTAATGTACGATCCACCAATCAGACAATTCCTAACTTAGTATAAATAACCAAAGCATCTTGCCTTAGCCATCTTGGTCTTGAATCCCCCCTTCCACCACCTCTCCTCCTTTTTTCCTCTATAGGGCAGCACGGCGGCCCAGTGGCTAGCACTGTGGCCTCACAGCAAGAATGCCTCCTGTTTGGGTCTCTACCCAGCCAATTGGAATTTTTGTGTGGAATTCATGTTTTCCCCCTGCTCGCATGGGTTTTTTCCTGAGTCCTCCAGTTTCCTCCAACAGTCCAAAACATGAGACATAAGTAAATTGACTAATCCAAATCAGCACCATAGTCAATTCCACCAGCAGCTCACCCTCATGGCAATCCCTAAGCAGCAGGAGAGAGAGATCTACCTGAGCTCAAACTCCCCTCTTGCCCTGCAAACGGGAGGGAGCCCTGGGCTCAAGGATCTTACAAGCTCAGGGCTCTCTCCCATGTCAGCATGCCAAACTAGCTTTATTACCAGTCATCAGCTAAGTGTGGACTCTTGATATGTATTTGTGAGTCAAGATAGGCCAAACTTGATCATACAGGTTGGTGTGTTACATCTGGCATTAAAGATGGTGCCACCTCTGCCAAACCCGGGCCATGTTTATTCTGCTCATGTTTGGTTTGCTGTATGCCAGTGTCGGATAAATGCCTGCTGTGCCAGCTTTATGTCAAATCTGGGCCAGAATTCTTTGCTACCTGGGTAGTATAGCATTGATTCATTCATTCATTTTCTTGTCAGCTTAGTCCCTTTATTAATCTGGGGTTGCCACAGCGGAATGAACCGCCAACTTATCCAGCAAGTTTTTACGCAGCGGATGTCCTTCCAGTCGCAACCCATCTCTGGGAAACATTCACATACACTCATTCACACATACACTACGGACAATTTAGCCTACCCAATTCACCGCATGTCTTTGGACTGTGGGGGAAACCGGAGCACCCGGAGGAAACCCACGCGAACGCAGGGAGAACATGCAAACTCCACACAGAAATTCGAACTCCTTCTTGCTGTGAGGCAAACGTGCTACCCACTGCGCCACTGCATTGCCCTAGTATAGCATTGATATAGTATCTATTTCATATCTAGTATCTATTATTATTATCATTATTATTATTATTAATAGTAAATAATTATTATTATTTATTATTGTGGATAGCTATGTTTGCATATGATATGGAACATAATTAGAATAAAATATTAATCATAAAAAAGTATAGTACAAATCTCCAAATAATGTAATATTTCTCTAAATCTGTTCAAAGAAACCTGCCCGACTCATAATAACACAAAAAGCAGCTTGAACATTCTTAAAATTATCATCTTTTGCCTTATACAAAAGAAATGACACATCGGTGCGCATAAAATGACACAATTTCCAACGAAATAACAACTATTCCTTCAAGTCTGACTAAAAGCGTCCCCAACCCTCACAGTGAGGCTCGTTTCACAGCTCTGCATGTGTTTTTCCACTTATGCGCAGGGTGAGGGTTAGAGGGTAAAGCTATTGACATCCACAGTGCAGGAAGGAGATCATGTCTGGGATCATTAGTGGCCACTCACAGTTCCTGCAAGATTGACCCGAGTGGGGCGAAGAGACACTTTACGACCCCTGTGACCCCCAAAACCTCAGCCTGTTTACCCAAAAGGACTGGAGCCACAGAGGTCAGTGAAACTAAGATCATTTACAAATGAATCACAGTTGCAGGGGGTCTGAACAATGGCCGAACAAATGCTACTGTATCTGTAAGAACTTTAACACATGGGCGATTGTATAATTGCAGGTTCGTTTGGTGTCCACACTCATAATTTCTTATTTTCCCCCTTTAATGGTTATGTTTTAGTGCATTTTAATAATGTGTGGCTCATTGTCATGGACCACAAGATGAACCAGACCATAACAATATATTGTTTTACATCAAATAGGTGACACGGTGGCGCAGTGGGTAGCACGATCGCCTCACAGTGAAAAGTTCATTAGTTCGAGCCCCCGCTGGGTCAGCTGGCATTTCTCTATGGAGTTTGCATGTTCTCCCCGTGTTCTCGTGGGTTTTCTCTGGGTGCTCCGGTCCCCCCACGATACAAAGACATGTGGTACAGGTGAACTGAATAAGCTAAATTGGCCGGAGTGTATGTATGTGAATGCAAGTGTGATTGGATGTTTCCCAGAGATGGGTTGGAACTGGAAGGGCATCCACTGCGTAAAACATATGCTGGATAAGTTGGCGGTTCATTCCGCTGTGGCAATTCCAGATTAACAAAGGGACTAAGTCGAAAAGAAAATGAATGAAAGAATGTATATAGTAGGGAAGAATGTGATTTTAGGTGGACCGTTGGTGTGCCATTTGCACAGCACTAAAGTTTCTGCCCTGAGCTTTTTTCAACGTTGGAGGCGACAGCCATGGCTGCTAACTTGCCAGCATTGCTAGAGCTAGATCTTGTTGTCAGTGAAACCCTAGGATAAACTTGCTTCTGCCTAGAATTACTCATATTTTGGCTGAGAATGTTCTAAACAAATCAATTACAACAGTAACTAAAAGTATTAAGCGTGTAACAGGTTTAATATAACATTGCAGGTCGGGAGCCCTTCTTCATAGCTATATCAAAAGTCCCATTTGGGACAGCACTAAACTCACACACATGGTTGAGTCTGTACTTACTTTGATTGAGAGCATGATTTCCATCCAATACATTAGTGTAGCACCAACCAAACTATTTACACAATTAAATGCAATTGAGTTGGTCCGACATGGTTTTATCAAATAAAAGTTTATTTTTATTTAACTTAAACTCAAAGGTCTGATAATATCATGTATTCAATTATGTGTTGTACATTTCAAAGTCTCCTATGTTTATTTGAAGTTGTCCTAAATGAACTAAAAGAGCCATTTTCAAGCATATTTCATGAGTTACATTACAGCTGATTGTGATTGATCTCAGAGCTCATTTTAGGACAGGTATTGCTCACTGAGGAAAGCAGCAAACTTATTAAGCTGCCAACATCCAAAGCATGTGTGCTTCTGCACGGTGATAATCTCAAAACTCAAAGCATAACATGAAAATCTTCTAAATCTTTGAAAATAAAATGAAGAGTAAACTCTAACAAGTCTTTCTAATAACTTTAAACACCTAAGATTACTTTTATTGTCAACATTTCCCTCTTTTAATTCAATTCCACGCAGAGCATGCTGAGAACCACAAATCCCCTAACCAGGTAGTTGGACCAACGCAATCCCTTCATGTTGTCCCAACTAAAAACGTTTAAGTTAACTGAATGGTTTACAAATTTAAGTGAACTGAACATAAAACAAATAAACTAACCAAAGAAATGACAAGAATTGTGTTGCTTCAGCTCATCTTAAACAGATAGTTTGAACAAGCAGCAGTAATCCTTTTTCTTTTTTGAGTTGTGTAAAGAGGTACACATCTTGACACTCAATGCCTTGTCATGTGTTTAAAAAAAAACAGTGTTTCCATTAACAACAACTTAAAAAATAAGCTATAGGCTCAAAAAATAACACTTTAGTTTTACCATTAGTTGACTTTACTTTTAAAAATGCAGTTAACTTATTGCTTTATAATTATTAAGTAAACAAACTGTGTATAATTTGAAAGATTACGTTAAGTCAATGGGTTTAACGATTTTTTAAAAGTAAAATCAACTTGTTGCTTTTAGGGAACGGGTTTACTCAATTTTTTAAAGTAAAGTAACTAATTGCTTTTTACACTGCATCAAACTTTCATTCATTTTCCTTTGGCTTAATCCTTTATTTATCAGGGGTCGCCACAGTGGAATGAACCACCAACTATTCCAGCATATGTTTTATGCATATGCACTTCCAGCTGCAACCCAGTGCTGGGAAACACCCATACACTCCCTCATTCACACACATTCTTCCTTTCACTTATACCTCATGTCTTTGGACTGTGAGGGAAACTGGAGCACCTGGAGGAAACCCACGGCAAAACGGGGAGAACATGCAAGCTCCACACAGAAATGCCAACTGGTCCAGCCGGGATTCGAACCAACGAGTGTATCAAACAATGTAAAGTAACAATACTGACAATATGTAACAAGTTGACCACAGTAACAAAGCTGACGAACAACTATGAAAAAATCTTCACCCTTAACATTTTGTATTACAGAACCACATACGTTTGACTACTATGACTGACAGGAGCTGTAATAAAGCTGATAAACACAGATTTACACAGACTGTCATCATATTTACCTTTGATGTTGAACTTTTCTATTATACAAACAAATCTCATCCACATATCACAACACTATCTCAGCACTCAAGAGCCTGTAGTGCGATGAACGGATAAATGTGTGTTATTGTAACAGAAGTGGCTGTTTGGAAGGCAGTTTCCTGCTGAAAGCCCACAGGGACTCCAGATCCCACTGTGAAAATACTTATGGGCTCCGACTAAAACCCTTTCACATTTTTTCACTCTGGAAAAACAATGGCAGATTTCAGCAGGGTATACAGATAACAGCTGATATATGACAACAGGCAATAGAAATGCCTCTTCAACCTACATACAGGTTACTGATATCATGTTGAAATGTTATGAGATTATGAATTGTTTTTTAATATCGTGTTTATTTATATTTACAATTATGTACAATTATATTTATTATATTTACATGGTGGCGCAGTGAGTAGCGCTGTCACCTTACAGCAAGAAGGTTGCTGGTTCGAGCCTCTGCTGGGTCATGCTCTGCTGGAGTTTGCATATTCTCCCATGTTCGTGGGGGATCTCCTTTCGGGTGCTTCAGTTTCCCCCACAGTCCACAGATATGCGCTATTGGTGAATTAGGTGAGTTAAATTGTCCATAGAAGTTACGAAACACCAATATGGTGCAGCTAAATATCAACTTTGATATAAATGGCCCTTGGAGTAAGAGTAAGTATATTCTAGTTATAAATATTAGTTATATAATATTCTACTTTTATTTTTTATATTTTCCAAGTAGCCATCTCACATTTTTTCATTCCATTTCATTTCATTTCAGTTGTTTTTGTATTATTCTGAATTAAACAAAAACAGTTCTGTTTTTATTTAGTTTTTTTATTTAGCTAATATTTAATTAATTCTGTTGTGTATTTTGTCATTTTTATTTGGATAATTTATATGTCAATCTTTCAGATGAGACGTTGAACCGACTCTTGAACCGACTCGTTGAACTGACTTTTTGTGGTCGATAAAAATCACAGGATGTCCTTCGAAAATGTTCTTTATACAGCATGTTCTTTATAGTTATTCTACTATAAGTATTTATTTATTTATTTTATTTATTATGCCTTTGAAATTTCATTGTACCTTTTTTATTAAGTATTATTTAATTAAAATATTATTATATTTATTATATTATTATATAATATTATTATATAATATTATTTTTTTTTTGCCATGAAGAAAGTTCTTGACAACACAAGTTCATAAATAAAAAAAATTTTCTTTTCTTGGCTTTTCCGTTTTATTATTTCTAATTGAATTAAATTAAAATATTATTCTAATTAGCTTTAATTTAGATTTTATTTTAGATAATGTTTTATCAATTTTGTTGTTTATTTTATAATTTTTATGAGTTTGGGTTTTGTAAAAATTAGTTTTAAATAATTTATTTGTTCATTTTATTATATTTATTTATTTTTTATTTATTTATGTATTATGACTATGAAGTTTTATTGTACCTTTTTTATAAAGTAGTATTTAATTATAATATTATATTATACATGTTTTTGCCATGAGGAAAGTTCTTGATGACAAAAGTTCATAAATAAAAACGTTGACAATGAGTTAAACAAAAAACAGCTCTGTTTTTATTTAGTTTATATTTAAATTTAGTAATTTCTTAACATTTCTGTTGTGCATTTTTATTTTTTGGTGAGTTTTTGGATTTTGTAAAAACGTACATATGTTTTTACTCATTTTCATGTCCGATTTATTATTTCAAATAATTTATTTTATTTATTTTAGTTAATTTACTATATTTATTTGAATTTTATTTATTATTTATTATAATATCTTTTTTTTTTTTTACAAGAAAACTATTTCTTGATAGCACAAGTTTTTCTTTCCTTTTTTTTTGTGTTATTTTAGTGTAGAATGCATGCTGCGTACACAATTTGATTTATATTAGCCTGTGGCACTGACTAAGTCGGTTTTGTGGCTGTTGTAACATGTGCATACAGTTGTCAAGAAACACAGTTTGGTGATGAATGATTTTGCCATTTGTATTACAGGTGAGTCAGTCATAAAATAATGCTAAAAAAACATGAATAGCTCGCACAGAGTAAAAAAAAATCCAAATATTGACCATTTCAGCTACGTATAAAAGAGCAACAGCGTTATCTTTCAAAAAACAGTCACACCCTCCTCATTTCTGATGGCGTGAGATCAGATAGCAAATTTCCGTTTCTTAGCACTGGAACGCTGATTAGCTTTGATTAACCTGTGTTTTTTGGCTAAGATAAACCCTGAAAGTCTGCTTTGTTCTTTGAAAACATCTTTAGCATTTATGCCAGGAATGAAATCTATTTAGTCTTCATGGCCGAGACCTTTATTGGTCAGTGAACATGAGCCTCTGGACTCTTTGGAAATCTGATCTTGAGGAAAGAAGTGTGTGTTGGACAGAGAGCAGCTGCCCTTTTAAAGGCTGAAGACGAATGATGGAATTAGATCTGCTTGCGTACGGTCAAGTTTAAGACTTTTAATGTGTTTGATGTTATGTGAAAGCTGAAAGCATCATGATGACTTTCGCTTATACTGTTCATTTACTGCAGCAAGAATGAATTCATCCCACATGATATATATTTTGCAATATGTTTCAAAATACACAAAAAGATGGTCAAGATAATAATTTGTTAAGATATGCTTTTGTCCATTTATTTTATATTTTTTAAATATATAATTTCTAAGAAAGGGTTTCACAGCGGTGCAGTGGGCTGGCATTTCTGTGTGGAGTTTGCATGTTCTCCCTGTGTTTGCATGGGTTTCCTCTGGGTGCTCAGGTTTCCCCCACAAGTCCAAAGACATGCAGTATAGGTGAATTGGGTAAGCTAAATAAATAAATAAATAAATAAATAACATCAATAACATCAATAAATAAATAAATAAGAAATAAATAGCATCAATAAATAAATAACATCAATAAATAAATAAATAAATAAATAACATCAATAAATGACAAATAAATATATATATAAAAAATAGCATCAATATATAAAGAACATCAACAAATAATTACATAAATATATAAATAAATAAAAACATATATAAATAAATAACATCAATAAATAAATAAATACCATCAATCAATAATTAAATAACATTAATAAATAAATAAATAACATAAATAAATAAATAAATAACAATCAATAAATAAATAACATCAATTAATAAATAAATAAATAACACAGCGGAATGAACCGCCAACTTATCCAGCACATGTTTTACGCAGCACATGCCCTTCCAGCTGCAACCCATCTCTGAGAAACATCCATACACACTCGTTCACACTCATACAATACGGACAATTTTAGCCTACCCAATTCGCCTGTACCGCATGTCTTTAGACTGTGGGGGAAACCGGAGCACCCGGAGGAAACCCATGCGGACACAGGAAGAACATGCAAACTCCACACAGAAACGCCAACTGACCCAGCCGAGGCTCGAACTAGAGACCTTCTTGCTGTGAGGCGACAGCACTACCTACTACGTGTCGCCTACATAAATAACATTATTAAATAACTATATAAACATATAAATAAATAAATAAATAACATCAGTAAATAAATAACCGATAGCATCAATTAATACATAAATAACATCAATAAATAAATATATAAATAAGTAACATAAATAAATACATTTCTAATAAGCTAAAAAAACACAATTCTCAGTTATTTTAATTCTTGGGTTGTTTTATGTTCAATCCACTTTCAGTTGTGTGGAACCCAACATTTTGAATTTACTACATTTTTTACCGCATATTAGAGGTCACTTTGTAATTCCGAAGTCATTTACAATCTCAATCCTCACCCTTCATTCCTCTAAGAAATATGATATGCTTCTAAAGAGGATCTGTAGAGGATTTTGTCAAGTGATTAGCAGAAAGAAGAGCTCGAATCAAAGCAAGTGTGTCGGTATTCACTTAACACACACGCGAGCACTCACACACACACTGTACTGACAGACGGGCAGGTGCTTGGGCACCTGTTGGCACAAAAGTGGCTCACTTACATTCATTCTCCACCTGCAGTGCTTCTAACACTTTAGTTGCTCTTATGGGAATACCCACAGTACACAAACACACACACTTCCTCATTTAGGTCTACACATGGCTAATCTTTTTTGCCACAACACTAAAAATATGCTAACAGAAAGAAGGGAACTTGTTATAATAGGTTGTTCAGATCAGCTGGGTTTGTAAAATCAAGTTAAGGTTAATTTATTATAAGTCCTGCGTGTAGGAGAGTTATAGCAACAAAACTATGACTCAACAGTATGAGCTCATGAGCTATAAAGCAGCGTACATGCTAACGTAATGCTCATCTCACTTAATTTAGGACCAGGTGTTTTGTGACGAGCATGACGAAGAAATCAGAAACACGTTCAGATGATAATCCATCAGGTTTAACATGCTGTTTTACAGCTAGTTTGCCCTATAGACCTTTTGAAAAGCAAAAAGGTCTTAAAATAACACTTTCGTGAGCTCAGCAATTTCTTCTGATCTACTAAGAATTTTTTTATTTATGAGAATATTTTATACTGTAAAGGTAATGAAAATCCTAACAACAGCACTGTTAGACATTTTATTGTATTTTTTGTGGTAACATACCGGCAAGCTGCAGCACTGTTGCCGGCAATTTACAGCAACTTCATTTTACAGTAAAATAGCCTAATCGCAATTATTTTAATTAATTTAATTATTATTTAAATTTTATAATATGACGATTTTCACAGTATTTTAACTGTAATTTATTTACATTTTACACTGGCAGTAAAAAAACTTTATTTTTAGTATTTGCTACTGAATTTCAAAAACTCCAAACAAGTGAAGAGATCTATTATTATTCAAATTAAATTGTACTTGTTTTCTTTTTGTTCATTATTTATCGTCTGTTTTAAATAAATTTTGTAATACAAGATGCTAATTAATTATTTTTATCAAGTCTCTTATCAAGTCTCTTTTTTGTCTTCAACTACAGTAGCAGCACTTGATCACATTGATAACAGTAGAATACTGCAAATTCCTAATATATTCAGTAGTTTAGTGTAAACATTTTTAAATTATCTACAATGCAGTACATACAGTACATTACAGTAGTGAACAGTAAAGAATGTATGTGGTATTTTACTGGCCATTTTTTGCAATAGATTACTGTAAAATTGCAGCAAAGTCTAATAGTAAGGTTTCTACCCAATTTTGCAATACAGGCTCATTAGAACTATGTGCTTCTTCCTACTTGAAACTGCAAGAGCTTACTAATTTACTTGTACTTATGGTATTTACCAGGACATATTATTCACTAACAAACAATTATTTTAGGTCGTACTCACACTATGTACAGTTGCCTCAAACCGGCCCAAAGCATGATTGTCCCCTCTTCTGTCTCCCCCGACGGCCCGCAGTCACACTACAATCGGGCCTGGGCACGCTTACGTCATCGATGCTGCTAAGTGGAGATTTCTCTAGTTATATCGTTTCAGTCGTTTGATATGCAGTGACATGCAGTCAAATATTTCGCCAAACAGTCCTTAGGGATGCAATAACACGCAGACAGATATTTCGCCGAACAGATCCGCCCCTTTTAGCGCTCATAAACAATCATAAAGCCCTCGTGCTGCAGGAATGAGGAGGTCTGAAGGCGCGCAGCTGTCGTGCAGTGAGGGGTTTGCTTCTTTAATAATCTAGGGCAGTTTGCGTTCATTGAACAGTAAGAATGATTAATAAATCCATATGAAACGGTCCCTTAAAGCCACGTCACGCTTTCAGTTTCAGAAATGCCAACTGACCCAGCAGATGCTCGAACCAGCAACCTTCTTGCTGTGAGGCAATTGTGCTACCCACTGCGCAACCGTGCCGCCTCGATGTCATTATCATCGGGTTAAATCGATTTTGATTTCGAAACTGATTTTTGCATAGCTTATCAGTGTACTACGGCTCTGTGTAGTAAACTCTGCTCTGTGTATTAAACTCAGTTCCATCTGAAAGCACATTATTGCCCCAATTCCACTGAGTGGTACGGTACGGTTCAATAGTCAAAAAGTCCACAGTCAAAAAGGGTACCAAACTGAACCGTATCTGAAACTGAACCGTATCATACCACTTTTTCCCCACCCTTTCGAAAGGGTACCAAACACGAGAAAGAGTACCAAACGGAGGAGCTACACGCGCAGCTGAACGCTGATTGGTTACAGAGATACGTCACAAGCTCGTGTGGAACTACCAGAATGAAAATAAACGAAGCGCCATGTTTTAAATACACAGCCGAGACATTACACTGTAATTCTATATGCATATAATAATGAGCCATGGATGACCCGAGCTCAAACAAACCTTGTCGTTGTCTTGATGTACAGACTCAAAGCCAAGAAGAACAAAATCTGTCATGTCATGTTGTTGTTTTACGAGGCCGTCTAAAAGTGCGAGCGGTTTTCGCTTTCTTCCGAGAGCTTGCAAAGGCGTCTATATTTGATACAACGAACTTCTTGAGCTGATAATAATAGCATGCGCGTGATTATTGACGAGTCTCCGCCATCTGATCCTTTCAGTAAGAAAAGGACAAACGCAAACAAACAAAGGAGAAGCCCGAGAAAACAAATTGTTTCAGCGACCTGAATCACAAACAAACTGCCATGTTTATCATCGCCTTTTGGACTATTATGAACGGGGAATGGCAGAATTACTCTCTAACAGAGGCTACATGTGCTGGTGAAGATTACAGACACAGATGAGAGGTTTGCACTGACTGTGGGCTATGTTGCGTGTTGTTTTTGAAGCTAAATAAGGACTAAATGTCTGCTGTGTGTAATTTTTCCGTACTTTGTAACATATCAGAGACTGTAAAGGGCTGTATGTGTTCATATATGTTGCATTTATATATTTATTTTAAATAACTGCAGACGTTACAGATGGCTAATTAGCATTATCATTGATCTGCAGTTATAATCAAATTATGCTCATAGAAAAGTTAGTAATAATCATTTTTACAGAAGTATTGATGTGGATAAAGCATCTGTTTTGTGAGAAGTGCTTCTTATATGATTCGTGAACAACTTGTACAGCTTTACTGTAAACATTTATTCGAGCGAGAATGACATCCACCGAAACTTTCTGCCGTACCATCTTGTACCAGTCAGTAAAAACGAGCCTTAAAAAAACTGCACGGTTACACAATTCATTCAGGTTGTCCCAACACAAATCGATTAAGTCAACTGAACAAATGTAAGTGGATTGAACATAAATCTCAAGAATTGTGTTAAGTTTATTTTACATAAGTAGTTCGAACCTGCAGAAAAATCCCACACGCTGAAGGTTTACTAAAGACAGCTTCAATAGAACCAATCCCTTCGGTTAATCTCACATCCCTAGTAATAATTAAAGTGTACTTTGGATTTAGCATCCTTGATAGCACACCTGCCTCCCATCCCGAACATGTCAGTTCAGAGGGCTTACAACAGCAAAAAAGACCCCAAGGACAAAACAGCCATGATGTTGAAAAATCCGCAAACAGCTCACAAAAGCTATACTTGTCTATTTCCATGTTTATAACATGAACCAGACCATACAAACCAAGTGCAATAAAACACACATTAGCTCATCACATGGTTCAAAGTTCTTGGAACCACATCTAACCCTGTTAGAAAGCTCAGACATCAAAGTGTGCATAACACATATTAAACTCAAATAGCGAGATCGGACAAAGCAAACGCTTCTCTTGGTGAGCATTCACATGTAGGTCATTAACCTTGTGGCCTCGGCGCTCCCCATTGGAGCATTTATCCCAGACACTGTGTCTAATTGGCCTAATGTGAGAGAACCTTCAACTTGCGGCAAAACCAATTGATGCTTATAATTTGACCTTCCCTTAGAGGCAAAGATTAAGGCTAAGAGCGCCACGCATGTCAACAGAATGAAAGACAAACCCATGTGGTCATTTGAACTCCTCGCACCATTTCTGCGAAGAATAAATCGTCTCTGAAATGACCCAGTTTGTAAAGAGAAACGTGGGTGAATCAAAAGCAAAATCATGTTGGATTTTTCGACAGTGTAACACAATGATTTCACCCGGGCAAAGTTTCAGAGGAATCGAGGCATTGAGATGCTGAGTGAAGGTCTGGGAAGCTTTTTTTCCCCACCCGCCGCTTCAGAAAAGACTTCCCATCAGGAAGAGGGAGAAATAGAACCTGGAAGTTTACTCAGAGATTTTTTGCGCCTTGTTTTTCTGCGATTTCCTGTTTCGTTCCACCCTCAGCTGAGTAGGACGAGGAAGAGAGGGCTTAGGCGAAGAAAGAGAAGAAGGAAGGATAGTGGCATGGTAAACGGAGGAGAAGGTTGAAAGATGGAGGCTTCCCCCCTCCTCCCCGGCCCCCCCAAAACCCAGCTGTCTAAATGGAAAGGTGGCATGACAAGGAGGGAGGAGGAGGCTACAGTTGGAGGATGCTTATTGTTTTGTGATTCCTGTGTTTAGGGTTCGGTTTGTGTCCCGCGAACAAAGGCCCATTCTACTGGAGGGGATATCAGCAAGTCATTGTGTTTACAGGTTTACAAGCAAGCACGCAGGCCGAGCGAAAACAAAAAGAGCAGAGTAGGGCACTTAGATCAAGAGGATCAAGAGCAATAAATGCTAGATTATAAATTCTGAAGGTCAAGAAACTTCACCCATTTCATTAGTTGATTTAACAGGCAATCATTTATGAAATATGAGAAGGCTGTTTGCAATGGATTCATTATTATTCTTAAAAAAAGTAGTATTTTTTTTTTGGAAGCTTAAAGGGATTGTTCACCCAAAACATCCTGTGATTTTAATGGTATTTGTTTTTTTTTATGGTAGTCGGTGATAGCTGGTTTACAGCTTTTTTCAAAATATCTTCTTTTAGGTTCAGCAGGAAAAAGAAACTCATAAATGTTTGGAATTACGTTATTGAGAGTAAATAGTGAGAAGATTTTAGCTTTGGAAGAACTATCCTTTTAGCTATTTAACTGAATGACTTTTGTATTGGCATATATGTACACTGTAAAACCCAAAAAGTTAAGGTAACTTAAACCATTTTTCGTTACTCTTCAGACACATCGCCTATATTCGTGCTGTTGTGTTTGCCTATGTTTAAAATCCTACTCATTACTGGCAGGGCTAATGGTTGGAATAGACAGGGCAAGAGACCTGCTGCACTATGTCTGCATTCAGACCTGGGGATTCAGGAGGAGAGAAGTCCTTCTCATTTATAGTGTTTATATAAACAAGATTATCTTTATCATGATATAACAAATTGTGGTTATGTGTATATGAAATTACAAATAACAAGTAGCAGGGCATTAAATTAATTGTTTCTTTGCATTTTAACTTTGTAAATTATAAAATCATGGTTCTCCTCAAGGTTTGAGTCTGATTTTGTGAGCCAAAGCAGCTCAGCAGCCACATTTTAATAAAACTATAGCCTTTAAACCGAAACTTCGATGGTGTTCGGTCAATAAATACCAATATCAATTTTTTGGGCCAGCCCTACATTCTGGTATATAATTGTTTACAGTGCAGTTATTCAGTCGTTGAAAGCCAAGAGAACATATCATTTAATACATTTCCAAAGAACAAACAATTGACTAATTGCTAATTAACCTTACATCAAATCCCTAATATATAATATTTTATAATAACAGCAACAACTAAGTACTGTATACATCTCCAATTCATATATAATCAACATTTGAAGTGGATCAAAACCTTTCATCAAAGTTGAAGTTGTCATAAGACCTGTTCCTGTCTTGGGACTATTTTGAAAATCAATTTTGATCCACTTCAAATGTTGACCATACTTACAAAAAACACAAGTGTGTGTTTTCCTCATCCCTAATGAGAGTTTCACTAAAAAAAATCAACTTGTATTTACAAAAAAATGTAGATTAAGTGGTTGTAAACAATTTATTTGTAATGAATTTAAATAAACAAATTAAGCTGAACATTGCCGAACATGACTGAGTTTAATTTGTTTGTTTAAATTCAACACATACATTGTTTGCATCAGTTTTGTTTTTCAGTGTAGGAGTGGTGTTAGGGGTCATGCCTCCTTTTAAAAATCATACGTTTCAATTGAACTTTTCTGACAGTAAGTAAAATAGTCATGTTTAATCATAAAATCATCCTAAATGAATCATATATAATCATTCATTCATTTTCTTATCGGCTTAGTCCCTTTATAAATCCGGGGTCGCCACAGCGGAATGAACCGCCAACTTATCCAGCAAGTTTTTACGCAGTGGATGCCCTTCTAGCCGCAACCCATCTCTGGGAAACATCCACACACACATTCATACACTTCGGAAAATTTAGCCTACCCAATTCACCTGTACCGCATGTCTTTGGACTGTGGGGGAAACCGGAGCACCCGGAGGAAACCCACGCAAAGGCAGAGAGAACAAGCAAACTCCTCACAGAAACGCCAACTGAGCCAAGGTTCAAACCAGCAACCCAGCGACCTTCTTGCTGTGAGGCGACAGCACTACCTACTGCGCCGCTGCCTCGCCCATATATAATCATCCAATATTATAAAGTTGCATCATCTATCAAATAAAAATCAATACATGTGGCTGTGTGTGTTTGCATCATTCTAATAAGAGGAGTCTTTTTGCTGTCAATGGAGCTGAATGGAAATGGAAATCATCCTGGGATGAATCATATTCAATCATCCAGTAATATAAAGTTGTGTCATATATCAAATAAAATTAATAAATGGAAGTCAGTAATTAAAGTGCAGACACCAGGCTGTGTATGATGAGTGTATGATGATGTGTTTATGTTTTATGGAGCATGACTGTACAGAGATTGTAGATTATCTATGTGTTGGTACAGTATGTATGTTTTTCCCCACTCGTTTCCTTCTGTGGTCGTCCGTCAGTCTGACTGCTCCTTCTCTCAGCTCCATTGACAGTTAAAAGACGCCTTGTATTACGATGATGCAAACGCACACAGCCACACACACAACAAAATTCATCATAACGGTCAAATTCTTTAGTACATTCCAGCAAACCTGTATTGACTGAGGCAGACCTGTCGGGACACTGTTTACTGCTGGATTCCTGCTTGTTAAAAGTGCATGTATTGCTGGTCTTTGATGCGTTTCTTTTTCCCTTTTCTCACCTGAGGAAACAAGTAAGGGGTCATAAAGTCATCAAGTTCCAAATGTTTGGCATTAATCTCTTTTGTCTGCCGTCACTTCATGCTTGAAAACACTGATAGATGAGGACTGAAGGCGTTTTAAAGCTCACGCTGACGCCAGACGCATTGATATACCTAACAAAATAAAACCATGTATCATGCACTGATTGCTAAGTACAAATAAAAGTTTTTACCTGTTTAGCTTGTTCAGAGGTGAGCTTGCTATTTTGTATTGAAGCTTTTCTTGCAATAAAGCAATGTATCAACACAGTCAGATAAAGAATAAATATAACACATGGTCATGTAAAGAAAGCATTGATATATTATTAGTTCATCATTAACTTGAGTACATAAATAACATGTGGGTGATGAATGTGGGTTTCAAACCAACTGTCATCACCATCAAACGGCTCTTCGGGTAGCTAATGTGTTGACAAAATAGCCATATTTTGCAAACAAAATAAATGTTTAGATATTTTGTTTCACTGGTGTTGGTAGAAACTGTTAAGACTCAGAAAAATGATCTGTAAAAAATGGTTTAGTTAAATCTTTAGTTTACGCAGCTTGATTAAGAAACTAATGATGAATTTCTTAAAAGAAAGCAGGTGTAATATACAATAAAACTGTACAATTGTACATTTGTTTCATAATATAGTTACAACATTGACCAAAATTAGAGGGTTTTATCTTCAAAGTTTGTAAATATGCGGAGAATACTCATGATTTATGTACATTTAATGTTGATATTTTGTTTTATTTTATTTCATATAATGTTGATATCTCCAACTTAACATTCCAACACTAGCCTATATACAGTGCTTAGCATATTATTAGTACACCCCTCACAAATCTCTCTTTTAAATTCATATTTCTAATAGGAAGTTTTACAATATTATAATTGTGCATATACATTGGATTATTCAGTACTGAAGCCAAATCTGGAGCTAATCTAACAAAATAACTCACGATAAAGGTCCAAAAACTAGTACAGGCAAATTTATGTTACAGAAAAATATTAAATACAAATTTTAAAAAAGAGGAAAAATCAAGAGAAGCAAAAAGAAAATGTAGTGTAAATTTTGTAGTTTTTTTTTTTTTTTTTTTTGCAATGTTTTGCTTGAATTTAATTATCTTACAATTTCTAAATATGTTTGGTCACTAAACTATTATTTTAATAGATATATATGTTTCATGTTTTTTTTTTTTTTTTTTTTTTTAACTGCACCAAAATCCATTGCCTATATTCACTGAGAAATGGATAACAATATTCATTTTCAAAATGGGGTGTGCTCAGTTACTTCACTAAATACGGTTGAAGTCAGAATTATTAAACCCTTTAAAGTATTAGCCCCCTCTGTTTACTTTTTTCCAATTTCTGTTTAACGGAGAGAAGATTTTGTCTGCATATTTCTAAACATAATAGTTTTAATAACTCATTTGTAATAACTTATTAATTTTATCTTTGCCATGATGATAGTAAATAATATTTGACTAGATATTTTTCAAGACACTTCTGTACAGCTTAAAGTGACATTTAAAGGCTTAACTAGGTTAGGTTAATAGGCAGGTTAGGGTAATTAGACAAGTTATAGTATAATGATGTTTGTTCTGTAGACTATTTTGTTTTGACCTTAAAATGGTTTTTAAAAAATTTAAAACTGCTTTTATTCTAGCCGAAATAAAACAAACAAGACTTTCTTCAGAAGAAAAAATATTATCAGACATACTGTGAAAATTTCCTTGATCAATATATATATATATATATATATATATATATATATATATATATATATATATATATATATAATATATTAATTATTTATATATTAATTATATATATTACATATATTATATATATATATATATATATATATATATATATATATACACACACATATATATATATATATATATATATATATATATATATATATATATATATATATATATATATATATATATATTTTGCACTCATAAGGGCTGCATTTATTTAATTATATTGCAGTACAATTATTCAGTGTATTTTTAAGATGTAATGTATTCATGTGCTTGGAACATTTCATTTTCAGCCGCTTCAGTGTCACATGATCTTCAGAATTCATTAAAATATGCTTTTTTTATTTTAATCAGTGTTAACTTTTTTTCAGAATTTTTCGATTAATAAATTGTTAAAAAGAGCAGCATTCAACTCAAATATTTTGTGAAATTAGAAAGGTCTTAGGGTAAGGCATCTCAGTATTAACACCATAAAAAAGTTCTTGCTGCCTTGAGTTTTTTTAGCTGAATCAAATGAACTTTTCTAGTAATCTCAACTTACTACTCAACTTATTACTCAAGCTGATTAAACATTAAGTTAAACTTTGTATAGCTTAAAAATGTAGTTGAAACTTGATTAACTTTAACTATAAGTTACAACAATGTAAAAATACTAGCATGGTAGCGCAGTGGGTAGCACGATTGCCTCACAGCAAGAAGATTGCTGGTTCGAGCCCTGGTTGGGTCAGTTGGCATTTCTGTGTGGAATTTGCATGTTCTCCGTATTTGCGTGGGTTTCCTCTGGGTGCCCCGGTTTCCCCTACAAGTTCAAAAGCATGCACTATAAGTGAATTGTATGGTGGCCGAGAGAGCTTAATGAGCTGCAATTTAAGAAAGCACCAATTACAGAAAACACCAGTGAATAAAAAAACAAGCTTTGTCAATTTGACAGCACGCATTTTGCAAATTGGTCACAACACAAACAACTTAACAAACCCACAGCAAATTGGTCACAATACTTGCATATATGCACCTAACACAACAGAAATGTTTCTAGGGGACCAAAAACCATGACGAACCCTGCTGAGAAATGGATGTATTATTATGCCATGTGTAACGACTGGGGGGAGTGATACTCAAAACAGAAGGTAAGATCCAACATGCAGGTTTATTCAGCGTCAGGCAAGCAGTGGTCATACAGGTGCAAACGGGTATGTTAAGGCAGTCCAGAATCGTAGTCGTTTTAAACAGGCAACAGGTCAAAAGGCAGGCGGCTAAACTAGAGAACAAGGGTAAACAAGGCTAGGGTCTAAACACGGAGAAAACAAGACAAGGAGAAACGCATTGTAATGTCACACTGGGAAAACAAGACTCGGCAAACTGGATGGGTTCATGAGTGGCTTATGTATGGTGTGCTATCAGACTATGACAAGGTTCAGCTGGTGTGTGCAATCAAGCTAGATGAATGAGCATGGGTGTCTGGGAGCAGTGCATGTATGAAAATGTAGTCCTGGGAAATGCGGAAGTGTAGTCTTGAAGTTCGTGTGAGAACCAGCGATCTCTGGAAAGCGATCGCTGGTTGTGTGACACCATGTCTGTTGCTCAGTGAAGTGATTGGTGGTCTTTAAAAGGTGAGTTGTTTTTCTGTTTATTTTAATATCCTGATTACACGACATAAAAAAAAACACATCCATATCTCAGCAGGGTCCGTCATGTTTTAACTCCTCAATTTGCTTAACTGTTTCTTTAGAGCTGTTCAAGAGCAATACATGAAAAATAACCACAAGGTGTCACTGTAGAGACGGGTTTCGAAACGTTTCGAAGCTTCGACACAATTGTAAAGACTGTTTCAGTGTTTTAATGAAGCCTTGCTTTGCCCACCACTAGATAAACGGTAAAACAAGGCAAGGGAAAGGTATTGTAATGTGCACAGTATAACAAGACTCAGCAACAATGTGTGTGTGCTGTCTTTATAGCCTATTTGATTACACCTGAACAGCTTTAGCTGTGTGTGTTTGCAATCAAAGGTGAACCGGAACAGGTGTGAGAGTACAGTTATGATGGTATTTGTAGTTCGTTTGGATTTATAGTCCTACAGGGATCAGCATGGGATAGATCGCTGTGGTGATAGTGACAAAGGCCATGATAAAAATTGTGACACATTCTATTTTATTATTTGCCATATTGAATTAGACAGAACTTTTAACCTATTAAAAGGAACAATAAAGTAACCCTACAAAGACATGTAACCATACACGTATATTCGTGATTTCAAATCCATACAAACAGCGGTTTCTAATTTTAGAATATTTACTGTACTTGTGTCTGCATCACAACAGGAACAACCTTTTTCCTCTTCGTTTCAGGAAAGTTGAAAAGGTCTAACAGACAACACACATGTTGTTGTGATGCAGTGACAGGGAGCGCGCTTCAAAACACACACTGACGCACACAAACAAACAAGCGCACAAGCAACCTCGGCCATCTGTGTAAAGCAGGTTGTGTCTGAAACCCAAACACACAATAACTCACGCACATGCTACTGTTCGCAGGAGGCTATAAATATAACAATGGGTCCGGCACAATATGATTATGCCCTATAATAGCTTCCTTCCAGGTCAGCTCCTCTCATCTCTCTCTCTCTCTTTACACAGACGATTCATTCACTCGTTTTCTCACGATTTCAGCTGCGTGGAGGATGTCCTCAAAAGTCCAACAACATCCTAATAGACAGCTGAGAGTCAAGTGTTTGTGTTGGTCTGCATGTGTGTATGTGGATTTGGACACATTTGTTCAGCTGTACGTCTGCTTCAAAGGTGTTGTGATAAAGTAGCATAGGAACATTTATGAAAATGGTACAGATGTTTTGTTATATAAATGGAGATCAACTAAATGCAATCATAAATGCTCATAAATATTTGTGAAGAGATAGCTAACATATCCCAGCAGGCACAGGATGTCAACATGACATCAGATTGAGGCTGTACCCCAATGTCGATATATTGAAGCATTTTGTTTGGAAATCAAAATCGAGTCCAGCTGACATCAATGTCCAACGTCCAACCTAAAATCAACCAGATATCAACGTCGTGTAGACGTAAGCTTTATGACATCTATAAGACATAGGATTTTGGTTGCCATACCTGACCATCAATATGATGTTGGTTTAAGATGTTGGCTTGACGTTGAATTTGGGTCACTTTCCAACACAACCTAACATCAACCAAATATCAACTTCATTTGTCGTTGTTAGACGTCAAAATAATGTTGTCCTTAGATGCTGGCTAAACACTGAATTTTGGTCAACTGACATCACGACCTAAATCTAACCTAATATTGACGTTTTAAGATGTCGTGCGCCTACTGGGATGTTATGAGCTATTAAACATGCCTGTTTACATTGTGTCATTTACATGCACACATGATCTCTCTTTTGCTTTTCTTTGTTTGTGATTGATTCAAAGTGGGGAGATTTAACATGCTATAAGTGATAAAAATTGGATCAGATATTGTGATACAGTTTTAATTTGAATATAACTTGGTAAATGACTATGAAATAAGCTGAATAATGAATGGTTTGTTGTGCGTTAAATGTTTTAAAATGTGCTTTGCGTCGAGTGGTTCTTTGTGTATGTGTTGTGCACAGCAAACCGTTGATTATCCCTTATATATATTAAGAGGGGTTTACTCTTAAACTTTTTGACAAAAAAAACTGATAACTTTTTATGTGTTTGGACGTTTACATGACAACAGTGTTTTGGTGGCCTGAAAATAAAATGGGTCTGAAATAAAATGTTTTAAAAATGGGTGTGATTAAAAATGTTTTAGAAAATGATACTATTATCATCTCTGTGTTAACTACAAAATTGTGACAAAAACAGTGACATCATGTGTATTATGTGTTCTGTTTATTGTCATGATTGAGTACTAGAAAAATAATAATGAACTACAAGATCATATGTATGCAGGTGCATAGTAATTCTTCACAAAGTTACACTGCCACCTATAGGACTAGCATGCAAAATTCGTTCATTCAATCATTTTCCTTCGGCTGAGTCTCTAAGTTTATAATTCTAAAGATTGCAAATTATGTAGCCAGAAGTACGTATGGCTGCATTTCGTCTTTAAAATGAACACTACGGGGCAGTATGACCCCGTTCCTTTTCACGCTTACCAGCTGACCACTTACCTCCATATGAATAGGTTTCCCATTGTTACCAGTTTGTCCAGTTAGCTCGCCATGTACGTCGACAAGTTTGAGAGGCAGAGTGGAGCTGACCACGATGATGAGGTTTGAGTTTGGTGAAGAACAGTTCCAGAAAGTGAGTAAGACAAGAACAAAAAATCAAATAAACAAGTAAATAAGTTAAAAGTAAAATCGGAAAACGTAATAAAATCATGTGAGGACTTGACTTTTTCTGGATTGCTTTTTAAAACTGTCAGTTGGGTTTAGAGAAGTGCGTGGGTGGGTCAATCGGTGGTTTTGAAAACACTATCGGTTGGGTTTAGGGAAGGAGGAGGGTGGGTCAGTCGATCGGTCAGTCTGTCATTCGATCAATCGGTCAGTCAGTCGACAATGGCCTCTGGTGGATTTACGCAAGAATAGCAGGTGTGAATGGCACTCAAGAGAGAAATTTTAGTTCTAAAAAAGTGTACACGCAAAAAAACGCAAAAAAGTACCTCCTGGGACATATTTTGCGATGTACAGAAACATATACAGGGGTACATATTCAGAATGAGCCTGGGTTTTTTTTTTTTCTTAAAAAATCATATTTTTGTACAATTCATGATAAAAATGCATAAGAAATCTCCACCTTGGCTAAATATTTACATTTTCCTGTCAAATCTTCTTGGGTTGTCTTTATATTATATAAGTACACAACAAATTTGAGCTGATTGGGTAAATTTGAATATATCCTAAATATAAAGTTCTCACAACCATAGTTGCTTTTTTATTAACATAAATTTTTATTACAGATTTTTATTGAGTTTCTGCCATTATGCAACTATATAAAAACAAAGTTCCTCTATTCTTTCTTTAAGCAATCAGGTTAGTGCAAAAGCTTTAAAAGTTTTATCATTCATAATGTCTGTTGTTTGTGGACAGGTGTAGTGTCAGGTGTGTTGTATTATTTATGACTAAGCCGCTGTTATGTATGAGCTGTAATCATAATTCAGATCCATGGTCAAGCTCAATAGTAAGAGAGCAACAGTTTGCGCTTCCTAACAGTGACTGGCCTTCCTGTGAGTCTGAGCTAACAATGGTGGGAAAAAAGATCCTTCATTGACGGGACCGATTTTCACACGTCCACCTGAAACCAACGACAGCATGCACTCAACGCCCTTCAAACAGACCACCAAGTTCAACAAAGACACTTCTAACAAAAAAAGGCCATCATGGCAACATAAACACACCGTTAAGGGAATCCATGGGAAAAAAGTGAAAAGGGGTTACAGGATTTTCCTAATTGAAAGGTGAAGTGTGTAATTTATTGTGATGTCAAAACAGTTTCCAACTGTAAGGAAGTTATTAGTAGGTAATTTTTTTTGTAATAATACAGCTCTGTTGTGCTGTCAATACAGTGATTGTTTGTTTGAGCGTCCGCACCATCCTGATACAGAAATTTTGCCTCAAGTAGTGCCATTCTAAGGCCTAAACAATAGAGGACAGTGAGATTTAAAATTCACAATTATTTTCTCACCCTCCACTTTTTCCAATTCAGGCTTATTCTGAAAACGTACCACTATATACATTTCTGGGGAACGCCAAATATGTCCCAGGAGCTACGTATTTTGCAGTTTTTATTTTCGCAAATCCACCTAAGGCTGATGTGTACGCTTTTTTAGACCTGAAATTTCTCTCATGAGTGCCATTTGCGCCTGCTGTTCTCACGTAAATCCACCAGAGGCCGAATGACTGAATGACTTACTAACTGACCGATCGACTGACCCACCCTCCTCCTTCCCTAAAACCCAACCAATCCATCCATACGGAGGTAAGCGGTCAGCTGGTAATCGTGAAAAGGAACGGCAACAAACCACCCTATAGTGTTCATTTTAAAGACGAAACTTCTGGCTACATAATTCGCAATCTCCAGAAACATATAAAGGGCTACGTTTTCAAAATGAGCCTATGTGTTGCAGACTTTTCCCAAACATGTTTGAGCTTCTTTCTGTTGAATACAAAAGTAAATGTTTTGAAGAATGTTGGAAACCGGTATCCATTGTCTTCTTTAACCTCTATGTACTATCCAAACTGAACACCCTTTGGTTATGTTGATGGCTGTTTTTGCCCATCTGACTTCTATTATAATGACATTTTTGCATTTTGCAAAGTCATGACACCAAATAATCATGCATTCTTGAATGTTAGGGTTTCATCATCTGTTGGCAGCATTAACCCTTCTGAACGGCCTGTGCAAAAACGTTTCTGACTTTTATATGGCGTTATATAGAGTAAAACAGCATATTTAGGTGCATAAATACACTTACTACACTTACTAATATTTACATCTTCCGAACAGAGAAGACCCGCAACAATCAAGAATGCATGATTAGATGGTTTCATAGCTTTGTAATTAAAAAAGTCTTTTTAATATAAATCATTAGGGCAAAACCAGCCACGAACATAATGAAAGGGTATTGAATTTGCCCAGCGTGTATTGTTGAGTTTTTGAAAAATTTCAAAGCATTTTCCCAAAATATGTGTTAAAATAAGATTTGTCACCAAAAATCCTTCCTTTTGCTGAAACAGAGAAAGATGTTAAAGTAAGAGAAACAGCGAATGTGGCTAAAGTAAGACTCAAAACCACCCCAGAGTGGATGACAACATTCCAAACAGCACACGCGGGATTAGTATATTGTTTTTTATGTTTTATTGATGGATGTAAATGCCAGTTTTCAATGTTCTTTCAAATTTTTTAATTTGTTTTTAAAAAATAAACTTTTGAGAACCACAAGAACCACTTGAGGTTGAGTAAATGCTGAGTAAATTTTCATTTTTAGGTGAATAGTTCCTTTAAACTTTTCCAGTTTATCAAAATCTGTGTGCAGTCTGTTATTTGTACCCCTATGTGTATACAGTATTTTTGTGTATTTTGTGTTTTCATTTCTTTTTGTACTTTTTTTTTACTCTTAATTCTTAGGCTGTACTCACACTAGGTACAGTTGCCTCAAACCGGGCCGAAGCACGCTTGTCCCCCCTCCCATCTCCCCCGACAACCTGCACTCACACCACAATCGGACCTGGGCACGCTTACGTCATTGATGCTGCGCTGTTCAGTGAGAAGCGCTCTCGCTCATACAGTGGAGATTTCTCTAGTTATATTGTTTCAGTCGGTTTGATATGCAGTGACATGCAGTCAAATATTTTGCCAAACAGTCCTTAGGGATGCGATAACATGCAGTCAGATATTTTGCTGAACAGATCCGCCACTTTTGTCGCTCATAAACAATCATAAAGCCCTCGTGCTGCAGGAGTGAGGAGGTCTGCTAAGGCGCGCAGCTGTCGTGCAGTGAGGGGTTTGCGTCTTTAATAATCTACGGCAGTTTGCGTTCACTGAACAGTAAGAATGATTAATTAATCCATATGAAACAGTCCCTCGCTTTCGGTTCACAAAGCCCAAGTGAACCGCGCTCAGGCCAACCTCTTCCAACCGGGCCAGGGTCGGCCAAGTGAACCGTGCTTGAGCCCGATTCAGCGCACACTCACACTTCTCAAACGATCTGGGAAACGGGCCTGGGCACGGTACGGATGGCATAGTGTGAGTAGGCCCTTAATAGAAGTATTTGTATTTGCTGTATATTTAAGTGTATGGGTGTTTCACAGTACCCTCATAATCAGGAACTAAGCCCAAGTAAAATGAATCAATGTGTTTACATTCATTGTGTAGTATAATTGTTATTTGTATGTAAGTTCAGGGCCAGAGAGTAATGTAATTCATCTCAATTTTTACTAAAATCATTTGTATTTATTGAATATTTACATGTATCTTGTAGTGATTTTGTTATTTGTATGCAACCAGGGTCTGAGAGTAACATAATTTCTGACTCCAGGGTCTGAGAGTAACATAATTTCTGACTCCAGGGTCTGAGAGTAACATAATTTCTGACTCCAGGGTCTGAGAGTAACGTAATTTCTGACTCCAGGGTCTGAGAGTAACATAATTTCTGACTCCAGGGTCTGAGAGTAACATAATTTCTGACTCCAGGGTCTGAGAGTAACGTAATTTCTGACTCCAGGGTCTGAGAGTAACATAATTTCTGACTCCAGGGTCTGAGAGTAACATAATTTCTGACTCCAGGGTCTGAGAGTAATGTAATTTCTGTAAGCTGTATGTGGCAGAACTAACAATACAGCTGACATTAACTTGGACTTTTATTGACTGCCAGCTGTTTTTAGCAGAGATTTTTCATTTTTCACACATGGATTTAAAAAGTTTTTGTTAACGCATTACAACTGATGAACCACATCCTCATTATAAACATTGATTTGACATTTGAACAAAATACATACAAATCTGAAAAAAGAAGGTACACGGGAGGACTACTGTGAAATGTCATTTCTTTAATGTCATTAAAAAAAAAAAAGAATTAGTGCGAATAGTTAGGTTCAAAAGCATATACAATCTTTTAAAACAATTGAAGCTCACACAAATATTTTACGTTTTTATAAGTTAAAATCAATTTTGCAAAGGGGAAAAAAATTAATTTTTACATGGAATTTGAAATATGCTAGCAATCAAATAAGCTATAGTATAGTATAGTATAGTATAGTATAGTATAGAAATAATCGGTAGTTTTAGGTCAGTTTTTAATCTGTTTAGAAATTATTTTAGACTTGTATTTAACAAGGTAATATTAAATTGATCAAATGTGTCTCTAAACAATTAAGATGTTATAAAATACTATTATTTCAAATAAATGCTGTTATATTGAAATTTCTATAAAATAAATAATTAAACAAAAAACTAATGCATCACAAATATTTCCACATATAATATAATATAATATAATATAATATAATATAATATAATATAATATAATATAATATAATATAATATAATATAATATAATTCATTCATTTTCTTGTCGGCTTAGTCCCTTTATTAATCCGGGGTCGCCACAGTGGAATGAACCGCCAACTTATCCAGCAAGTTTTTACGCAGCGGATGCCCTTCCAGCCGCAACCCATCTCTGGGAAACATTCACACACACATACACACTCATACACTACGGACAATTTAGCCTACCCAATTATCCTGTACCGCATGTCTTTAGGCTGTGGGGGAAACCGGAGCACCCGGAGGAAACCCACGCGAAGGTAGGGAGAACATGCAAACTCCACACAGAAACGCCAACTGAGCCGAGGTTCAAACCAGCGACCCAGCGACCTTCTTGCTGTGAGGCAACAGCACTACCTACTGCGCCACTGCCTCGCCCATAATATAATATAATATAATATAATATAATATAATATAATATAATATAATATAATATAATATAATATAATATAATATAATATAATATAATATAATATAATATAATTTTCTTTTCAGCTTAGTCCCTTTATTAATCAGAGGTCGCCACAGCGGAATGAGGTGACAGCCCTACCCACTGCGCCACCCCGCCGCCCAGTATAATATAATATAATATTTCAAATAATAATATTTATAACTGTGCTAATAAGAAATGCTTCTTGAGCAGCAAATCAGCACATATTAGACTGATTTCTGAAAAATCTTAAGTATTACTGTTAATCTATTGTCTATTAATCTAATCTATTGATTAGTCATATCAATTATTTATCTAGTCATGTTTCACAGCCTTTTTAGAAAATATTACCAACCCCAAACTATAGAACGACATGGAGTATACCAGTATATTTTAACGAGCATTTTTCCCGAATAACATTTAAAGCACAATTTAGTCCTTAATTTGAAAATAATGAAAACGGTCATTTGCTTGATTGTATACAAGGGTGTCTGTGGGACAAAGAGAGCAAACAGCATGATCGGATGGTAAATATACGCTCCCTGCCTGCAACGACAGTGCATGAATCGTCAAACTGTCTGTGTGAAACGCACAAACACACACCTGCTGTTAGACACAATGATCTTCCTCCGAATACTCTGTTTTCTCACTGTGTGCTAATGAGAGAGCAGCTCAGTCAGAGATTCCCACCAAACTACCCTAAACAAACAACAGGGAGCATATAAGCACACAAAACAGCAGTGGGGGGGGTTAGATATCCAGGTGTGACACAGACAGATGTGCCATTTTATTCCCATCCTTAAAATGCATAACACTGGATATACAAGTGTAAATATTGTGCGCAAATACACCCAGCCCAAACACACGGCTATACATACAGCACACAGGCCCCTACAGGTATTTGTGGCCAGTGTAATTATACAAGGTTGTTAAAAACACACCTGAAATTCCGGATTATGGGTAGTTTTTTTGGGGCTTTAGCAACCAACACACTTTTAAACCCTCACAGGATTTTCACTCTTTGGAAACACTAACTGAAAGACTTTGTTTGACCTCAAACAGCTCTAGGAGCTCTAAGTGCTCCTGTGACCCTTTTCTTGCTGACCTTTGACATCTGACATCTGTACTCCTGCTCTTTTTCACTCGCTTCTGGCGGAGGGATCTGAAAGCTGTGCTGTTATTCTGGGTATATCTGTCAATATGGGGCAAAAGAAAGAAAAAGAAAATAGAAAAGCTTTTACCAAATCTGCCATTGGTAAGTAAATAAAAATGACTGTTAATTGACTGAAAAGAACATTATATAGGCATCACAGTGGCGCAGTGGTTAGCATTGTCGTCTCACAGCAAGAAAATCGCTGGTTTGAGCCTCAGCTGGGTCAGTTGGCATTTCTATGTGGAGTTTGCATGTTCTCCCCGTGTTTGTGTGGGTTTCCTCCCGGTGCTCCGGTTTCCCCCACAAGTCCAAAGACATGCGGTATAAGTAAATTGGGTAGGCTAAAATGTCCATAGTGTATGTTTGAATGAGAGTGTATGTGTGTATCCCAGTGATGGGTTGCAGATGGAAGGGCATTTTCTGCGTAAAAACCTATGCTGGATAAGTTGGCGGTTCATTCCGCTGTGGTGACCCCAGATTAATAAAGGGACTAAGCTGAAAATAAAATAAATGAATAACTGAACATCAATAGTGTTTCATCAATAGTGACAGTGTTTCAATAAAACACTGTCACAGTAAAACTTGGTTGGTCAGTGTGATTTTGATTTATTATTATAATTTCTTTGAACTTATAAGGACTTCACGGTGTCTCAATGGTTAGCACTGTCACCTCACAGTAAGAAAGTTGCTGGTTCGAGTATCGGCTGGGCCAGTTGGCATTCCTGTGTGGAGTTTGCATGTTCTCCCCGTGTTCTCGTGGGTTTCCTCCGAGTGCTCCACAGTCCAAAGACATGCGCTATAGGTGAATTGAATAAACCAATGTGGCCGTAGTGTATGTGTGTAAATGAGTGCGTATGGAGGATTTTCCAGTACTGGGTTGCAGCTGGAAGGGCATCCGCTGCGTTAAACATATGCTGGATAAGTTGGCGGTTCATTCCGCTCTGGCAACCCCTGATGAATAAAGAGACTAAGCCGAAGGAAAATGAATGAATAAATGAAATTGGCCCTAGTGTATGCATGTGTGAATGAGTGTGTATGGGTGTTTCCCAGTACTGGATTGCAGCTGGAAGGGAATCCGCTGCATAAAACATGTTGGAATAGTTGGCGGTTTATTCCACTGTGGCAACCTCTAAAACAAAAACTAAGCTGATGGAAAATGAATGAGCTTTCAGGGTATATAACAATATTTACATAAACGATATTTACAACCAAACATATAAACTGACTGTCAAAATTCATTTATTGAATTACCAACATTTACGCCCCATCCACACGTGGCGTCAGCGTCAACGCTTCCCATTCACTTTGAATGGGTGACGTCAGGCGTTACCGAACTGCATTGAGGATCAGTTGATGCCTCTTCAGAAGCGTTGCTCGCTGTAGACGTTGGGACTAGCTCAACTTTTCAAGCGCCGACGGAAGTGTCAGCCAATCAGATCACTGTTATGCAAATACACCAGCTAGACAGTGGCCTATTGCTGACTGAATTTCATTGGCTGACGCTGCTAAAACAATCGCGTCAGCCCCAACTTCAGGCACACCTTCATTCAAGCGTTGACGCTGAAGCCCCGTGTGAATGAGGCGTTAGAAATATTTAGTTATGTTATGTTGTGTGTGGGGCATCATGGTGGCGCATTGGGTAGCACGATCGCCTCACAGCAAGAAGATCGCTGGTTCAAGTCTCACAAAAAAAAAAAAAAATTAAGCCAGGAACATTTTTTACAATATAAGTAAATATTGAGTAAACAAAACATTTTGGGGTGAACTGTCCCTTTAAGCTACAACTATAAATATTCATTAGGGTTCACAATTAATGCTGAATCATGTGAGTGATGAAATGAACTTTTCCTCAGGAACACTGAATTCAGCACAGATCTCAGAAAACAAGGTACTTTTGTTCAACTAACGTCATTTATTGAGTGGGCGCCTACACGTGATCAGGGCTGCACCATCACCCAGAAAAACAACAGAAGTGTTATGGCATCCGACAGTATATCTGTCATATCTTGTTTTACTCGTTAGAAAGCTTGCCAAATATTTGTTTTTGACTCCAGTAAGATAGTGTCTGTTTTTGGAAGTGTCTGTCTTTGTCAGTTGTGCCATTGTGTGAAGTATTGTGAAAGACATAAATCTCCTGACTAAGGCAATATCTTATGCTCACCCAGGCAGCTTTACAAGCATGCAAATAAGCCTTCATATATACGGCCGTGCCAAATGTTACAAAACATCTGAGGTGCTGAAGACGCCCCGCAGACAAAACCGTCTAGACATTGTTCGGCATAACGATATAGCCTGGCTCAGGTGTGTGTCTGGTGATTCAGCCAATCCGTTAGCGAATTTTGTTCTTGTTTACTGAGTTAGGACAGCAAAGCCATTTTGGGGATTGCAACAGAAAACATGTTTGGGTTTTAAACACTTTCAAATCTCATAAATAACAGGCGCCTACACAAGAATAAAGAGTATTCAAATGAACTAAAGCATAAAAGTAAACATAACAGAAGTGATCGAGATGTAGTTAAGTGTTAGCTTTGACGTCTGTATTTTTGTCAGCCAATGAAGTTTTGTTTTTAAAATTCAAAAATGCCGCCACAAGATGAAATCAACCGCCGTGAAGGAAACCACAAGAACAAAAGACACCTATTTCTAGAGACCACAACTCAGGGTTACGCCCAACAAACACTGAAAACTCTCAGACATGCATACACATACATGTATATGTAACGGAGGCGTAGGACCGGCGGGGTTACATATACACCACAAAAGTGTGTTCTTACTCACCAGATTCAACCAGGATGTGTAGTTTTCTTTCCAGCCGAACTGAAACTTTTTAATTATCCAGGTACAACTGAATCAAACATAAAGGATGACAGAATGTGTCGTCAACATGGGTTACAGCTATTAGGGTGTCAAAAGATGAACAAAAGAGTGTCAGAATGATTTGATTTACTGACAGAGATTGCAGCACATTCAAAGGGTTTTAATCTACTGCACAAATGCCTTCATTTGTACCATGTCAACATTATCAAAATTAAATACTTAAAAGAGATAGTTTAGCTAAAATGTATCACCATTTTATTCACACTCAAATGGTTCTAAACTTTTAAAGACAGACTTTTTCTGATGATCTAAGCAAAAAACAAGCTGGGATTCACACAATTCCTTCCTTGAATACAAATCGATTAAGTTGTAATGTAAGTGGACTGCACATAAAAAATGAAGTTGTCCCAAAATAAACCCTATGAATTGTGTTGTTTCATTCATTCATTTTATTTTCAGCTTAGTCCCTTTATTCGTTAAGGGTCATCAAAGCGGAATGAACCGCAAACATATCCAGCATATGTTTTTACACAGCGGATGCCCTTCCAGCAGCAACGAACCAGCTCGAACCAGCGACCTTCTTGCAGTGAGGCGATCGTGCTACCAACTGCAACACCACATCACCCTTACATTTTTATTAATAATGTAATGCAAGGGGCCAAATTCTGACAGGAAGGTTTATTTGCCTAATAAATTACAATTTATTTAGCCTTAATAGGCAGTTTTTAATTTAAAGCCTTAACAAATTCCTTTATTCCCTAATGATATATTGTGTGATAAATTTGTATTTTAAAAATAAGACGTATAAATACTTAAAAAAATATTTTTATTTTTTCATTAAAAAGTGTGATTAATATTGACCACCCGACAAGCTAGTCCAGCTAAAAATGGTGTTTTAAATGTCAACTAATTGCAGAATTTAAACCTCATAGTTAAATAGAAAATTAGGCGAATAACTGCAAAAAGGCTGGCTACTGACCTGCAATGGCTATACATTATCAGCAATTAATTGACACAAAACTCTTAAGTTATTTAGACTGAATAATTTTAGCAGATAACTATTATACTGAATGAGTGTTCCCTTATCTAAAATGTTAACTTGATTTCTAATAAAAAAGTAATAAGATGTGTTTCTAAATTTGTCACCATTATTTTTTTGTAGCCTACTTCGAATTAATTGGCCTCTCCAATTGATGTCAATGTCATTATTTATTTCAAAATATAAAATATAACGTCTGGCAGACGTCTGTATGATGTCAGTTTTACACACATTCTGAATCGCAAACATCTTAAAGACGTCTAATAGAAGTCTATTTCACATCTGATAGGAAACGTCTTGTAGATGTCTTGCAGATGTGAATGCAGACGTCAAATAGACATCTCCGAGATGTACGTGTGCTAATCAAAATCGGCCATTAAGAATCATGATCGGCGCATAACTAAAAAGAAAATGGGTGCTCCTAAATTTTTTGGGATGCTCCTAACTTTTTGAAGTTGGGAGCATCAGTGCTACCAAGTAAAAAATTTAATTTCGAGCCCTGTAATGTATGTATGCTAATGTTAAATCTTTAGCTTAGTTTGTCAACCAGGCTGCTTGTTGCTGTAAGTAAATTATGGGCCAGGCCAGCTAACGTCAGGTTGCCAACATTAACCAGTTTCAGAAACAACCAGTGGTTCCGACACACCAGCAGAGGCAGCACTCAATGGTGGAGAATGAAAGAACCAGTCATTATTATAATCTGATTTAATTATAGATTAAAACACTATTTGTGCATGTTTATATTCAAATAATTAAAAAAAAAATGTGTAGGGGGCCGACTGACATTGAGAGGGTACAGGGCCCAGAATTTGGTGCTACGCCCCTGGATATTAGCAAACAGTCAATCGGAGTGACAATGTTTCTTCTGGCAAATCCAAAATAGATTAGATAGACTTTCCTTTTTCGTTCTTTCTTCTTTAATATCCTATTTCAGTCATCCAGCCAGATTACAGAAGTATAATTTGTACAACTCTAGCAACATACAATCAGCTAATGCAGCTACATTGAGATAGATTTTCACAATTACAGAATGTACACACTGATTTGTTATATATCATGTATCATGGTTTTGTCTTTGAAATGAAAGATGTTAATATGTGCTTTTTAATTTTAATAAACGTCCTGAGATTTTAGTTGTTGTCTGAGGAAAACAAATCTGTTTTCATAAAAGTAAATCATAAACACAAAACTCTTTGGCGCCATCTGCTGTCTTAATTAAAAGCCTTGACGTTTACAAAATAAAAAAAGAATAGCGCCATCTACTGTTCATAAAATACATTTTTTTAAAAAGGGAACGTTGACAATTGACTATAGACAAACAGGAAAAATAAACCCATATCACGTTAAAAAGCAACAGACAGGATAGTTTTTTAAGTTATTAACGGTTAATGTTACCGAGGCGACTGACCTGAGCAAGTTATTTATCGTCTAAAATCGTCTTTAGTATAGTTCGAATGAACTATAAACATGACACGTATCAAATACACCATAAAGACAGAATGACTGTATGTATATAGAGTGTATACAAAATTTAACCTAATAATTTTTATAAAATGTTATAACTTTGTCCTAACCGATAATCATCAACGACTGGGATTGGTTCAAACTCAAAGCGCAGAGAAAAGTAACGTCTGTCACGTGACCATGCTTTGCTAGTCTACAAAACTACGTTTTTTACATCGTTAAGATGTTTACGTTAGCACACGATTAAAATACATAAGTTTTAAAATAATATGATTATATATAAATATGTATATATAATACCATTACTAATAATGTAAAGTATTTATTATCTGTATTTTTGTCTAAAATACAATACCTGAACAGTCAAAAAACGATACGCTCCAGCTGTTTTGAGCAATCACCTTTTCAACATGTCTTATTAATAAATACATTTCTTATATAATTTATTAACACTTTTTTTTGTTTAAAAGTAAAAATTACGGAAACCCTGTAACCTCAACATGAGGCCACGCCCTTAAACATAATGCTTGAAAACGATTGGTCACGACAGTCCAATTGTAGTCGCAGCAGCGAAAAGCAGCAATCTAATTGGTTCACGGTGGCGCGAAAATAATCACATGGTACAGCATTTCGCGCGAAAACTCCTGAAGAAGCTCGTGTGTTTCATGTGCAAGACGGGAAGGAGAGCGCAGCACTGTAATAACTCTGTAATAGCAATTGAACTGAAAAAATGGATCTTACGGAGACTGGAGTGAATCAGAACGCTGGCCAGGTGATCAAGGACGAGCTGGCTGAAAAATGTCAGAAATTATTCCAGGCCTTTTTGGAAGAGTGAGTAAACGCGGTTTATCTCATTGTTCTTCATGATGAAAGTTACTCGGATGCCATTTTATTTTCATTTTATGAACAAGTATACGCTTTTACAGTAGCAATATTGCATGGTTTCTTCTTAAAGCACATAATCTACATTTTACGAATTATAAAGTGAACATATTAGCTAGCTTGAACACTTTAATAATCGTTAGGCTTGTTGTAACGTTACACGTGAGCGCATGCCATCTTTGTTATGTTTTTTGTGTATAATGCTATTTCATTTTGCGTGTGATAAGCATTAATTTGTAGTAGTAATCAAAATGACCGTCTATTCTTTTATGTGAAGGTTTCAGAATAGCGATGGTGAGGTGAAGTACCTGCGGGACGCGGAGGAGCTGATCCGGCCTGAGAGGAACACACTCGCGGTCAGTTTTACCGACCTTGAGGGATTTAACCAAGAACTGGCAACCGCCATCCAGGAGGAATTCTACAGGTGTGAACGCAGAACATAAAAAAGAAAATGTGTTCATACATTTTTCTGAATTATTTGCTGTTAAAAAGTGTATACTACATTGCTGTGGATATGGGGTAACAGTTTATTTTAGCGTGCTTGTTACACATTTACCAAATATATTGAAAAGAGTAATGTGTATTTACATGTAATAATCGTAAACCAAACACTATCTCATGTTCTAATCCTACTAATTATTATTATTTAACATTTAAAGGGATAGTTCACCCAAAATGAAAATTCTGTCATCTTATACTCTACCTTGACTTCTTCCAAACTAGTTTGAGTTTTTAAAATTTATTTATTTTTTTTCGGTTCAGCAGAGAATAAGTAATTTTGAAGAATGTTTGGTTATCGGTACCTATTGACTTCTATAGTAGGTCAAAAAATAATGCGGATGTCAATGGTTACCTGTTTCCAACATTGTTCAATATGTCTTCTATTGTGTTCAACTGAACAAAAACTCTTAACTGGTTTGGATCAAGTGTAGGGTGAGTAAATAATGACAGAATTTTTTTAATTTTTGGGGGAACTATCTTTTTAAAAGCAACAAGTGTACTAAAATGAAGTGTTAATTGTGGTTGTTATTATCACATTATTTGTACATCAATAAATAAAACATATAACGTAATAAATATAGCATCAATAAATTTAACATGGACCACTTTTTGAATTGTAAGTGTCATGTGGAAGAACCTAAAGCATAGTTTTGGTGTGTTTGCACTTGGAAATTTTCGTTTTTGTGCAGTCACCCTTTTTAGTTCTATTTGTAATTATATCATTATCTTTTTTGCTCTGTACCCAACAATCATGAGTTTAAAAATACAATGTTTGTACCTGCATTAACAAAGTATTGTCTTAAATTTAGGCTGTACCCCTACTTGTGTCGTGCTGTTCGTAATTTTGCTCGGGATCATGGAGAAGTTCCCACCTCCAAGGAATTCTACGTGGCCTTCCAGGATCTACCAACCAGACACAAGTAAACAGATACACAAGATGATGACTTGTTAATCAAATCTATAATAGACTTCAGTTCTATTGTGCAAGAACTCAAAGAATTTATGAATTTTTGGTTTGAATCGGTTATTTTAGGCTTTACACAAACGAGTGGAAGAACATTAAAGAGCATCAGGTTATAAATAGTTCATTAATGATATCAATTAAAAGCCAGAGACCTGAATTTGAAACTTCTAAACTGCTATATGGGATATAATATATGCAGAATAGTTAGAGTCATTGTTTTTGAAAGTTATTATTGAATCATTGAATCAATTATGGAATGTTTTAAATAAGTATAAAGTGATGTTTTTTTAATGATTAATATTTGATAATATTATCTAACAGTTTTCAGCAGTCACCATGTTTAACTAACATGGTGCTGTATTTTTTTTCTGCAGGATTCGTGAGTTGACCACAGTGAAGGTCGGTTCACTGGTGCGCATCAGCGGTCAGGTGGTCCGTACTCACCCGGTTCACCCTGAGCTGGTGAGCGGGACCTTTCTGTGTTTGGACTGTCAGGGAGTGGTAAAAGACGTGGAGCAGCAGTTTAAATACACTCAGCCCAGCATTTGCCGCAATCCTGTGTGCAACAACCGCAGACGCTTTCTCCTGGATACTAACAAGTCCAAATTCATTGACTTCCAGAAGGTATGACGGCTGCTTAATTAACTGCCTGTCAATACGTTTTACACATCACTTTATCCTCTGCATCATGATGTTAATACTTATGTACCGTAATTAGATGCATAAATGGCATGTTCTTTGGCCATTTTCTGTATTTGTTTTGAAATTATGAAGATATTGAAATGCAAAGCATTCGCAGATAAACATTTATAAAGATTTATGTGTAGATGATTGTTACAAAACTCATCAGTAAGATTTAGTTTTTCTGCCTTAAAGCAAAAACTGACATTTGTGCTTACATGTTCTGCAAGAAAAATGTCAAAAATTATTTCAGTAACATATTTTATATAGTATTTCAGTCAAATATTTTCAATAACACTTTTTAAATGTAAATCTAAGCTTAAAATGTAAGCTTAAAAATATATATAATGTTGATTTAATTAAAATAATAAACATTTAAATATAACAAAAAAGCCAAACTTATGATTTTACAAAAATGAAATATACAAAATAAAAAATTCTAGGATGACTTGTTTGTTTTAGGCCTGCACATTTTGACCAAAGATGCTTTAAATTGGGATGCAATGTTATCAGACCTACTACATTTCAAAGGTGTACTGTTTTTTTGAAAAATGCCTTTGACCCTGAGTCCCAAAACAAACCTACAGCCAATCACCAAGAAGAAGAGTGTCTAGTAATGATAGCAGCTAAATCAAAAAGGATCCAAGTCCTGTGTTATGGAAGTTTATGTTTTAATACTTTCAAATAACAACATTATTTGGCAAACGTTTGCCTAAAGTGCACCTTTAATCTGTCGTTACTCAATTTTGATGGTTTTCCTACTTTGAAACCAGGTACGCATCCAAGAGACGCAGGCTGAGCTGCCCCGTGGCTCCATTCCTCGCAGTATGGAGGTGATCCTGCGGGCCGAGGCTGTGGAGTCAGCACAGGCCGGGGATAAATGTGACTTCATTGGCTCCCTCATCGTTGTGCCTGATATATCCCAGTTAGCCACACCAGGTACTCACCTCTCATCCAGTCCAGCACAACTAGCCATTTTTCCACCCTAACATGAAGTGAATCCTTTCAGAATTTGCAAAAAAACAAAACAAATATGAGTTCAGTGCATTTCCATCACGTTCTTAGGGGCTGTTCACACACAATCCGTTCTTTTCTGTTGTTTTCCATTGTAAACATGCTACAAACGGACGTGTTTGACTGCTAGGCTCGCGTTTTTTAGACGCCGTGTCAGGTTGAAAGATCTTCGACTTTCACCCGCAGCGCAGCTCATCACTATTACATCCAAAAGCAGCGGACCAATCAGAAGAGCTTGGAGGCGGGGAAACCGCTGCGAACTTCAGTTTGTAGTAGAAAGCTGGCATGACAACTGTCTTATTTACCGTTATATCATGGCAAAGGAGGTGCTCATTTTAGCTTTGACCAGATCTCTTGAGTTAAGTAATATATCTTTAAGTGCTCATCATAACATCTTGTTTTTCTATTTGTAATGGGTTCACTATTGTCGATATTACATCACATTCATAATACTGCATCATGTGGACCTCACACCCAGCTTTTTTTAAACCCATTACCGTGTTAAGTGTGGTTAGAAGCGGTGCGAATGAGCCCTTAGAGTGGCTGAATGTAGTATTGGTAACCTAGTAACCAACAGTAAACAAGACATGGATAATGGATGCAGCTGATTAATCACATGGGTTTAATGTTCCCCCATTCTACAGTACGTTCAAGTTTATTAGTCAAATCCATCTCCAATTATTCGCTCTTGATCAAACAATTCCAAAACCAAGTCAAGCTAGGATAAAACATTTGTTGGCAAATAAGTTTTTTTGTGTTTCAACTACTTGTTGCTCATGCAGTACTTCACATTGTGAGTTAACATATACTGATGGAAACTATTTAGTGATGATTATACAGTGTTTGTTAGTCTGAGTGACATGTGATTGTGTTTGTTTCAGGTGTGCGCGCTGAGACCAGCTCTCGTACAGCAGGAGTCCAGGGCTATGAGAATGAAGGTTTGCGTGGGCTTAAAGCGCTGGGCGTCAGGGAACTGTCCTACAAACTGGCTTTCTTGGCGTGCCACGTTGCCCCCACCAATCCCAGAGTAAGAATCAAGCTCAATGTTTGGATTGGGAGGTCTCGATGTTTATTATTTTCAGTTAATTGTACATCTGTATTTGTAGTTTGGAGGCAAGGAGATTCGAGATGAGGAGCAAACGGCAGAGAGTATCAAGAAACAGATGTCAGTGCAGGAGTGGGAGAAGGTGTTTGAGATGAGTCAAGATAAAAACCTCTACCATAACCTCTGCACCAGCCTGTTCCCTACTATTCACGGTCAGTTGGTATTAATATGAAATGTCTTAAAGAGATGGTTCACGCTAAAATGAAAATTCTGTTATCATTTACTCAGCCTTGACTTGGTCTAATCCAGTTTTTTGTAGTTGAACATTAAAGACAATACTGTAAATAGACGAATATTGGAAACCGGTAACCATTGGCATCCATAGTAGGAAAAACAAATACTGTGGAAGTCAATGGATTCTGGTTTTCAACATTATTCAAAATAAATTCTTCTGTGTTCAATGTGAAATGTGTTGCTCTCAGGTAATGATGAGGTAAAGCGAGGAATTCTGCTGATGCTGTTCGGAGGTGTTCCCAAAACCACCATGGAGGGAACGTCTTTGAGAGGAGACATCAACGTTTGTGTTGTAGGAGATCCAAGCACAGCTAAAAGCCAGTTCCTCAAGTGAGTTCAGTTTTCTCAACTACATCAGCATTGGCCATCATTCATTTATTTCCTTTTAGGCTTAGTCCCTTTATTAATCTAGGGTTGCCACAGCGGAATGAATCGCCAACTTATCCAGCATAGGTTTTACATAGCGGATGCCCTTCCAGCCACAACCCATCACTTTAAATCATGTTATTACTAATATTTACATGAATTGTTTTAGGACACTTTTGCATCCATTAAGCTTGTCTTGTTTTCAATTGGTTGCCAATACCAGGGGCGAACTGGGACAGCATTTTCAAAGTTGTTTTTTTTTAAAGTTATTTTGAAAACATTTGCTTTAAGTTAGCATTGAAAATGGATGATTTTAATTAAAAGGAGAATATAGGGTGAAACTAGGCAGTAGACTAACATTTTTTGCACTTTCTTTCAACGTGTTACGCCGAAAAAGGCCCAACAGGATTATCGGATACCAAATGCAAAGAGGAGCGCTATTGTATAAGACTGAAGGGATTTATTCTATGAAAACAACCGACTGGATGTACTTTATCCTGCTTTTTTGTTGCTGTTACTTGACAGACAATTTGACAAACATTGTTTTATAATAGTTTATTAATTCTTTAAATGCAAAGCTGACAGAAAAGAGAATGTATGAAGCTTGCACTAACCTGAGTATTATTCAGTCACAAGATGGCGCCAAACAGTAATAAATAGCATGACCGACAAGCTTTTACATACACTCATCGGCCACTTTATTAGGCACACCTTACTAGTACTGCATTAGACCCCCTTTGTCTTAAGAACACATCCATGATGTGAATCTCTCATTCCACCACATCCCAGAGGTGCTCTATTAGATTGAGATCTGGTGACTGTGGAGGCCATTTGAGTGCAGTGAACTCATTGTCATGTTCAGAAACCAATCTGAGATGATTCGCGCTTTATAACATGGCGTGTTATTCTGCTGAAAGTAGCCATCAGAAGACGGGCTCACTGTGGTCTTAAAAGGATGGACATGGTCAGCGTTGCATTGAGTTGCTGCTATGTGTGATGCGTTAACCAGCAGTTGGACAGGTGTACCTAATAAAGTGGCCGGTGAGTGTATATATATTTACTGACGGTCAAGATAATTCGAAGCACCCGGATGAGCCTGTTTTAATAGTTTTAGAGGTTGTTACCTGGGAATAACATGCCTTGGATTGTAGTGACTGACCAATCAGAATCAAATATTTCAGTCAGCCGCGTAATAAACTGTAATATCTGTGAGTTCTTATAGTTTGTCTGTTTTTTCAGGCATGTGGAGGAGTTCTGTCCTCGGGCCGTCTACACCAGCGGCAAAGCCTCCAGCGCTGCCGGTCTCACAGCTGCTGTGGTGAGAGATGAGGAGTCACACGAGTTCGTCATTGAAGCCGGAGCTCTCATGCTGGCTGACAACGTGAGTTTGTTTTATAAATGATTTAAAAGCTTAGTATAGCTTGGTCACTAAAATCTATTGATTTGACACAATAAAATGTGGTCTCCCATAGGGTGTTTGCTGCATTGACGAGTTTGATAAGATGGAAACGAGAGACCAGGTGGCCATCCATGAAGCCATGGAGCAGCAGACCATCTCCATCACCAAAGCAGGAGTCAAGGTAAGGGTCAAAGGTCAAAATGCATAAATGTGTTCCTGTAATAATAAATCTTATAATGAAAATATATAATGATAAATCTGATAATAAAAATTGCAGAGTTGCTACTTTTCTTTCATAATTACAATAGGGAACAGTTGTTTGAATAGTTGTTTGATTGACAATAAGATCATAGAAAGCAAGAGGGTAAATTAGGCAGGTGTCAACTTAAAGGCATATTTCATTAACAAAATTTTCTCATCGTTTACTCACACTAAAGTGTTTCTGATTTCTTTTTTTTGTTTAACATAGTCTGAGATATTCTGAAGAATATTAAAAACCAGCAGCCGTTGACATCCATAGTAGGAACATGGTATACTATGGAAGTCACTGGATTCTACTTTCCGACATTCTTCAGTGTATCTTCCTTTGTGTTCAACAGAAGAAAGAAAATTGAACAGGTTTAGAACAAGTGGAGGAAGAGTAAATGATAAAATACTTTAAATGTTTGGATAAACTGTCCCTTTAAGACTTAATACACAGATCTAATATACTGACATACTTCTATTTTTTTGGCCTAATAGGAATGTTAAATTTCATATTTTTATTCAGTATGTTGATGTACTTCTAACTGAAACTGAATAGTGAGTAGGGGCTGGGTTTTTTTTACTTAAAAATGACAAATGTAGTATTTAAGCAATGCATCGAAGTAAAAATTAAAAACAAAGTTACGTTAAAGAGCATAAAAAATGTCAACTTTTGTGACGACACAGAACTACACAAGTCCCGCAGGGCTTGACAGTAGCTTTTTTGATCACCAGCAGTTTTTTAACATTTCTAGCCACTCACCATTTTTATTAGCCACAATTTTGGTGTTGCAAGAAACTACAAAACTGCAACAGCTGGAATCTAGGCGCATTTAACCTGTTGTGGGGTGTTACTGCCAAGCCCTAGTTATAATTCAAAGGTTATATAGGTCACCTGATATCAACCTGTTTATTATGTCTACCAACATATTTCACACTTCCAGTCATGGTGAATTTTGATATTTATACCTTTTCCATGATAAAAGTTTGATTGTAATTTTAGGCCACTCTGAATGCCCGCACGTCCATCTTGGCTGCAGCAAATCCAGTGAGCGGCCGTTACGACCGATCCAAATCTCTCAAACAGAACGTCAACCTGACGGCACCCATCATGTCTCGATTTGACCTATTCTTCATCCTTGTGGATGACTGCAATGAGGTATGATGAGCATGTGTGTCCTGAAAGGCAGTTTAAGATGTTTATAAATACAGCAGAGTGTGTTAATAAATCCTTTTCATTCCCTTCTCAGGTCACTGATTACGCCATAGCCAGACGTATAGTGGATCTCCACTCCAGGATTGAGAATTCTGTCGACCGCGTCTACAGTCTCGATGAGATTCGCAGATACCTGCTGTTTGCTCGCCAGTTCAAGCCAAAGGTGAGTGATGGGAAGATCATCTCCGTTCTTCCTTATGCCACTGCTGCTGCTCAACATTGAGTCTTTAGATAAATCCTGTGTATTTATGGTTTTTCAGACATTTGGACTAAAATCATTTTAAAATGTCATTTAGTTTTTGTTATTTTATCATTTTTTAAATAAATAAAAAAAGTCAGTGTAAACCAGAAATTGCTGAGACTTATTTCAGTATGTTGGTGTGCTTGAAACTTAGGGCATACTCACACGATGTACAGTAAAGCACACTTGCCCCCCGCCGATCAGCCACTTTTGACACACATAAACAATCATAAAGTCCTCGTGCTGCAGGTATTAGGAGGTTTACTAAAGGTGCAGCTGTTGTGCAGTGAGGAGTTGCATCTTTAATAATCTAAACAGTTTGCGTTCATTAAACAGTAAGAATGATTATTAACATATGAAACAGTCCCTTAAAAGTCCCGTCTCGTCTTCAGTTTCGGGCTCAAAACTGAAGCGCTCGAAACTAAAGTGAACCGCGCTCTGGCACACCTCTTTCAACCGGGCCAGGGCCAGCCAAGTGAATCGCGCTTGAGCCCAATTCAGAGCACATATGCTGTGTTCACACCAGACGCAGAACGCGCGGATATATTGCGATATTCGCGCCTAAATAGCCGCGTGAACATTTGAGTTTACTCGCTTCATTCGCGCGTCAAACCCCGCTTCAATCGCGTGTCAAATTCACTTCAGAACAGACGCGGATTCGCGTGATGGGCAGGGCTTCTGTCTGCCCGAAGACTCTAGCTTCATAGCTAAATGGCTAACATGGATTTTATGAAGAAAATAACAGTGTTTATGTGCTTTATGAAGACTGAAAAACAGCGTCGATACATTAATGGTCGTGTCTGAGTCCACTACATCCTTTCAGAGGTGCATCCAGGTCTGTGAGCTCATAAACTCCTCCAGAAACTTAACCTGGATGACGGAGGCTTTCAGCTGTGCTTCTGACTAAGCCAAGCCGAGTTTGATGAACTGTTGTCGGTGAAGGCTGGAGGATTTCCCTCGAAACACAGACAACAGGTTCTACGTCACAATCACGCCACCACAAGAGCAAGCTTCTGATTGGTTAACGTGGCGCGAATGTACGCTGAAGTTCAGATTTTCGAATTTCGAGAAATTCTGTGAAACGCTCGTTAAGCGTGTCAAACGCATAACACTTCTCAAGCGATCCAGGAAACGGGCCTGGGCACGGTTTGGATGGCATATTGTGAGTACGCCCTTAATATTAAGTAGGGGGCGGGCTTTCCTTTTTAGCATCATTTTCTTATAGCAAACTCGTTAAGAGGAGTGTGGTTAAGAATATTGTGGCTGACGCTGTAAACTGAGGTCAACAGAGAAGAATCGCCACTCCAAACACAGACGCAAATGGTCAGACTTTGAAGATTACCAAAACAAACAATTTTTCTAAGTGGACTAATTTGCACAGACTTATTCTTCACATAAAGAAAAACCATAGATATGTACATTAGATGTCGCCTACCCTGTTGTTGTCTATTGGAAGGAATGCGTCAGTAGAGCCGCCATTTTGGAACAGGGTAGCGCTCCATTGAAATGAATGCGGGACCAAGGTACAGTGGAAGACTGTGGCCATCCAAAGCCAGAGATATACACATATACACATATATCTATGATCGGGAGTTTTCCTGGATGTTAGTATGCAATTTATTTTTTTTATTACGAAAATTTTATTTTTACATCACTTTTCTACATTGATGGATCAGTGATTGCACGGGCATTCCTGACAAAAAGCTTGTGTTTGTGTGTGTGGAAATGTACTATCCACCCTCCCTGTTAAATTTGATTTAATCCGTGTCCTGAAACACACCCCATCTCCTGCTTTCATTTCTCATACTGACGGAGGGAGCGATTCGCTTGTGAATGAATCTCCGTTATGAACGACTCGTTCACTAGCTGACAATAATACAAGTTTCTGGCAGCGCAGCATCTTGTTGTCATATTTCTTTTGCATTGTTTGCTGATTTTATTCAACAAAACTAGCATAAGCCGAGTATTTAGTGCGAGTTGGAGCTACTTTGCCTTATGGTGAAGGCAGTAAGTGACTGTTATCATCAATAACGTTACAAGTTGAACACAAAAGTTCATAACATACAAAAACGTAAAAAACTTAATATTACCTATGGAATGTTCTGCCTCTGTGCTTTGTTTTCTTTGTTTGCTCGTTACTACAACCGTAGACAGTGCTAAAGTCCCGCATCTTCATGTAATAACACTGTCTTGACTAGTGCGGTTGAATGTCACTTGTCGTGGGAGCACTGTACCAATGTGGCGGCGCCATTGACGCATGCTCAGGGTCCCTATGCGATATCTAGTGTAAGATGTAAGATTTTTAGTAAACTTAAAAGTTGTTCAGTTGTTTCAAATTCATTTTCCAAGGGTTTTACATGATCCCAGTTGAAGAATAAATGATCTGCCATCTTCTTTAAAAAACTTAAAACCAAAAATATTTGTAATGTTTAACCTGAAGATTGTTTGCCACTATATCAGCTGCTCACTGTAGAACAAATACAAATATTGAGAGTTTATGTTAATAACAGGGCTTAAGTTATCTATCTATTAACTGTGTCTCAATCTGCTTTGGTATCAGATCTCAAAAGAGTCTGAAGAGTTTATCGTGGAGCAGTACAAGCGACTGAGACAGCGGGACGGGTCCGGAGTCACAAAGTCAGCCTGGAGGATCACAGTCCGCCAGCTGGAGAGCTTGATCCGGCTCTCTGAGAGCATGGCCAGGATGCACTGCTGCGATGAGGTGTGTGAGGAACTAGGACAAAGACGATAATTTGATTTTGGTCAAATAAAATCTAAAATGAATATCAGCAGAAGTTAAAGAGGGGTTTCTTTGTCCTGTAGGTTCAACCAAAGCATGTCAAGGAGGCTTTCAGGCTGCTGAACAAGTCTATTATTCGGGTTGAGACGCCTGATGTTAATCTGGATCAAGAGGAAGAGGAGGCTATGGAGGAGGAAGAGGACAATCAGATGAATGGTACAGTTGTGGTCTGTTTTAGATGTGACAGCAGTTCATTCAGACTGTAAGCTGATAAATCTTGCTTCTATATCAATGGATTTTAACTAGAAGAAGGAGCTGCATTTACATTTAGTTATACTGATAGAATATTGTTTAAAAGATTGTCTAAAAATTGAAAGATTTCAGAATTGAAAGGACAAAAGTCAAAATGGGCAATTGTTAAACTCAATTCCCATTGACAGAGTCCCGCGGGGTCTTAAGAAGTATTAAAAAGTCTTAAATTAAAAAATCAAAATTTATGGCTTTAAAAAGTCTTAAATTTGCTGTTTTAGGTCTTAAAGGGCCATGAAACCCCCTCGTTTCAGCAGGGTGTTTTCACACCTCTACTTTGGAAAAAGTCAGAAAAGTGGGCGTGTCCAGCTCTGTTTAGGGGGGAGTGTCGGAGGAACTAAAGTGGGATGGTGTGGGAGTGTCTATTTGTGCACGCGCGAGTTTCAGAGTCAAAATACACACCCACACAGACAGGAGAAAGTGATGGTGTTTAACCTACATGGACATCTGTAGTCGAATTATTTGCCAAATTATTAAATGTTGGACTTTAACTGCAGTTTGGCTCTTTCATTCAGGGAATTCATTCATGCCCCTCGCGACAAACGAGATATTTGATTCGAGGAACTGCTGCAAGCGTGTATTTTTCATGCAATGTTTGATACCGCACGGCGAATGAGAGAAAAAAAAACTCAGCATTTCCCGGAAACTTAGATGCACACGGCAGGTAGCATCAGAAAGCCGGGTGTGTTATTCCGGTCACAAAATGCGGTGCTAACATTTCTGCACTCAGTGCAATAGTTAACTTAATTCGATACGAACAAACTGAATAAACAAAGAGCACTGGTCGCTCACTTACCAAATCTGTAGAGACAGGACAATCACCAGCAACTAGAGCCGCGTCTTTATTGAGAGAATACTACAAGCAAATCCAGATTTCAGCGTTTGCAGATGAGAACAGCTCTCAGGTAAACAATAATCCTCCTTAGACACGTAAGTTATTGTTGTCGCGCGTCGCGTACACTGTTAATCCACACGTGATCCAGATAAGCTCTCACAGAGAGAAAATGAAAACGAAACTTAACAGCAGCAAACTATAAAAGCAACACTTCACGCTTGTTTTGCCAACACAACGTGGCGTCTTTGTGGTGTAAACACGGTGACAATAATGAATATTAATGAAGTTGCACAATAGAGCGCGCTGATTGGTTTGACCCAAGCCTTACTCATGCATTAATGCATCACACTGTAAGACGTAATAAGACACACTCTGGCACAGACGTTCAGTCTGCACGCTGGAATACAGGCTATTATGTCATGGCCGTGACGCAGCTTCAAAAAATTCGTTTCAAACAGGAAGTACAAATTTGCTTGAAATAACGCAAAAACAACCAATTTACACTTTTTAGTGAAATATATGTGTCCTAATAGTGTTTTTAGCAGTGTGGGACACATATACGACTGTCAACAGCTCAAAAAATGTGTTTTGGTGTTTCATGACCCTTTAAATATTTTTGCACAGGTCTTATTTTTGCGATGTCCTTGTAACGCTACATCTAATGCTGATTTAAATTCTTTTTGTTGTTGTTGCTAGGTTTTTGGGGTGTTGTAGTTTCACTAGTATTTCACTAGTCCAATTGTAATTTGCGGTAGTTTGTTTTTAATACACTTGCTGTGTTACCATAGCAACTATAGTAGTACCACAACAGAGTAATTGAAGCACTTTACTGTACTTTACAAAACACTGTACAGCAGACACTAGTTTACTGTATTTTAGTGATAAAATGGGATAGATAGTGGGATTTATTTGAAGAGTGAATAGTACAGTAGGCTATAATACCTAATCAAGTTTTTACCTATTTTCTATCACAGTTACATTTCTGCTTGCCAGACTGACCAATAATTATTGGCTAGAAATTGCAACAGCCATGGGAAAGGAGGAAAGTTTTTGTAAAACGTTGGAAAAACTCTGAGGGATAAGTTTGTTAAAACAAAAAGGAGGCCCCCAAAAACATCTTCAATGATAATGATTATCTTTTTATTCGTCTGATTTTACTTTCTGTTTTTTTGGGGGGAAAAAATCATCTCAATGGTGAACGTGTCAAGTGTAAAAGCCTTAATCCGTTTCGTGAGTTGTGCGATGCGGTGCCAGGTGAAAGTATAAATCTGCATTAAGATTTTTCTACAGTTTTTTCTGTAGTTCAATGGTGCATTTATCCTGACTTTAGTACTGTTCAATTTAAATAACTTTATTTTACCCCTAATTTTGTGCTTTTACATTTTCTCTCGCGTGATTTTGATATAGGTCTTAAATTTAATACTTAATGGTCTTAAAAGGTCTTAAATTTGACATTCTATCTACAGAGACCCTGATTGAGAAAAGTCAAAATTAAAAGATTTGAATATAGATCTGGAAGAAATTGTCAATATTGAGAGATCACAATTGCTAAATGAATCAGAATTCCAGGAATAAAAGTGAAAATTGAGAGTAAAAGTCAGAATTAAGAGACCCTTAACACAAGAAATCCAGGAACAAAATTCAGATGTAAATGTAAAAATCTGAATTTCAAGATGTAAACTCAGAATTTAAGACAAATATTATTTGCAAGATGTACACTAAAAAATAGAACTGTAAAAAAAGTCACAATTACCATTTGTTTATTTAAATCCACATCAGCCTAGATAGACTCAAAAATTACGTTTGCTGTTGGTTCAAACTACTTATTTAAACAGAGCTTGAAAGACACAATTATTGTGGTTGAATTGTTTTTTGTTCAATCTACTTAAATTTGTAATAAACTAACTTCATAACTTCTTAATAAGTTAACTTCATGTTGTTCCAACAAATTTGATTGTGTCGAACCCTGCATTTTTTACAGTGCATGAGGGCCTTCTAAAATATATATACTTATTTTAACAGGGCACGATGTACCTAACGGTGTAAATGGAGCTGTTAATGGAGAAGTGAATGGCCACGAGCATACAAATGGTATCAACGGTCACGGGGTCAATGGAGAAACTGCAAAACCCTCACTGAGACTGTCGTTTGCTGAGTATAAACGCATTTCAAACCTGCTGGTGCTGCATCTGCGTCGTGCCGAGGAAGGTGAGCAATCGCTACAAGACTTATACTACAGTTTTACAAACAATCGCACACACATATCACATGACATCCCACAGGAATCTAATTTGCATTGTGCCATTTCTCGCAGATGAGGACGAGGCGGCGCTGAAGAAGAGTGAAGTTGTGAACTGGTACCTGAAGGAGATCGAATCAGAGATTGATTCTGAAATGGAGCTCATCAGTAAGAAGACCATGATAGAGAAAGTGATCTACAGACTGGTTCACTATGTAAGCAAACATTTGCATGTGTTACAAGCAGAGTTGTGTGTATTGTTTGGGTTTGTTTATGATACTGGTGGCCAAATCTCTCTCTCTCTATATATATATATATATATATATATATATATATATATATATATATATATATACCCAGTTGAAGTCAGAATTATTCGCCCCCCTTCGAATTTCTTTTTCTTTTTTAAATATTTCACAAATGATGTTTAACAGAGCAAGGAAATTTTCACAGTATGTCTGATGTTTTTTCCTCTGAAGAAAGTCTTATTTGTTTTATTTTGGCTAGAATAAAATAATAATTTACATTTTTTTAAAACAATTTAAGGGCAATATTATTAGTTCCTTTAGGCTATATTTTTTGTTCAATAGTCTACAAACCATCATTATACAATAACTTGCCTAATTACCCCAACCAGCCTAGTTAACCTAATTAACTTAGTTAAGCCTTTAAATGTCACTTAAAGCTGTATAGAAGTATCTTAAAATATCTAGTCAAATACTATTTACTGTCATCATGATAAAGATAAAAGAATTCATGAGTGAATGTATTTATTCACATGATCTAATGATGAACAATACATGTACAGCATTTATTATTTATAGTTCAACATTTACTAATGCAGTATTAAAATCCAAATTCATTCTTGTTAACATGAGTTAATGTTATGTGAATTGACATGAACTAACAATGAACAACTGTATTTTCATCAACTAACATTAACAGATGAATAAAGACAGTAATAATTGTTTGTTATGTTAGTAAATATATTAACTAACATTATCTAATACAATATAATTTAATATAATTTATAAAATAATTTACATTATCTGTAAAATGTTCCTGTTTTTTGTGCCTAATTGACTATACTGTAAGTATTTTAAAGTGTAGATTAAACATGAATAAAAGGTAGTAAAATAGGTACCTATATGTAGTGAAAATAAGTTTTTTCTTAAACACAATTTTTAAATAATATATATATTTATGTATTGGCAAGACTAATGTTTGAAAAAACATGATTAATTACTAAGATATTAAATTATTTACATTATTATTACTGAAGTGTAGCTTAAAAATGGTGTGACAACAAAAATAAAGAAAAACAACTCTTAATAGTGTATAACTAGCATGAGAGTGCTTTATCTTCATTGTTGGACATTTGTCTTTATTATGTGTGGTTTATTTTATGAAAATTATCTATACAGTATTCTCATTGCACATTTTTAATAAATAGTGGTGTCACACTAAGCAATTTTATAGAAGTTTTAATTTTATTGCATTTTCCATTTAAATATGTGAAAAAGACAAAAACTTAACAGGTTTGGTCTGCGCCAGTGGTGTAGTGGCTAGTGCGTCGACACATGTACTCCAGTGCTCCTTTCTCTGCCCCCTATGCTTTCCTGTCAATCCTCTAAACTGGGTTCATATGGTCAACTGGAAGTCATGGAATTTTGACATGGCATTTTCCCGGCCTGGAAAAGTTTTGAAAAATCTGAAAAACCCAGAAAATTTTGAAAAAGTCATGGAAATTACTTGAACACATTTCTGTATACTTAAACATGAGTTAGTTGTCTTTACTTTTCTGTCCATGGTCAAACTCACGCTCTCACATTATTAGTGCTGTGTGAGCATTATCTAAATCAATTTTACATAGATACAAAGATTCATTTAAACTAAATAGATTGTTGCATGTTTTATGATATGATGTAATGACTCGTTGTTTTTCTTATTATTTACCATGTATACGTAGACATTACATGAAACATTAGGTTATGAAAATGTACATGAAAGTCCTGGAAAAGTCATTGAATTTTAGTAGTAAAAATGTGTATGAACCCTGTCTATACTTCCCTATCCATTAAAGGTGAAACCCCCCACCAAAAAAATAACTTAACAGGTTTACATCATGGGCTTCACAGGGGGCTTAAGTTAAATATTGAATTGGGTCTTTCACCTAATTAATTAGTTTTCTGTGGAATTACCAGATCTAAAATATAGTGTAGAGCTGCGTGATATTGGTAAAAATCCGATATTGCGATATTTTATTTCTCTGCGATTATATATTGCGATATAAATACAGTTTCACAAGATAGCTTGAATAGCACTATTTGATGGTTTTCTGGGGAGTCTAACTGTGTTCAGGTGAATAACACATTGAATAAACATTGAATAAACGCAATCCAAAAAAGTAGTTATTCTTCTCGTTTCTAGTCCAAATATCTAAAAATAAAATTCTTAATCAGGTTAAAATATTATTTGTTTTGAATTTCAGATGAAAGGCAAAATCAGTTTTTCCTTAAAATAAGCAAAATGATCTGCCAGCGGGGGAAATTATATTTTAATGTAGATATTTGGACTAGAAACAAAAACAAAAATTCTAAGCATTACATTTTTTTTGTTATTGTATAAATTCTGTATAAATACAATAAATAAATACAATTCTGTAGCTTCGGGTCAACTTATCCAGACTTTAAATTGCATATCTTTGCGATGTGACTATTGTGGATGCACACATTGCGATATCAATGCTGAAACGATATATTATGCAGCCCTAATATAGTGACACTGCAGGACGAACATGGTTTTCAGTGACAAAATGTAAAGTTCCAATGTTTTTAGAAATGTAAGAATAAACATATATATATATATATATATATATATATATATATATATATATATATATATATATATATATATATATATATATATATATATATATATATTTGACTATTTTGTTGTTCATTTATAAGAGTTGTAATTTATTTTGAACTACTCTTGAGACGGTCACTATAGAACAGTTTTGAGATTTGGCTAAAACTGTAATAACAGCAGTTTTTATGGAAGTCCAGGGAAGACAAAGACATGCTTAATCTCTTACTGCATTTTAAATGATGACAATACTAATTATATTCATGTGGAAATACAATGTCATGTCAGATGATGAGTTATAAATGTTGATTTTATTCTCTTCACCAGGATTATATTCTGATTGAGTTGAAACAGTCCGGGCTGAAAGGGTCTGCTGAGTCCAGTGAAACAGAATCGCAGGAGGAAGACGTTACGCTGGTGGTCAATCCCAACTACACTTTCGAAGACTAGACATTTTGCTGCCACAGTCTCTGCTGTTTTAACTCAAAATATGGGGTCGCTGATGATGTTGTTCAGGAAGACCCTGTCCAGCCTCTTTCTTTGTAAATTGTTTCACGGATTTTAGGTGCATTCTGTTTTTGTATCAGATTATAAGGATGGGTCTGTCTATCCATTGTTTTTAAGATTGGTGACCTTGCAAAAAAGAAAAAAAAAAGTATTTTGTAAATATGTTTCTTGTTTTTAATACGCTAGAGTTTTAGAATGTTAGAAATGGACCTCCATTAAATATTTTGCATATATACTGTTATCGTGTGTTAAAAGTTCTGTCATTTATGTCAAAAGTTCAGTGTTCATTATGCAATAAATTTTAAAACAGATGTCTGGTGAAAAGCTGATAATTTTTGTTTAGCGCATGCTAATAACAGAGAAATTTGCTACTTGGAAAAATATGCAAATTACATACATGAAAATCAAGTTCATATTTGGATATCACACAAAATAAAATGTCAAATATGCAACAAATATTTCAAAATGTTGCAAAAATTACAACATCATTTTCTCACAATTGGAATTACAAATATGTACATATGTTACATTTTTCTGCTTTGAAAAAAAAATAAATGTTTATTGGAAAAATAAACTACAAAATGTTAACTAAAATGTGCTGTTTTTAATGTTTCTTTTGATTTTCTGTTTATTTCAAATTTATTTTATATTTCTTCCTAACACATTAATTTGTGTGTACTAATTCTTTTTTGTTAGATTAGTTCCAGTTTTGGCTTTGGTACTAATTTATTTTATATGGACAAATATATTAACGTAAAGCATTTTATAGGAAGTATTAATTTAAAAGAGATTCATCAGGGAAGTACTCGTTCTGAGAACTGTAAAATTAAAGCAACAATCCATCTATTTATCCATAGCTAATTTATTTCAACATATACAGTTGAAGTCAGAATTATTAGCCCCCTGGATTATTAGCACTCCTGTTTATTTTCCCAAATTTCTGTTGAATGAAGGGCAGATTTCTCCAATACATTTCTTAACATAAAAGTTTTAATAATCCATTTCTAATAACTGATTTATCTTTGCCATGATGACAGTAAATAATACTTTACTATATATTTTTTAAGACACTTCTATGCAGCTTAAAGTGACATTTAAATGCTTAACTAGATTAATGAGGTTAACTAGGCAGGTTAGGGTAATTGGGCAAGTTATTGTATAACGATGGTTTGTTCTGTAGACAATCAAAAATAAAATCATCTTAAAGGGGCTAATAATTTTGTCCTTAAATGGCTTCTAAAAAATTCAAACTGCTTTTATTCTTGCTAAAATAAAACAAATAAGACTTTTTCCAGAAGAAAAAAACATTATCAGACATACTGTGAAAATTACCATGCTCTGTTCATTTAGGAAATATTTTAAAAAGAAAAAAATTCAAAGGGGGGCTAATAATTCTGACTTCAACTGTATGTAGATATTTGTAATTCCAGTGGGTAAAACAAATAAATGGAAGTGGCCACTTTTGCAATATATCTAAAATATTGTCATATATGTATGTCATATTTGTAATTTGCATTTATTACCATATATACAATTTCTGTGTGGGGATCAATACAAACTATGTTCAAAAACCTTTACTATTAAATGTAGCATTTTCATGTATGAATTTACATATAAACTACTAAACCTGTGTAAAACAAAATCAAACATGTAGGCCTACACTGACTTATAAACAGGAGAGCACTGAATAATCAGTTACTATAAGCTTTTATTTGATAACATTTATTATGTATCAGCTAAAAATATGAACCGTGTTTACATTATTATTACCGTAATGGTTATAAAATGTTAAGTGTTTTTTCCAAGTGATTTAACTCATTTTAAAAGGTACAACTTTCTGTTCTAGCTGTGATACATGTTGACATTAATATAAACGTTAGCAAAAATTAACATTAGCAAAAAAGCGCTAGTTCAGTTGCGTGTGAGTAGAAAACTGCCAAATATTTCTCAAAACAAATGGTGTGTTATTGGGGAATATACATTTATAAACGTAAAACCTGTTTTGACCTCGCGTACAAAAATACGTCACGTGACGCGTGTGGTCTTCCTCACACAACAAAGATGGCGGCGCGCTGTTGGAGCCTGATGAGGTCGACATTGCAAGGTAAATGGTCACTTTTTCAAATAATGCGTATCATAGTTCATAATGTATAGGTAAGAATTAACTGAATTGACATTGTTGATTAAACAAATATGTTTCTAAAACTACTGCTACTAATTTTAATTTTTAGTTTACCGTTACAATTTGCCTTGACAGTTTGCCTCATATAAAACGATATAATGCTAACTAATGAAACACAAGAAACTGTTTAAGCCAAACATTTTAATGATGACTACATGAACATATAGACTCAGTAGGTCTGGTTCAGTCAGATTAATTAAACAGAGTAGCTCCAAGCCTAATTAAAACACACTCGAACAGCTTATCAAAGCCTTCAGACTGACTAGAAACTAGAATATTCTACTTGAATCATCTTTGTATGTGTCCTATTTTAATTTCACTGAGCAAATAAACATTATAATTTTGTTGCCGTGATTTTACCGAAGAAAACCACTAAACTACACAGTAGTTTATGTACTACAAAGTCGTGTCAGGCATATTTAGGACGTATTAAAAGACTTAGATTAAAAATCAAAGTGCAACGCAAAAATATTAATTGTCATGAAACTTTTTCTGTTACTATCTTTTAAAACCACTTTAACCAAATAATAAGCAGGTTTTAAAATATATACATAAAGTAGTATAATACAATTTAGTATAATTTCTTTGTGTTTTAATAACTACTGGTTAGATTAAGTGTTTATTTCTAAAGCATTTCTCTTACACCGAATTAAGAGGTAACGTCATTTTAAGTTATTAAACTATAGAGTAGACATTCGAGCTTAAAGTGCTTTTTATGCATTTAAAACTAGTATCTAATTACCAAATAAGACATCTTTTCTTTAGCCTAAATATGAATTTGAGTATTATTCATGTCTATAACTACAGTACAGATTCTAATAATTATTCTACATCACTGATGATGAACTTGTCTACACACACGATTACCTAACTCTAAATGTCATTACAAACCAAACCAACTAACCTGATCAGATAATTCCTTTTACATACAGCTTTATTTTGGTGCAGTCTTAAAGGAACACTTCATTTGTTTTTTTTTTTTTTTTTTTGTTTTTTTAAATAGGCTGCAAGTCCGCTGGAGTTATACGATTGAGAGTTCCCATGTTCCCAGACATATTGACCAAGAAAATATCAACTTTTAATTTCCCTTTGGTCTTAGTATATGGTGTAACTAAAGGAGCGTCGAGCTTTAAATAAGAAAAATATCAAATGAAATTTGAGCGAGATGCTTATGGTCTAATCCAATTCCAATATTTATGCCAAGCTTAAGACCCGGAGATCGACTGAATGGGAAAAAAAAAGTTAAAACTCTACAGTTGAACTAAAATTTCCCCCCAAAAAGTGGAGTGTTACTCAAACTAAAGGGACTTTATTTGAATCGATGGTTCAATCAGGAACCTTTAACTTCGTATTCCACCAAAAGTGTGATTTTATTTATAGTTGGAAAATATTATTTACAAACACACACAAAGTTATCTGACTTTTGATTGGAAGGTGCTTTTGGGAACCTACCATCTAGGACTGGGTATCATTAAGGTTTTAACAGTATACTACTTTTATCAATACCACTTATCGGTTTGATACTTTAACGATAATCTTATCAGTACTTTTTAAGTTTTTTTTATGAAAAACTAATTTAACAGAATGAACAACATTTTATTTTATTATTGCATTTTTAATGCACAATAAAATGAAACCAACAATTGTAAAACCAATAAAAATGTTCCTGTAAAAGAATCTACAAAGGTTTGAAGAAACAGTTGGAGCATGCAGGTAGGCTGCAAATGACTCGATTTTTAAGCATTCTTCTGAAGAAAAATCAACTTGTTCGTCTTTTCTGTCAAAAGTCGGGTCCTTTCTTGGCTCACTGTGCTCCCTGCAGTTAAAAATACCCTCTTTGAGTTGCATCATGCATTTAAAAAATTAGCTGTGGAGAATGTTTATGTTTTATTCAGCCTGATCTCACGAAAAAACTTAAGTATTTTACGTTTTGTCAGTTTAGTGGCTAATTGGTATGAGTTCAGTCGGATGAAAATGTACGATTTTAAAAAGGAGGTGTGGCACCCAACCCCGCCCCTAAACCCAACCATCATGTAGCTATTAGATCGTACAAATTCATACGAATTAGCCACTAAATCTAAAAGTTACGAATTGCTGTGAGATAGCGTTAGGTTTATCATTAACACATTCACATGAATGAATTAACTGTCTTTGGGTTAAACATAATAAAATTTGGGAACCTCTTGCAATGTAAAAAGTAGTTTTTAAGTCATTTCTTAAGCATCATTTATTATTATTAATCTATTTGTTAATACAGTGATGTGAAGGTATTTTTAATGTTTAAGATTTAATAAGGCTACTGCAGATTAAATACTATTTCCAATGTAACTGCATGTGTGTGTTTCTTTAACCAATAATATTATACAAATTTAGAGAAACCTTATGTGATTGACTGCCATAGTATGAATGCAGATGTAATGTTAGTAGCTAAGCAGTCGAAAACTTTGCAGTTGTCTGTCCACAGTTGATGCACTTTTGAAAGATGCCTTGTCGGATTACAGTTTCTGCTTTTACAAGAAAACATCTTGCGTTTGTTGTAACAGGCCATTTCGGTGTTCAATCAGGAAATACAGCAGTACTATTGACCGTTTGCTTCTCTCCGCCATCGTTGCTTTATAGTGACGCCCTCGCCATTGTGTTGGGTGGAACAAGACAAACATTTTTCACATGAGGTTGCAAACAGTGCAGACGAATATAAAATATTGCAAATTAGAAAAGGTTAAATTATGATACAGTAAGTGATGTTTATTTTACAATAATTCTCTAGTACCGATAGCATAACCGTTAACAATACTTCAGACTTTTATAATTAAAAGGTAATAGTACTGGTAATGATAAAGTACCGAGTTTCAGTACCCATCCCTATATGCCACTATTTCAAACAACACTTATTGGAACCAGGGACAAAGCTGAAGGACAGGTTTATTGGAATTATAATACTGGAAGAGCAATTTTCAGAAAACATGAATGGAATGGGACTCAAAATGGTTTACATTTTGTACTTTTCCAGGCTTGTATCAGCTGTCAAACAGGACGTTGTGGCGAGAATCTCACTTGGAGCAGAGAGTTTGTCTCAGACTGCAGAATGTTTTACACAGCAGAGCTTTACACTGCGGACATCATACTTTACAAACCATCACCAAGACGGAGCCTCCAAGAGTTATGAACACACAGAAATCAGCTGAACCTGAAAATAAAACCAACCAACAAAAGAAAGAAGAGGAAGAGGAGGAGGAGGAAGAAGATAACAGGCCTGAATATATGCCCAAAGGAAAGGCCAAAAATCCCATGATGAAGATTGGATATGCATGGTTAGTATAGCTCATATCTGCCTTCTGCTTCAGACAACAAAAGCAGGGAAACGACAGTGCTGAAAATCTAGAGAAGCAGTCGGATTCAGAGATTAACTTTTCTATCAAGGGTCAGTATTTGCTCCTGTAATTAGATACTATTATTGCTTTACTATAATTAAATCATAATGTGTTATCTATTGTTAAATATTATCATTACCTAAAAAAAACTACATAATTATTAAAATGACAATACTGTAAACTTTATAACAAACATTTTTAAAGAAACTCATTATAGTGTAGGGCTGCATTATTATGATAAAAACATTATTTACTATTCCTGAGGAAATTAATTTTAATTGTTAATGTTTATAATAATGATATATGTAAAATATTTTTATCTTTGAAAGATGTGGCTATTCATTTGTAGGTGTGTGTGTGTGTGTGTGTGTGTGTGTGTGTGTGTGTGTGTGTGTGTGTGTGTGTGTGTGTGTGTGTGTGTGTGTGTTAGGTAATTAGTTCTTTTGGGCATGATGCATCAGGAGCAACACAAGGCCCTGTTACATTGCACATTTGCATATTACATAACTTGGGAGAGGTTATAGGAGGAAAGCATTACAATGTAGTTGCATAACATTGATTAATGTCATTCTGCAGTAGTTTAAAAAAAAATCACATTTAAAAAAAAAAAAAAAGTGTGAAAAATTTGAGTGTAAATCCGTAATAGAAATCAGACCTGTGAAATCTGCATTTTTAGCTAAATGCCTCTGATTGGCTGCTGTAGAAGTTGACAGATTTTCACATCACATTAATCGGGAGTTGTTTCGTGTTTCCCACAAGCCCTTAAAGGACCATGACACCCCCCACTATCGGTTCAGGAATTTTTTCCAAAAATGCGTCATAATGGGCGTGGAGCTCCGCGATCAGAGGCAGGAGTGGGCGTGGCCAGCAGAGCAGGGGAGAAGGAGGGGAACAGACAACAGTTTTCAGTCGGCTTACAAAAAGACACAAACCGTGAGGAGATGCATGATTTTATAGTTGACAAAACATGCAACAAACCCTGTGGATCATGGAAACAAACACATATGACCCTTCAAGAATGGCTAAATACTTTGTGCCGTGGGTCTGTGGACGTGATCTTGCCCAGTCATTAACATAGGGTCTCACAGCTTGGCACTGGCAGGTCTGACTGTCTTGCCTTCGGAAAGCACGCACAGTCATGAATAATTAAGAAGCCGGCTCTTCTCATAGGATAAGAAAACTCGGCTATGAAAAATAATGAGAAACCATCGCGTCATCTTTGCACTTGCAGTTTTGTGCTATGTCACCAATTTTGATCCCGCCCCAAAAATAATTTCAAACCCGGAAGCTGAAATTAGCTGACAAAAGCTGAAAATTATCCAGTTTTTCCCCACAATTAAAGCTGACAGGTGCTAACACTGTCTAAACTGATGCTCAACACACAAATCTGTTAAAATCTCAAAACAAGTACTCGAGGGTTAAGTGAACCTTTAAAGGGATAGTTCACCCAAAATTTTCAATTCGGCCATAATTTAGGCCCTGATCACACTAAACAATTATTTTTGCAGTAAGGCACATTTTTAAAATGGTTTTCTATTGGCAGTGAGTGTTGCGCATGCTAATTAAGCACCCCCACACCACGTATGCTAACTGCCTGCTGCACCTCATGTTTTTTGATGGAGCACTCTGTGCCAAGTCAACTCAAAGCACCCAAGGTCATGTGCACCAACACCAAGACTGTTGACACAGTGGTTACCTAGCAACATAAAAAAAATTGCAGCGCACTGCTCTTTACTATTGACCACAAGAGAAGATATTTTGAAAAATGTTCAAAACCTGTAAAGGGAGTCATGGTGGCCCAGTGGTTAGCACTGTCACTTTACAGCAAGAATTTCGCTGGTTCAAGCGCAAGCTGACATTTCTGTGTGGAGTTTGTATGTTCTCCCCGTGTTGGCATGGGTTTGCTGTAGAGTGCTCCCGTTTCCCCCACAGTTCAAAGACATGTAGTACATGTGAATTGAATAAACTAAATTGGCCGTTGTGCATGTGTGTGGATAAATGTTTACAAGTACTGGGTTGCAGCTGGAAAGGCATCCAGTGCGTAACACATATGCTGGATAAGTTGGCGGTTCACTTCGCTGTGGCGACCCCAGATGAATAAAGGGACTAAGCCGAAGGAAAATGAATGAATGAATGGAAACCTGTTACAGCTGACTTTAAAAGTGTTTGTTTTTCCTACTATGGATCTTACCAGTTTCCAACATTCCTCAAAATATCTTCTTTTGTGTTTAACAGTACAAAAATCTCAAACTGGTTTGGAACAATAATTTTTGGATGAACTACCCCTTTAATTTCGGCCACTAGGCGTAGTTCTCCCTAGTCAATGTTTACCTACCCTTAAGTTGTTTCAATTAATGCTGAACACAAGTTACATTGAATATTTCAACCAAAGTTTAGTGTTCCCATTGACTTCCACAGTAGCATAAATATAAAAACACTCAAAGTCAGTGAAGAACAAACTGGTTCCCTATGTTCTTCAAAATATGTGGATTCAGTAGATGGTGAACTATTCCTCTAACGGGCACAGAAGCATACATGGTCACTTCATTAACATTGATTATAATAGTTTATTTATATTTTAAGTCACAGAAGTCTTGTAATAACCCCCAGTAAAGCTCCAGGGTTTGACCAAATGAGTACCCTATAAAGGGATGATATCTGACTTTGGTAGTAACTGACTGGTGTTTTTCTCCTAGGATGATTGGCCTGCCTTCTGGGATCATTGGCTTTATTCTGGCAAAGAGACAAGTGGACAAGAACCGACTGAAACAGCTGAAAATCCGACAGAGGATGAAGAGAGCCAACGAGGGAGATTATGAAACAAACCGATATAAAGCAGCCACCGGGATGGAGTAAAGCTTGATTTCTGTAAAAGACAAATGGCTTCATTGGGCACTTATGATTGGGTTGCCATGGAAACCGTGAACTGCGTATATAAGTACATTCTAGAAAGCAGGCATTTATTACGGCGGGCCTGTTGATCTAATGATTGTGGAGCTGAAGACTTTGGTTTTGGGGTTTGCGACAAATAAATGAAGCGTAAATGAAGTACTAAATTGAATTAAGGATTTCAGTGTTGCCTGTTAGACATTGTGTACACATTTTGAAGCAACTGCAAGGGGGAAAATACAGAAAAACTGAATTAAAAATCTATTAAATAACCGAAAAATACTCAAGTGTTCCTTTTATTGACCATCTTAAAATAATGACAGCATATCAAACTGGAGCATGAGAACATTGTGAGCTTTTCGATGTAGTTTTTACAACATGATAGTGTATCTTTGGAGCTAAACGAAAGTAGAAAGGCACTGCTGTACATCACATAACCTGTGAATGAAGTATAAAATTCTTCAACTAAAAACTTTTCTTAAATCTAAAGCGAAAATATATATAAAACAGACTTTATATTGTGTATAAAGATGTCTGGAATTTGAATCTCGTAAAATAAAATACAATGCGACTATATATACACAGCAGAAAAGCTAAACCCTTGACCACACACACACACATAAACATGTAATATCAACAGTAAATACAGCACATCCAAGTCTATACAGTAGAAATCGTAATGATGCAGTTTTCTTCCACTGCCTGTTTCCACAACAGAATAAAAAAGGTGATTTTAATTTTTTATGACGCAAAATAAAAAATTTATTTAAAAAAAGTGTTTTTTTTTCTCACAATTTTGAATTATTAAATCAGATTTCCCAGGTTTTCTCCCAAACTCCTTTTACTCAGGATTTTGAGCTATAAACACGCAATTTAGAGCGAGTACATTTCCAAGACATACACTCGTAATTCTAAAAGAAATGTCCAAACTGTGAGATCCAAGTCAGAATTGGCACAATAACCTTTTTTTATTCCATGGTAACAGGCTTCCACACAATAGAAACTATGATTAATACAACATAAGGCTTAAAACAGTGTTTCCCAAGTGTGTTCCTGCAGGCACACCAACAGTACACATTTTGGATGTCTCCATTATCTGGTCTCATGATAGGTTTATCTCCAATAAGCCTATTCAGGTTTTGGAGTCTCTTCTAATGTTCTCTCGAGTTCAGATGTGTTTGATTAGGAAGAGGTTGAAAATGTGTACTGTTGGTGTGCCTTTAGGAACAGTGTTGGGAAACACTGGCTTCACCAATGGTACATATTTAATGTCTCCCTTATCTGTTACATTAACTTTAGGTTTTGGAGTCTCTTCTGATGAGGTTATTCAGGTGTGTTTGATTAGGAAGAGGTTGAAAATGTGCACTGCTGCTGTATCTTTAAGAACATGGTTGGGAAACACCAGCTTCACCAACAGTACATATTTGGATGTCTCCCTTATCTGACCTTTACATTTCAGGTTTTGATTTCTCTTCTTATAAGGTGATTCATGCGTGTTTGATTAGGAAGATGTTGAAAATGTTTACTGATGGTGTGCCTTTAGGAACAGGGATGGGAAACACCGGCTTCACTAACAGTACATATTATGATGTCTCCCTTATCTGACCCATTCATTTGAGGTTTTAGAGTCTCTTCTAATGTTATGATGAGGTGATTCAGGTGTGTTTGATTCACAAGAGGTTAAAAATGTGTACTGTTGGTGTGCCTTCAGGAACAGCATTGGGAAAAACAAGCTTCCCCAACAGTACATATTTTGGATGTCTCCCTTACGTGACCCATTCATTTCAGGTTTTAGAGTCTCTTCTGATGAAATGATTCAGGTGTGTTCAATTAGGAAGAGGTTGAAAATGTGTACTGTTGGTGTGCCTTCAGGAACAGTGTTGGGAAACACTGGCTTCACCAACAGTACATATTATGATGCCTCCCTTATCTCACCCATTCATTTGAGGTTTTAGAGTCTCTTCTAATGTTATAATGAGTTCAAGTGTGTTTGATTAGGAAGATGTTGAAAATGTGTACTGTTGGTGTGCCTTTAGGAACAGGGTTGGGAAACACTGGCTTCATCAACAGTACATATTTGGATGTCTCCCTTATCTGACCCATTCATTTCAGGTTTTGGAGTCTCTTCTGATGAAATGATTCAGGTGTGTTCGATTAGGAAGAGGTTGAAAATGTGAACTCATCATAACATTAGAAGAGACTCTAAAACCTCAAATAAATGGGTCAGATAAGGGAGACATCATAATATGTACTGTTGGTGAAGCCAGTGTTTCCCAAAACTGTTCCTGAAGGCACACCAACAGTACATATTATGATGTCTCCCTTATCTGACCTATTCATTTGAGGTTTTAGAGTCTCTTCTAATGTTATGATGAGTTCAAGTGTGTGTGATTAGGAAGAGGTTGAAAATGTGTACTGTTGGTGTGCCTTTAGGAACAGGGTTGGGAAACACTGGCCTTATCAACAGTACATATTATGATGTCTCCCTTATCTGACCTATTCATTTGAGGTTTTAGAGTCTCTTCTAATGTTATAATGAGTTCAGGTTTGTTTGATTAGAAAGAGGTTGAAAATGTGTACTGTTGGTGTGCCTTTAGGAACAGGGTTGGGAAAGACTGGCTTCATCAACAGTACATATTTTGGATGTCTCCCTTATCTGACCCATTGACTTCAGGTTTTGGAGTCTCTTCTGATGTAATGATAAGGTGATACTGGTCTATTTGATTAGGAAGTGGTTAAAAATGTGTACTGTTGGTGTGCCTTTAGGAACAGTGTTGGGAAACACTGGCTTCACCAACAGTACATATTATGTCTCCCTTATCCGACCCATTCATTTGAGGTTTTAGAGTCTCTTCTAATGTTATGATGAGTTTAAGTGTGTGTGATTAGGAAGAGGTTGAAAATGTGTACTGTTGGTGTGCCTTTAGGAATAAGGTTGGGAAACACTGGCTTCATCAACAGTACATAATTTGGATGTCTCCCTTATCTGACCCATTGACTTCAGGTTTTGGAGTCTCATCTTATGCTCTGATGAGGTGATTCTGGTCTGTTTGATTAGGAAGAGGTTGAAAATGTGTACTGTTGGTGTGCCCTCAGAAACAGGGTAGGGAAACACTGGCTTAAAACACATCTATCATTTTTCACCAGATAGTATGCATATGTTTGTTTAATGATGGAAATCCTCAATAATTAACTGTGGAAATTATACTCCGGCTGCTTGATCAGTATAACGCCAGCTATATTTTAAGTTCAGTAATATTTGAGTATATGTTATAGTTAAGACCAGGCTGAGCAGGCACTGCATGGTGCATAAACAATAAAGCCGTTATGACAGTACTGTAAAGGTACATCAATCACCTTCTGATCCATCCATCTATCTCTCTGCGTAACCGATGATTTGCAGGAGGAAGATGAAGATCTGCACAATGTCAACATAAAGGGAGAGAGCAGCGAACACGTACTCTTCTGGGCTGATGGAGAGCTTCCGGTTCCCGATGAGCAGCTGAGTGTGATAGGCCAGAAACTAAACATTTAAAACACAAATGCAAGAAAAAAGAAATTTTTGGATGAAATTAGTGAGCAGTGTTTAAATATGGAACTGATGCTGAATTTGATACAGTTAACAGGCTTACCAAAGTGAATGCAATGGCTCCTATAGATGCATAAAGCATGTGTAGCCATGGGACCTGAAAACAAATGGAGAAAATAACAAATAAATGATGGATTAAAGGAATAGTTGATGTAAAAATGAAATTCTGACATAGTTGCTCATCCATCTGTTTTTATGAATGTGGGAAACCGGTAGCTATTGACTTCCATAGTGTTTGTTTTTCCTACTATGGGTGTTGATGATTACTGGTTTCCAACATTCTTTAAAATATCTGCTTTTGTATTTCTTTAAAATAATAAATAAAAGACTTGGAACACAAGATCCTGACAGGACTGTTAGTTAAGAACTGTACTCAGGAAACTTGGCTTATTTTTTTTACATGTAAATATGGTTCAAGATAAAAAAAATGTGTTTCAATATTCAAATCCAATACTGCTTTAAATTAAGCCTACCTTTCATACATTAGATTGTCATTTTTAAAAAAAATTGTATGACAATAGTTTATATAACAAAAAATATACATCGGGGATGCAAATCATTTGACGAAATATCAAACAGCATTCAGTTTTAGCACCAAAATGCTTTTACGTTACAACGATCCTTCAAACTACTAGGTTTTAAAGGTTGGTGAGCAATTAATGAAGTGTGAATATTATTATTTATTATTTAGTGCCATGACTTATTTTACAAATGTCATGGTAATCATTTCACCCATATTTAGATATTTGAGTTAACGTTACCTAAAATAAAACGTCTTTGAAAGATAATCACATAAAATTAATGTAGACACTAAAATGTGACATCCCATCTTTGACCCATATATCAAACATCTGAGTAAAAATCTTTACTCAACCTCCTGTTTTTAAGAATGTGGGAAAATGGTCTGGACTTCCACAGAGGTCGTTATGCCTACTATGGGTAACTATGGCTACCGGTTTCCAACATTCTTCAAAATATCTTTTTTTTTTGTTTGTTTGGAAGAGAAAAACAAGGAACTCAAACAGTATTGCGTTTGGATCCTCTTGAGGGTGAATTTTTAGGTGAACTAGCCATTTAACAATTTTCAATGAGAATAAAAGATGCAATATTATGCTTACACAAGGTTTAAGCTAGATGTCTGCATTTCCACGACTGTACCGCGGGACCCGACCAGATTTCTTGCAGTGCGGGAATAAATTTCCGAAAAAAGCACAGGATCAGTCGGTACGGTCTAACAATATCGCTCCAAGGAGCACACATATGTATGTATGTGTGTGAATGAGAGCGTGATGCTGTGCTTAGCTTGTTTGTTGCCGTCTATGTGAGTGTGTGTGTGTGTGTGCGCGTGAATGAGAGAGCTTTGTGCTGTCTATGTGTGTGTGTGTGAGACAGCGTGATGCTGTAGCTGTCTGGGTGTGTGTCACTTGCTTGGTGCTGTGTGTCTATGTGTGTTATTTGTGTTTATACAGACAGCTTGTCATAGGCTGTCTGGACTCTGTATAGCTGGGTGATACCCCCCTCCCTCCCACCCGTTAGAGGAAAAGGGTGCGACAGGTAGAAAACGGGGTGGGGCGGGCAGTTGGACAACAAATGCTGAATAAAAGCGGAGCGGTCGGGTTCGGACTAAAACCTGGCAGGAGTGGTATTCAAAATTTAGTCCCTCGCAGATCTTTAGTTTAAGCTATATAACTGCAGGTTAACTATGCTTACAGTTAAAGTCAGAATTGTTAGCCCCCCTCTTTATTTTTCATCGTTTTGTGTTTAGTAGAGAGAAGTTTTTTTTCAACACATTTATAAACATAATAGTTTTCATAACTCATTTAACTGATTTATTTTATCTTTGTCATGATGACAGTAAATAATGTTTTACCAGATATTTTTCAAGACACTTCTATACAGCTTAAAGTGACATCTAAATGCTGAACTAGATTAATTAGGTTAACTAGGCAAGTTATTGTATAATAGTAGTTTGTTCTGTAGACTATCGAAAATAAAACTATTCTAAAGGGGCTAATAATTTTGACCTTAAAATGGTGTTTAAAAAAATAAAAACTGCTTTTATTATAGCCAAAATAAAACAAGTCCTAGACTTTCTCCAGAAGAAAAAATATTATCAAACATACTTTGAAAATTTTCTTGCTCTGTTAACCATCATTTGGAAAATATTAAAGAAAAAAAAAAAATAGAGAGAGCAAAAAAAAAACAACAGGGGGGGGGTAATAATTCTGACTTCAACTGTATATAAAATAACTGTTAAAACTAGTAATAAGTGACAAATAAAGGTATGGTAACTAATAGCCCTAACTTTTCCGAATTTGATTGTAATGCAATAATATGTGCCTTTTATAAAGCTGCTATGAAACAATAATTATTGCTCTATACACCTAAACTTGAGCAGAATGTTATGCTTACATATTTAAATGACAGGACAATAGCAGTGATGATGCCGGTCACAAACACTACGATTCCGAGTACACAGAAAAAGCCAGAACATTTGGTGAAGTCCACCTGTTGTGAAACAGAGAAAGTGAGGTTACACGCTTTCACAAACTGGCATGACCGGTGTTATGAAAAGAAGAAAAAAAAGTAACCCACCTTCGTCTGAAAGCAGAACACAGTCACTGCTACACACACGACAACTGTGATGGCCAGGGCCAGGAACACCGCTCTAGTGCTGTAATAACTACAAAAACAAACAACATTATTATATTGATCAGTTTGCCTTGTTATTTTAGCATTAAAAAAATAAGAATAATTTTAAGAAGTCTCCATATGCTCATCAAGACTACATTTATTTGATTACAAATACATTAAAAAATGCACGCGCGTAAAATATCACTAGTATAGAAAAGTTGCTCATTTGTATTTTAATGTCTTATAAGATATTATAAAGTAAAGTATTCATATCGCTGCACTTTTTCCACATTTTTAAGTTACAGCCTTATTCCAAAATGGATTAAGTTAATTTATTTCTTCAAAATTCTACACACAATACCCCATAATGCCCATGTGAAAAAAGAGTTTTTGAAATTGTTGCAAATTTATTACAAATAAAAACCTGAAAAATAACATGTACATCAGTATTCACAGCCTTTGCTCAATACTTTGTTGATGCACATTTGGCAGCAATTACAGCCTCAAATCTTTTTGAATATGATGCCACAAGCTTGGTACACTTGTCTTTGGGAATTTTTGCCCATTCCCAGTGCCTCTCAAACTCTATCAGGTTGGATGGGAGGAGACTGTGTACAGCAATTTTCAAATCTCTCCAGAGATGTTCAATAGGATTCAGGTCTGGGCTCTGGCTGGGCCACTCAAGGACATTAACCAAGTTGTTGTGAAGCCACTTCATTGATATTTTGGTAGTGTGCTTTGGGTCATTGTCCTGCTGGAAGATGAACTGTCTCCCCAGTCTGAGGTCAAGAGCACTCTGAAGCAGGTTTTCATTCAGGATGTCTCTGTGCATTGCTGCATTCATCTTTCCCTCTATTCTGGCTAGTCCTCCAGTTCCTGCTGCTGAAAAACATCCCTACAGTACGATGCTGCCACTACCATGTTTCACTGTCGGGATGGTATCAGCCTGGTGATGAGCGATGCCTGGTTTTCTCCAAACGTAACGCCTGGCATTCACCCCAAAGAGTTTAATTTTAGTCTCATCAGACCAGAGAATTTAGTTTTTTTATAGTCTGTGAGTCCTTCAGATGCCTTTTGGCAAATTCCAGGCGGGGAGTGGAATCCGTCTAACCACTCTACCATACAGGCCTGATTGGTGGATTGCTGCACAGATGGTTGTCCTTCTGTAAGGTTGTACTCTCTCCACAAAAGAACGCTGGAGCTCAGACAGAGTGACCATCGGGTTATTGATCACCTCCTTCACTAAGCCCCTTCTCTCCCGATTACTCAGCTTAGATGGCCGGCCAGCTCTAGGAAGACTCCTGGTGGTTCCAAACATCTTCCGCTTTCAGATGATGGAGGCCACTGTGCTCATTGGAACTTTCAGAGCAGCAGAAATTTTTGTGTAACCTTCCCCAGCCTTGTGCCTCGAGACAATCCTGTCTCGGAGGTCTACAGACATCTACAGAGCTTTACGGCAAAGGCTGTGAATTCTTATGTACATGTGTTTTTTCAGGTTTTTTATTTTTTATATATTTGCAGCAATTTCAAAAAATCTTTTTTCACATTGTCATTATGGGGTATTGTGTATAGAATTTTCCATTAAATGGCATAACATTCTTTGACCAATAACCTTTCGGTGGCTGAAATTCGGTACATCTCTAATATCAACCCACTTTTAGATTACCATTCTTGCATATTTCTGCTGTGTGATTTGCTCTGTGATTTGCTCATAGATCAATATAAAGAAGTTCAGAGCTTATAATTGTTATTAACATTTTATCGCGATTCAATACAATACCATTTACCCGCCCAACCCTACTGCAAACTAAACAAAGCTGCTTTTAACAGAAGCTTTACTGTTCAATAATTGAAACCCTTTGTCAACAATCCTTAAGTTAGAGCCATGCTATTTTCTTATTGTATCCCAACAAAGCGATGTATATTTAATGAGACATGTCTCACCTTGCTATATTTCCAGTCATGAAAGATAAGGCCAGTGTCTAAAGCAAGAAAAAAAAAAAAAGGTAATGCAATTCAAAGACTTTCTGCACATTGTCTACAACATTACACGTAAACTATCTTATTCATTACAATTACAGTGACTCAAACTATTAAATAACTGAACTCACAAAAATGGCCAACAGGAGCAGGTTCCATGGAAAACGCCTCCTAAAAACGTGAAAGGCAAAGGTTAAATAAATTGGTTCAACCTATGTTTGTAGTGGCTTTCATGAAGGCTTTAGTCCAGTGGTTCTCAAACATTTTCCATCAAGTACCACCTCAGAAAAAAATTTGTCTCTCTAAGTACCACCAAAATGAGTAGTATTGAAATACAGTAGTGTAGTAGGCCCAGTAAAGCAGCTACAACTCTGCACAGTTAAAAAATCATGGCAGATTACCTTAGAAATATAGGCTATATGTCATATATGGCATATTATATACATCATTTTTGGTAAACTTTGAAATGTGTGTAGCATGTACATGACATTTCATTCCTCCGCGTACCACTAGAAGGAAGCATTCGTACCACTAGTGGTACACGTACCACAGTTTGAGAACCACTGCTTTAGTCCAAAGAGTAAACTATGTTTTGTTTGCACTGTTTTGTTCACACTTTTATACTTGGTCACTTCATCGAATAGCTTTTGAATTTGTGAAAACGGTACCATTTACATTTAGTCACATAAATGTGTTTCTGCAAAATGGATATAATTCTGATCTCCAAATTGCAAGCGTTACGCAAATTTCAACTTAAGCATCAAATACACCATATTTTACATATGTATTTTTTACATAAACATAAGCCGTATATCTTTTCGGCGTACAAATGATTTTACATGTTGCCTACAGGTTTTGTACTGTACTTCACTCGTGTTCCAGTAAAACCTCTTGTATGATAAATGACTAAATGTGTACCTATAAAACATCATACATGCACAAGAGAGGCTCTAAGTTTACTGTCATAATAGGAAAGGATATATAAAATCTATTTTTGTTGTACAGATATGTACAAGATATCATTCAAAACTGTAAAATGTTAACATTAATTTGGGTTAAACCCCATCTTCAAATCAACAATGATAGGCTACGACAGATGTGTGATGCATCTCTGTTATTAAAGCTGCCATTTAATGTGAATTTAACATTGTAATTTAACATTTGATGGTTAATTACTGGTCAAAAACAATACAAAATTAAACCTTTCAAACTTTTATATATACTTATCATATAGCTTATAACACACCCTTAGGTTTATTTATTTTTTGACATTTAGGAGGAGATAAATGTACATATGTGGTTTCAACAACCAGATGGATTTAGAACGGTTCAGTCTCCAATGTGTTTTGAAGGGTATTTACACCTGCCAGATTCACAATCCGATCAAACTCATGAAGTGACCAGGTGTAAACAGCTTCAATGTTATATTTTACTTGTAGATAACTTTATAAAATCCTTTTATTATAGGTTGATTCAGAAAAGTAAGTGATCATCTCACCTGGGTCCCTGACAGCAAACCAGTACTATATGTGTGACAAAATAGATGGCACTGAAAAAAAAAAATATATATATATATATATAAAATTAATTCAGTTATCATTCACATTGTTCAACCTTACTATATTAATTGCAATTAAAGGAGGTACATGTAGAGTTCAAAACACCTTGTTATTAGCGACACCATTTGCCGTTAAGTTAACGGCAGTGAGAAACTTTCCTCTTTCAGAACATGTATTATAAGCACAAGGCCTGGGCGGTAATACAGTAATATGGTATACCGCGGGATCTAAAAATAGTAACGGTATCAGATTCAATACCGTTATTTCATCATAGACAATTATTAAATATTACATATTATTTATTTAATGGCTAAAAATGCGTGTGTGACTGTCATCACGGGACAGTGTTGAGAAAAGAGAGAGAGGTGAGGTAAGATGGCGAGTCTTGTACCAAGTGACCTGGGGCCTCATGTATCAACGCTGGGTACGCACAAAAACTTTGCGTACGCCAGGTTTCACGCTCAGAATCACTCACGTTTGGATTTACTAACAATGAACTGAACGTGGGAATGTGCGCAGCTCCACCTGGCGTCCGCACATTTTTTGTGCGTGTCTGTTTTATTTCCATTGGCGACTCCTACAGGCAGTTGTGTTAAATTCCTCTCTACAAAGTGTCTGAGCCTTGCAATGGCAGCTGTATGAGACGGGTTCATCTAGCAGGTATATAAGGTTTCCATACCATACAGTTGACCAGCTAAACATTAAAGCACAATTTGCAGCGGTCGCCTGTTTTCCCAATGTAATCCGAGCTATCTACTGCGCGCACATTGCTATAAAGACACTATCTGAAGATGAATTTGTATGCGTGAATCAGAAACATTTCCATTCAATAAATGTACAAATAAAATATGATGCACAAACTTATTAATGATTCCTATTTGTCTTTCTCGTGATAAATAGTTGGCAAAATCTGATATGTAGCGGGGGAAAAAAGAAGAAAGAGTTCATCAGATGCTGGTTTCGAACCGAGTTCATGCTCGAACGTGTCAGAACATTTTACGAGCTGCGCCACTGAGACTGTTAAGGGTGCTGCAACATTTTACATCTATAAACCACACTATTTCTTTTTTAATTCACTCAGTGCAATGTTCAGACCCAACTGTGTTAACCGCATCAGCTAAACTCTCCCACTCTATTTTTTTCTTTTGTTGTTAATTCCGGAGAACAAACTTGCAAATAACACCGCTTTTCTCCGGTCTATCTCCGAAAGCAGCACCTCCAATTCACATTCTGTTCAAAGTTTCTCTTTTTGCTTGCATTTGCCTTTGCTTTTTCGTTGGGTTTTGCCAAAGTAGAGTCATTTGCATATTCATACAGGGGAGGAAGCAGGGAGGGGTTTTGTGATCGTGCATGTTGCGCTCAGTTTCACGTTCATTCGGATGTACAAAAGAATATGCGTGAGATTCAGCGTACGCAGTGTTTCATACATCTGAATTTTTTTTTTTGTTTTAGTATGATTTCCACGCAAGTCTTCGTACATGAGGCCCCTGGTCTCGAAAAAGAACACAACCTCTGCAGTTTGTCAGTATTACTGGTTTCAACCGAACGAGAAGGGAGACATGGTAAATACGAACTAGAGGTCTGCATTCCCACTGCTGTACCGCGGGAGCCGTAGTACCTGACCAGATTTGTTGTGGTGCGGGAATACATTTCTGAATAAAGCGCAGGAGCCGTCGGTAACTCTGGTGTATTTTGAAAAAGAGTGGGCGGTCTAACAATATCACTCCCGGGCGAGCGAGCACGCACGCTTCCAAGTGGATGCTGTTTATATATGTGTTTGTGAGAATGCGAGAAAGCGTGATGCTGTGCGTTGCTGGCTTGGTGCTGTCTGTGTGTGTGTGTGTGTGAATGACAGAGAGCGTGCTTCTGTGTGTCTATTTGTGTATGTTTATACCGACAGCTTGTTATAGGCTGTCTGGACTCTGTATCATCTAGCTGGGTGGTTTTTTGGTTTTGCTATTCCGTTCACGAACACATCATCTCCCCCTACCAAAATTTAGATACCGCCCAAGCCTAATAAGCACTTAATTTTGTGTCACAATATGGACAAAACGTTAAATCCTTGTGATTCCTTACATAAAAAGTCTGGTTTAAAATACAGATCTGCACCAAATTTTGTAAAATGTCAATGTTTCTATTAACTGATGTTATTATATGTTAAGTCATTCAAAACATTTCCATGATTGGTAGGTTTACATATACTGCAGACACTGGGCTAGCCATAATTATAATCAAAAGGAGATGGAAGTATTTAATTAAAATATAAAAATTATGTTATTAATTACTTGCCCTCTTGTCATTTCAATCACAAATTAAGGTATTTTGGATGAAATCTGACAGCGCTCTCATCCTCCATAGACAGCAAAGGTCCAGTGACATCCAGTTCAGTAAAAGAACCAAAAATATCATCAAAACATTCCCGGTGGTTTAACTGTAAGCTCCAAAAACACTTTTGTGGGCCAAAAAAAAACATGTTAAAATAACTTTACTGGATCAAAGTCCAGTAAAGGAACCAAAATAATTATCAAAACATTCCCAGTGGTTTAACTGTAAGCTCCAAAACACTTGTGAGCAAAAAAAAGCCCATAAAACTTTGTCCATATATAATTAGTGTGCTAAACCTGCTCCCCAGAGAGAGGATCCAGGTGAACAACATCATATTTACAGATTTTATTTGCCGCATAAAAGTGATTTTGGTTTCTTTTCTTGACATTTCGAATATCTCAGAATCATTGCAGCCTATGGAGGATGAGGGAGCTCTTGGATTTCATCTAACATTTCTTAAGTTGTGTGATTGGAACGACATGAGAATGAGTAATTAATAATAATGTTAAATAATTTGTGAGTGAACTAACCCTTTAAATAAAAAGGAAAGCCCTTTATACCGGTTAACAGCAATTTATAGTGTGCATTTTTTAGATATGCTTTAGTATATTATTTATGGAGGAACTAGCTAATCCTGCAACTGATGCAAAAACATTTAATGCATAACCCCTTTAATGTTGCACATGCAAGGCAATATATTCATAATGAACAATTAAAGATATCACTCTTACTATGAAACCCAGTAGATGGCGGGGTTCTTCCTCACAAACAATCCTACTGGTTCCCTGTATGGATAAACACATCAATCTGAGTTTACAGCAAAGTCTGCCTTGATCAAGCAGTGATAAGATTAATCCTTTATTTTGGGTGAACACAAAGCACATGACCGAACAACAACCCTGAAGAAACTCACACAAATGTGAAAATAGCCACGACGGCAGCAGTGACAAGAAGCTGAGCAGCGAGGATCAGATAAACCTGCAAGATATCCATTCAGAAATGAATTAATATCCATTATGTGGAGAGTACAGTGTATTATTTAATGACAGATGAATGGTTCTCTTACTTTGCGTATAAAACTGTGCCGGACATCAGTGCTCTCGAATCCTTCAGCTGTGGTAAATCCTTCACTGTCACCTGTAATAATAATGTTTTCAGTCAAAACTACATTTACTAAAGTATGAATGACCTCAGGCTATCATGCATTATCCCTGACGATAAAAAGATGCTACTAAAATATATATTTATAGAATAACACAACATCTCATAACAACACAACACTTAGACAATATTCATCTGTAGACAAAATCCCTCAAAAAAAGAGAGACAAATATTCTGATTGTTTTAACAAGTCTCAATGAGATTCATCAAAATATCTTTATTTCTCAAACAGTATTGAAATTTCATCAGATACATGTCAGAGACCATAAATCTGAACACGCTTTAATGTATAAGCACATACACATCCACATTCACTTTTTAGTAACATATACATTCCTATCTGTGTGCATGCAGACATATGCTTACCGGTCACTTTATTAGGTACACCTGTCCAACTGCTCGTTAATGCAAATTTCTAATCAGCCAATCACATGGCAGCAATTCAATGAATTTAGGGATGTAGAAATGGTCATGACGATCTGCTGCAGTTCAAACAGAGCATCAGAATGTGGAAGAAAGGTGATTTAAGTGACTTTAAACGTGGCATGGTTGTTGGTGTCAGATGATCTGGTCTGAGTATTTCAGAAACTGCTGTGATCTACTGGGATTTTCATGCACAACCATCTCTAGGGTTTACAGAGAATGGTCTGAAAAAGAGAAAAAATCCAGTAAGCGGCAGTTCTGTGGGCGCAAATGCCTTGTTGATGCCAGAGGTCAGAGGAGAATGGCCAGACTGGTTCTAGCTGATAGAACGGCAACAGTAACTCAAATAGCCTTTCGTTACAACTGAGATATGCAGAAGAATATCTATGAATGTACTACTGTACATATCCAACCTTGAGGCAGATGGGCTACAGCAGCAGCAGACTACACTGGGTGCCAGTTCTGTCAGCTAAGAACAGGAAACTGAGGCTACAATTCGCAAAGGCTCACTAAAATTGCACAATAGAAGATTGAAAAAATGTTGCCTGGTCTGATGAGACTGCTGCGATATTCGGATGGTAGGGTCAAAATTTGCAGTCAACAACATGAAAGCATGGATCCATTCTGCCTTGTATCAACGGTGCTGGTGGTATAATGGTGTGGGGGATATTTTCTTGGAACACTTTGGGCCCATTAGTACCAATTGAGCATTATGTCAACGCCACAGCCTACCTAAGTATTGTTGCAAACCATGTCCATTCCTTTATGACCACAGTGTACCCATCTTCTGATGGCTACTTCCAGCAGGATAACGCGCCACGTCATAAAGCGCGAATGATCTCAGACTGGTTTCTTGAACATGACAATGAGTTCACTGTACTCAAATGGCGTCCGCAGTCACCAAATCTCAACCCAATAGAGTACCTTTGGGATGTGGTTGAACAGTAGATTCGCATCATGGATGTGAACCCGACAAATCTGCAGCAACTGCGTGATGCTGTCATGTCAATATGGACCAAAATCTCTGAGGAATATTTCCAGCATCTTGTTAAGTCTATACCACAAAGGATTAAGGCAGTTCTGAAGGCAAAGGGGGGGTCCGACTCGGTACTAGTAAGGTGTACCTAAAAACGTGGCCAGCGAGTGTATGTTGAATACATAAGAAAAGAAAAAAAGAGAGGTTTGAATTTACTGCCATGTCACTTTCTCTGGCTCTTTCATGGCAAAACCAGATCTAATTTAAAACATTTTGTAAATATAATTTTCTGGTAACAATTATATAAATAAAAAGACATCAATAACAATATTATAATAATACAGAAGATCAAAATCTAAAACAGTTTTTAAGGTTTACTTTTTAAATATTCTAAAATTTTTGAAGGATTCGCATTTTAAAATATTTCCTTTTAAGTCTCTCCAGAATAAAAACTGTTGTCTGTTAATATTAAAAGTAGGGCATTCCAAAAGTACGTTTTACACTTTGGTTTCTGTTGCAATATAGACATTTTGTGCAAACTTTGCATAAATATTCATAATGTGAGTCTCGTGTGAAAGAAAAAAGAAAATCAGCAACAAAAATAATTTAAAAAAATAACTCAAAAACAAAACTATGTACATGTGTTTTATGGATGAGTGATCCATTATATCAGATTTTAACAATCAGAAATAAATTTGTACTGATTTAAAATGCTGTAATTATTGCTTTTGACAACATGACAGCACTTGAAATCAACAAGCTGATAATCACAACTTCTTAAGTGAGAAGCAGGACATTTTCAAGAACACGTGATGAAAGCATTAATCTGCAATCACTTTCCCAGTGATGAACTCTGATGAATCTCAATGTTGATCTAGACTGTATTGTTTGTGATTATAATTGCAAAATCAATGCACTCATGCAAACTCTGTGCCACAAGAGAAAGTATATGCTTGGAAATGACTGGAATTACCTTTTAAAATTTCACTGATTCAAGCTTTTAACAGGGGTTCATGAAGGATCACATTGACAACATTGTATCTGGACTTGAATTGAAAGTGAACAAGCTTGATCTGAATCTTAAAGTGAACAACACTTACTGCAGAGGTCACGTATAAATTAGATCTGAGTTTTAGGGAAAAATTAATTCTTTGCAATACATGCATAAATGCATCTTCTGAGAGAGCATACAGCCTTTGTGGTGGAAGATGTTTGAAGAAATGTTCCATACTAAAACCACAGTCAGTCTGTGACATCTTCTTCTTGTCGGATATTTTAAACTAATCTTTTAAAAAAGATTTTAGTTTGCAGTAACGGGAAAAAAAAGAGAAACTAACCTGCGCAGACCTCATACATCACAATGCTGGCCTTAAACATGGATTTTAATTTGAGATTTTAATGGAATTGTATTGTTTTATATCATCAGATGATAAGCAAAAACACAGTACTTCAAAGAAAACAAGATAAATGTTCATCCAATAATGAACCATTGACTTCCATGTTTTTCCTGCAATGGAAGTCAGCGGTTTCATGTGTTCAACATTCCTTTAATATGCACCTAGGATACCCCTTTTTCCAGATTTAAAACAAGTCTTTTGTGTCTCCAGAATGTGTCTGAAAAGTTTCAGCTCAAAACACCCATCCGATTATTTATTATACCTTTTGTAAGTTTCTATTTTATACCTCTGAGCACCAGGTAGGGTTTTTTTTGTACTGCGCCTTTAAGGCTAGTCCTTCACGCCCACCGTTTCCACGTGCCTGTCAGCGCGCCTTAATCTCCTTCCTCGGCTGCCTCAGACATTAGGCAGAGATAAAGGAAAAAGATCTCACGTACCGTTTGTAAGAAATACTACAGTAAGAACTTTACCAATGAGTATCTGATGCATTTGTTGTTGAGTTGCAACGATAAGTCACACACAATGTCGTTACAAAGTTCATGCACACACACAGATACACACACACAGCGCGGACGCGCACACACACACAGACAGCGAGCGCATTTAGCTTTGCACTCTTTGCATGCACATGTGACAGGATACAGGTTAATCTTTGACAAACAAACAATAAAAAGTATCTGACAAAATATACACCACGAAGCTGACGCTGATCGGTCAGCTTGTATATTTGGTTGTTTATTGTTTTTGTATTTCATTGTTTGAATGTGTGTTGGTGTATATTTATGTTACAAATTTCCTTGTTTTCCGGTTGGCTTGAATGGAGGTCACGTGATTCTCCTTGATGAATTTAACCAGCGAGAGTTGGTATGGACAGCATAGTGAGATCTCAATGCAGACACGCTAAATGCTTCTGATTATTCTGCTGCTGGTTATCAGGCCAACACAGTAAACGTAACATTGTTTGTATATTATTTGTTTATTTTGATGTCCTTTGATTGTGCCTGTGTGAAACATTTGGTTTGTTTGTTTATCTTTTTAGCACTCATGGTGTTCAATAAATAAAACGCATAGACATCAGGGGTCCGTTCTTCGTACGTGGATTACTCAGTTAGCTGGATTTGGATATTGACGATTTGACACGATGCAGGATCGTTTCGTTCTTCAAAGCTGATCCGAGAGTTGTTGTCATAGCAACAGTTCTGCTAGGTCAAACCTGATCGGGAGCAGGTTCAATTCATATAAACAGGATTAGATCGGCTTAGTTCAAGCAAAGATAATACAGAAAGTATGTTCCGAATTCTGATATTTTCTTGCAGTAGTAGTTATATACACTAGGGAAAATGGTAAATATTTTTTAACTATATATATAAAGTTAAAGTCATTAATAAAATAAATAAAGTTATACATATTAATAAAACTTATGCAATCTGCACCCTCGAAATGAAAGTACAAAGACTGCCACCTGGTGGTGCAAAGAGAAAACTTATTGATATGAACTTTTTAGATCGCTTTAGTACAAATTGTGGATAATAGAAATACACAATATGTGACTTTTTTTTAAAGCGATTAATACATTTATGCAGTCATAAACATGTTTTGACAGTTAATATGCCGGTGATTTGATGCTTCACAAAAGTTGCAGACGCCTTTACCAATATGAAATGCTTTTGTAAACATCCAGTTACCGATTAAAAATTGGCTACTATAATAAGAAAATCTTTTCTAAATGTAGAACTAAATACATTGATATGCATTGAAATACATAATGAATACTCTTGACACATGAAAGTGTAAAGCCTGCAGCTCACAACAAATGTGGAAGGTTATTGCGTGTCATATTAAACAACCCGTTTACTGCTAATTTGACGTAATTTTGCTCACATGGATAACTGAATATTAATCAGATGATGTCATTACGCTGCTGTGCCGTCAGGCAATCGTTGCATTGCTGATCTTGATTTCGAGGATCGATAGATCTGTCCTTCACAACACACGCAGCGATCTCAGATCAGTTTATCCAGACATTCCAATCTGATTTGCGAACTTGTTTAAAGAACCAAATTAGCGAGAGATCAGTTATCAACATTAACAGATCCAGGATCTGCCAAATAATCTTAGATCATTTAAGCGAGGTACGAAGAACAAACCCCAGCATTTGGGAAGATTTGGGAAGCGTGGACTGTTTAATAACCGGCGGGTAGCTACACACTCTATTAGCCAAAAATCTTTTACCACAAAAACAGTGATGGACTAACCAGAATCACCTATTCCAGAAAGCCCATGAACAAATCTCTTCCCAACAACAACAATCTAGTTAAATGTATTAAGACACAGAGACTACACAATAAATAATGATTACCTCAGCTAAAATTAAATTCAACGGCCTGCATATGATCTGCTATAATTACATTTCCTGAAAGGGCTTATAATACATAATGATCTAGAGATCCTCCTAAACATGTTTATAGACATAAACTATATTGGCTACATAATTAAACTGACATAGAAGCTACAAAATAACTGCTCTCCAAAGTTTCAGGAGCCTATAAAAGTTTCTTTTTCTATGCTGGAAATAATGGTCTTACCTATCCCAGGAGGAGGCATGACGGGGATGACTGGCATAGCTGGAGGGGGGTATCCGGCCGGCTGTCCTCGGTATGGATCATTAGGCTGTCCTCGGTATGGATCATTGGGCTGTCCTCGGTATGGATCATTAGGCTGTGGGTATCCCGGTTGTCCCTCATATGGACTAAATCCATATGGAGGAGCAGAAGGAGGATAACCTGGCCCCGGCTGAGTGTTTGACAGCAGTCGAGAATCATCATAAGAAGGAGGGAAATCTGATCTAGACATCCTGCTTCAACTCCTGTTGGATAGATGAGACAGAATCATGTATTTATGTAACCAACATGTAAAAAACACAGGGGCCTGTGCATGATTAAGCCAGTTAGGTTTCAGTTTGCACCAATTCTGGGTTTTAGGTAGTCATAAGCCAATATAAGATCCTGATGGTATGAAAACCTTGGGTAGAATTATCACGGTTTTGTGATCACTGCTCTAAAATATGTCCTTTTGAAATGTCTGGAGCATAAACAATTACTTTTTTTCCCCATTAACATAATATATTTTATTTGAAAAACTTTTAAAATATTTTAAAGCAATAAACATCAGGCTAAATAATTAAAATAAAAAAATGACTTCAGCTATCTTTATCAGAAAAAAGACAGATTCAAAAAAGACAGATTTCTTTACAATCTGAAAAGGCATCTTTGAATATCTTTGCTTTAAAGCAGTGATCTCAAACTCAATTCCTGGAGGGCCACAGCTCTGCACAGTTTAGCTTCAACCACCTCCAACTCACACCTGCTTAATAGTCTAGTAGTCTTGAACACCTTGATTAGTTGGATCAGCTGTGTTCGATTAGGAGCAAAACTGTGCAGAGCTGTGGTCCTTTAGGAATCGAGTTTGAGACAAAGTAAGCCACTGCACTGTTCAGGTCTATAGCATGCTTTGATGTTGGTGCATAAGCGATTTGTTTTTTAAATGTTTCCTGAATCAGTAGATTATGATGTGGAGGGTCCTTTTCTGCTGGAGATACTGCTCTAAATAATCCTAAATAACTAAATATAATAGTTTAAAAAGTCAATAAAAAAATAAAACTTATATATACTGTTGGAATGATTTAACAGAAAATGTTATCGATTTTAAAAACTTGACTTTTCAAAACCAAGGTAAAACTTGAAAACAGTTATAATCTCATGCCTTAGTCTCCATGGTATCCTACAATGCAAGGCTAACCATCAACAGGACTGGTTATATGTTCTATATTAGAATTCACAAACCAATACACTGTGAGAAAAGTGACACATCTTTGATGCAATAAACCCACTCTTCTTCCTGTTGCTCCAAATTAAAAAGTTTAAGTATTATTATTATTACATTTAAAAGTAAAAAAAAATACAATTAGTACAATTATTACGAATTATTATACCCATAATTTGCTACACATAAGCCATTTTGGTTTAACCAACAAGTTTAATTACATATAAACATTTACAATTTTAATTTTTATACAGGTTTATGTACAGCTGCAATTTAAAGCTGTATTTTTTTAAGCTGAATTTACAAAAATATGACATGAACTTACACTTCTAAGTCTCTGTCCACATTAACTACACATCTAACGTCACTTCCCATTTACTAATGATGTAAACTCTTTTCTTTTAGCTATCCTCTTTCAAGGACAGCTCTTTTCCTCCTGCTGTACAAAGCTTTTAAACATTGTATCTTTGTCTGTGAATTGTACTGATTGGCTTGTGAGAAATCAATCACAGCATCTTTATGTTTCAACTTTCAAGGCATGCAATTGTTTTCTATGAATGTCTCTCCTTTATGTGCACACACACAAACTCAGAATCAAAGTGAGAAAGAGAAAGTTGATGATTTTTACACCAAAAGAAATGCAATTTATGTTTTTTTTTTTTTTTAAGAATGTATAGCCTAAATGAGGACGTGCTAACTGGGACACTTTCTGAAACTAAACAATTTGAGTTTTATACTTTAAGCAATCCACCTTATGATCTGTAAATTATTTAACTTATTTAACTTGACATGATCTTTCCCTTTACTATTATAATAATTTTAGAGCAGGAAACCATATTGGTTATCAAAGTCCAATAAAAATGCATAAGCAAGAATGGGTTTCCTGTGTCGGATGAATACACACTCTCTCAGCAGAAAGAGTTCACTCTGTGGCCATTAATGAGTCACTTAAAGTTCACTAATGAGTCACTCCACAACTGCGGAGATGGACGTCCTTTCTCGTTTTAAGCAAACATTCAAAATCCACAGCAAACAATCCCAGTAGAGAATCACTGACATTTCAAAACTATTTTAGGTGTAATCTGGAAAAGTGTTACAGCCAGAAGTCAATTTAATTAATTTTATTGACATATGATTCAGTTATTTTTATTTAAAACATAAAAGTTCATTCATTCATTTTCCTTTGGTCCCTTTATTCATAAGCACAGCGGATGCCAGTCCAGCTGCAACCCAGAACTCGGAAACGAAAAAGTTCTTAAAACCTAAACAAAACAAATACAGGTTACATATAGAAACATGTAAATAAGCTACCTGTAACAAGAAAAGCAGGTAATTAATTTTAGAACTATTAGTCAGCTTAACTTAATTTTGTTGCATTTGTTTTAAGCAATGTTACAATGTTTGTTATACTTTAAAAAGGCTAGAAGTTGACCCAACCAAAAACATAAAATGCAGCCGCTTGCCTCACTTCATACAAGTTAGATCTAATTATTACTTTTTACAGTGCACTAAATTATGGATGAGAAACATTTTACTGCTCAAAAGGAAAAATATATATATTAAGACGACTAATACTGTGGAAAAAATTATATTATAAATTGCTCTAAATTATTATTTGAAAAATATTTAATTCAGAGCATAACAAATTATAAAACTATTCAACTGATTATACTATGGTATTTATCTGATTAATTTTTTTTTATTATTTACATGTTTTAACCACTTTTACTGCTAATTAAAATATAATTTGTTTAACTGGCTTACTTTAAACAAAAAAATATATATGTTCATTACATGCTATTTTCTTCTTAATTATATTTAAACATTATTGATTTTGTGTTCATTTGTATTTATTCTATTATTTTAATCCCAGTTCCCTAAAATACTTAATAATTACTTGATTATTTATTACTTTATTTTTTAATATAAAATGGTTAAATTACTTGTTTTTCGAGTAATTGTTTGTCTTTATTTTGTTGTTTGACTCTTAAGGCATACACTTTCGGCCTCCCTGGACCACAATTAGAAACTCCCTGCACTAGACTATTCTGAAAACAAGGACTTTGCTGAAAATAACCCTGAATTTATCAACTGTGAAGCTGAAACTTAATTGCTCTATCATTACTGTTACACAAATTAAAGGGATAGTTCACCCAAAAATGTTTAATTACCCACTATTAACTCATTAACTCGCTCTCAAGTGATTCAAAATCGGTTTCTTTCTTCATATAAACACATATGTTAAAGAAAACTGAAAACACGGGTATCAAAAGTAGAAAAATAAATCTGACAGTGAAGTATTATATATATATATATATATATATATATATATATATATATATATATATATATATATATATATATTTTTTTTTTTTTTTTTTTTTTTCAAAATATCTTATTTTGTGTTCAACAGAACAAATCAAATCATAAAGGTTTAAAATAAGGGTGAGTAAATGATGACAGAATTTTCATTTTTGGGTGAACTATCCCTTTATTGATATGAGAAAGCACACTGTTAAATATTTCCTGTAGAATTTACAGTAACTAAAGCAGTACGCCAGTAACTTACTGTAAATCAACTACAGGAGAAATACTTTATTTACAATTACAGCACCATTTATATTGGTGAATATGTATTTACAGAATTGTATGTATATCTTTACTGTAAAATCAACTGTAATTCTTTAATTCTCAACTTTAAAATACAATAACATACTGCATAAATGTCCTACAGTTAATTTTATAGTTAAATACAGTGTGATTTAACACATTTATATACAGTGTAATTTAACAGTGCAGATAAAATCATTTATATAGCATGCCATATGAGAGCATTTATTTCATTATTCAGACGGAAACATAGAAGGATCCCAGTCATTAAGCACAATGTTTCTGAGAGAGCTCTAAACTTAGATTAGAATATCCTTCCTGCCTCAAGTTCAAGACCTCTTGCCATAAGAAAGATGTCCGTGGTAAACAGCAGTAATGTGGCTGTGTGTCGAGTTCAAGAGCTTGAGATGTAAACAACAGATAAAGTGGACATAAATCCACTCTGCTATGCTGCAAGTTGACACATGCCACATTTTTTAAAAAATTCCATTTTAATAATCTACAATGACGTGCAGGAAAGACATGAAAATGAATGATTCTAGAAGTACAGACACCTCCTTGCGATTTGATTAGCTCATGCAAGCATCAGTACTATTATAGTCCTGTAATGTCAGTGCACTCCGATCAAATACAAAAGCTGCAAACGCAGTGTAGCCATTTTCACTTTTACAGTCGTGACTGCAAAAAAAGCAGCAGTGGCAAGCAGAATTGGGAAGATGTTAATAGACAGTAAGGCAATACGCGAGTGAGTTTTGTTAGAAAATCAGATTAAAGTTTTGTTTGTTTGCATGTGTGATTGTTAGGCCTGTCACGATAAAGAATTTTCGTTGTGTAATATATTGTCACAGAAAATGTTTTGATAAGCGATAGGACTGCACAATATATCCTTTCAGTATCGATATCGCAATGTGTACATTCGCAAAAGTCACATCGCAGGATCTGCTATGTTGAGTTATGATTATAGTTGACCAGGAGAAACAGTTTGGGACACATCAGAATTGTGTAGCTATTGCAAAGTTTAACTACAATGAAAATATTTCATCTGCACGTGTTTTTAAGGCCTGATAGAATTCAAGTAATCAGGAACAAAAATTTTGCCGTTTGTAGCTTTGTGTGGTTTATTCATAAACTAATTTCGAGAGGATCACGTGCTTATAATCAACACGGCTGGCTCCTTTTTAGCTCCGTAATCATCCATATTAGATGATTACGGAAGCATTATAAATAACCTGAGTTTGTCACTCCAGTTATCTTCGTCTTGAAGCTCCCCCCTTTCCACCCCTTCATCCTCCTCCTTTTTCTGATTGGGCGACACGGTGGCCCAGTGGCTAGCACTGTTGCCTCACAGCAAGAACACCGCCGGTCCAACCTTTCGAGCCGGTCGGTGTTTCTGTGCGGAGTTTGCATAATCTCCCCGTGTTCGCGTGGGTTTCCCCCGGGTTCCCCGGTGTCCTCCCACCGTCCAAAACATGAACCATAGCCAAATCGACTAAAACAAATTACCACCCAATACAACCTCAGTTCACACTTCTCACGGTGACAAGCAGGGGAGTTTTCGAGACCTACCTGACCTCGAACTCCCCTCTCGCCCTTCTAACGGGAGGGAGCCCCGGGCTCGAGGATATTATGAGCTCAGGGCTCTCTCCCGGGACAGCATGCCAAATTCGCTTTATTGATGATCAGCTAAGTGTGAACTCTTGAAAATAAAGAATATTCTTTTATTAATATATAACTATTTTTGCAGTTTTATTTTACATTTGATTATTCAAATTCCACATCTGAATACTATCTGACTGCCCGAAAGCCATTAAACAGTTTCTTTTACTTATCTTTGATTTGAATTTGTTTTTTAACATTTTTATGAATGATTCACTTCCCTACAGAATCATTCCAATTGTAAATAAATAAATAATTTCAAAATAGCAGTTTTCAATTGATCTCGTGAAAAAAATATATATCAAATGACCCTCTTCTTATTGAAAAAACAAAAGTTGGATCCAAGATGGCCGACTTCAGATTGGCCACCATGGTCACCATTCATCTTGATAAGTTTGCCCCCTCACATATAGTAATGTGCCACAAACAGGACATTAATATCACCAACTCTTCCCATTTTATTAAGGTGTATCCATATAAATGGCCCACTCTGTGCATCATCTGGTAAAATCATATATCTATTCCATCTATATTGCAATATTTATTGCAGAAAAACAAAAATATCACAATGTCAGATTTTTGCAATATCGTGCAGGCCTAATAAGCGATATTATAGTCATTTTGAGATCATTTTATGCCACTTTCAAAGAACTAAGGGTTTTCATTCTTGAGGTCACTTAGATTTGTAATTTGATGTCAAAAATGATGTAAATTATTATATATCCTATTAATTGTACTATTAAAGAATTGTCCAATTGTTAACTCTGACATCAGTGAGGTAAAATGTAAAATAACTTTAAATACTGAAACACCAAAAATGATTGAGGTCATGTACAAATATTCCACGATAAGTCGATAATTTGATTATTGTGACAGGCCTAGTGACCGTAGTCTAGTCCAGTCGCTTTCGAGAAAGAAAAGAAACTTGCATGAGCGGTCAGGTGATGCAAATTGTTGAAAGATATCTATGAATACGTCACCAGGTCTCGCGTTTTTGTCTTTTTCCTCAAAAGCCATCAGACCACAGTCACACACGCGCCGAGAACTGTTTGACTAGACTGTGGATCAAAGCTAATAATATTATAAGTATTGTTCCATTTCTTACACGGAGCGATTGTTTCCATCACAAAACCTCAATGTGTCATCAGTTGGTATATAGCGATTCACCATGAGCCAGTTTAAAATCGATTTAAATATGTGATGATTCAAATCGGTAGAAATGTTGAAGGAATGGAGATGTTGAGTGCTGTAGAGATGGTGCATCAGTGTTTTCACAGCAAAAGCATGAAGATGTTTTTCAGACTGAAAAAGGAAGCTGTACTGTTACAGAACCAGATATTAGATTGTTCCTTTTTTTTTTTACAGAAAACATAGATATTTCTATTCTGATATTTCTTTAAAAAAAAAGTAAAATCCTACCACAGTCACATATTTAGTTTGTTTGTATTAAAGAGTGTTCTTTAATTTGCATTGTTCATTTTTGTTTTAAATTTGTAATTTAGTTGCAGTGAATTGTTTAGTTTGTTTATAATAAAGAGTCTTCTTTAGTTTGTATTATGCACTTTTTTATTTGGATTTTGTTTTAAAGTTCCACTTTGGTTAAGGCAGAAAATATTTTCTTTTTAAAAAAAGAAAAAGAATTGTGCAGCAATTGAGAAAAAAATGAAAGGACTCTTGTTCACCTTAAATTTGTCTAAAATTATGAATCATGAAATTAGTATCGTGAATCTTATCGCATCAAGAGTCAATTGAATCGTTACATCCCTAGCCAACAGAAGTTATGGCTATTGATTTGTTGATTTGGGCTTGTTTATGCGTTTAGTTTTAATCTAAAAAACTTGTAACCATTCACTGCGTTTGTACAAAAAATAAAAAATAAACCACAGTCAAAGCTCAAAAACTTCTTTAATATTCTACTAAAGAAAAAAAAAACTAAGTCACCTACATCTAGGATGACCTATGGGCAAGTAAATTACCAGGAAATTTTAATTTTTGCGTGAACTATCCCTTTAAGTTGAAAAGTAAATTGTCAGTAATGTTAAATTACTATAAACCAGGGCTTCTCAATGTCAGGACTCCAGTCCAGATCTGGACCGGTAGGGTATTCAATCCAGACACAACTCTTTTGTATTTTGTACTGCAAGACCATGCATAAAGGATTCAAATTGTGGGTTTTATTCATTTTATTCATTTAACACACCGCAGCAAATTGTTTATTTGAATGGATGCAGATGACGGTCTCATGGAAAAGAAAACTTAATGAAGAGAATAGACATTTGTAAGTTGAATGAACAGATAAGTATGCGTTTACTTTGCCACAAGCCAGCACAAAGCTATTTTTAATGCCCACACCTATACCTCTCACAGTGACGTCACTAGCTCCATTGAGTGCATTGTGTCTGACATTGCATCTCTGAAATCTCAGCTTGCATCATCATGGCTGCATCCAGATACTGTTGTTGTTGTTTTTTTTGTTGTTTTTTTGCCTATCTTTTATTGTGTTTTGTACAAATATGAACTTTTATAAGTGGTTTTGTCACATTTGCCACAATTCAAATGCCACTTTCTTTAAAGAAAAATAAATAGTGTTGACTTGTGATGCATGTTATGAATATTTATTAAAAACAAGTTATGGAATATCAATTGTTCCGGACCTTTAACCTTGATAAAAATTCAGATTTGGACCTTTTAATGTAGACATTAAGAACCCCTGGTATAAACCATTTAACATTCTCTCTCTTTAAGGTAAACTGAATCAATTATTTAGTAAAATAAAGCGAAACGCTTAAATGAGGGAATATTTGAATCTGTGAAACAGCTTATTGTTAAACTTTTTAAACCACTAACAGGGTAGACATTTTTTCCACCATTTTGTGCTATAACTCAAGATGCTAACCTGAAACCAAGCACCACATCCTAAAATCTCATGCAGGAAAGATATGAAAATAAATGATCTAGGAGTACAGTTTCCTCCTTGTGATTTGATTAACTCACAGAAGCATTAGTATTATTATAGTCACGTAACATTGATGCACTCTGATGAAATACTAAATCTACAAATGCAGTGTAGCCATTTTCACTCTCACAGTCTTGACAGCAAAAAAAGCATCACTGACCACACTCTAAACAGTCTTCCTGAAAATAACCGTCAAGGCTCAACCCATGAAAAGCTTTATAGTGAGAAGCATGAATTCGGCTAGTTTGCCCTCAAATGCTGCTTTACTATGCTCTGTTTATAGGGAGAGAGTCCATGTTAACAGCATTTACTGCATGTGCCAGGATCAGTGTTTCCTTTTATCTAACAAATGTAAAGCAGGTCTCAGAAACACACACAGTGAGGTCAGTATGAACATGTGACTCACATCTGCTGAGGAAAATCTTATTCAACGTTTAACCAGGGATCGTCATTTACTGAAAGTATCCTGGGAGAAGGCGTTTCAACATTTCATGTTCTGTTAGGAGTGACTGTCAGATTCATTTCAGACAAGACTGGAATTAGGTCACAGGTAGCTGCTAAATGCAAATAAATACCTCAGGACACGTGACAGAACTTGAGGAACAACATAAAACCAAGTTAATGTGATTTTTACTTTTAAAACCAAGCATATGGAAGTGTTTTAAGAAGTCATTTTAGAAGGCATGTAGGTTTTTCCAAATGTTTACAATAACATTATCTGTAATTTAAGCCAGACTGGAAAAGAATGTCTCCATTCTTCTTGTATCAGCTCAACACAGCCAGCATGACTCAAGCAAACCTACCACACACACTCTGTTACATCATTGTGGGCTCTGCTAAGCAATCTTTTACATTTAAAGTGGAAAATAAATGACACTTTTTTTTTTTTACTTCCTTTACTTGCTGGTCCACCTCCCTGATGAATAAGACTAGCCAAAATGTTATGCAATCTGCCATGTTCAACTAAACACTTTGTATAAATAAGCATAGTTAAAACATAAGCTTTTTGTCAGGCAAAACTGACCAAACAGTTGGTTAAAAATCATATGTATTGAATAGAAAGTATTGTTAATGCAGTTAAAACAAAAATAAATCTTATTAGGCAATGTTTTATTACCTAGTGAGCCTACTAAGTGCATACTACTAGTTTTATGGCATCACGGCTGTGTTAAGTGGATGTTGCCTAAAAGTGCTATTGGTTAGCTTGGGAGTTTAAAGTTTTAAAAACAAGCCACAGATTGTAAAGATATTAAAATCATAAGGGGTCAGGGAGTATTTTGGTCTGCCATTTTCCTCACGTGAAAGTTCATCTTTAAAAATAGACTACATGTCAATTATATAGTTATGAAAACATCCTAAAAGTGACTACTCTACAGCTCTTGGACGCCATCCTGAACATGTGAACATGTTGGCTTCACTTCCCCTTATAAATATTTACCATGGTAACCACATTTTGCCCCAAACTAACAGCTGGTACGACTATTTTATCGTTTTTAAATAAAAAAAACGATGAAAAAATCTATGTAAAAACTTTTCGAACAGAAGGGTACCCCGTTGTTTATAACAAAAAATGTGACAATACTTACCACGCGCTGTCTTGTAATCCAAAAACCAAAAAACTAACGTTATACGATCGATGTCGAAACTCGAAAAAAGAAGTATCAAAAGATAGATCCCTCGAGAGTCTGATTAAATAAAACAGTTGACACCCTGGTCCACCTTCTTCTCTCAACTGCACGTATGTAAAAGCAGCAGTCAGGCGATGGATGACGTTCGGTGACTCAAGATGCTTACAAACCAGCAGGTGGAGTCAACAGCAGCTGCAACATGGCGTTTCGCTAAATCGACAAGATTATTTTACCATTCAAATGAAAACTATAATGAATCAAGTTTATCTGCTTATTATTATGTAGCACTTCACTAAAAACACTGTGAGAGCTCAGCCACGTCTCGAGGTGTGGTGAACTAGCAGACACACCCAAGCTGAATATTTGTATTCTGAGAACAAGCGGGCATGTGTGTGTGTGTGTGTGTGTGTGTGTGTGTGTGTGTGTGTGTGTGTGTGTGTGTGTGTTTGCTAGATTGATTGCTTTGTTTTCTTACACAAGGTGGTGCCAAACTGCAGGTCCTTTCCCCCTATTTTTTAAGACAAGTTTAGAGAGAGTTTTATTGTGAAAAGGTAAGATTATAAACAAAAAATGCTCAGAAAAAGAATTGAAAAAAATTAAATTAGCTTTATGCCATTGCCAAATTATTGTCCATTACATGAACAATTATAACACAATATAAAAATCAGAAAAATAATTAATGAGCGAACAATAATGACATGCCTTGGTGCTTTACAGATTGTTATGTAATAGAGTTGACCAGATTGTAAGGCAGACACACAATTTATATATATATATTTTATTTATTGAAGTTACGAATAATACAATTTAATTCAATACACCTTTATTTGTATAGCGCTTTTACAATGTAGATTGTGTCAAAGCAGCTTTACATAGAAGATCATAGTAAATCGAAACAGTGTCGTTCAGTTTACAGTGTTTAAATTCAGTTCAGTTTAGCTCAGTTCAGTTCAGTGTGGTTTAATAATCACTAATGAGAGTCAAAACACTGAAGAGCAAATCCATCCATGCGCAGCTCTACAGGTCCCAAAACAAGCAGGCCAGTGGCGAGGAAAATACTTCACCAATTGGCGAAAGTGAAGAAGGAAAAAACCTTTTGAGAAACCAGGCTCAGTTGGGCACGATTATTTCTCCGATGGCCAAACATCTTGTGCAGAGCTGCAGTCTGGGTGCTGGAGAAGCTGGACGTCAACAAAACTTGTTTGTCCCACAGGAATCAGTCTCATGCTCTCCACTCCTCCATGACCACCACAGCAGCTGCTCAGGATATGGCCTGGTCCAGGATTATGGAAACCTTGGGATCATCTCATCAGTGGCACTGCATAGTCTCATCTGCATATAACGATAACAGTTATAAGAAAAGAGTATTTAAGTTAATTTTTTTCAAGAGAAAATATCCCTAAATAAACATACAGATTACATTTTTAGAGTCATAGATTCAACAAGATACAGGAAATATTCCTTCGTGATTTTGTCCACATTGACATGATAGCATCAAAGAGTTGCTGCAGATTTGTCGGCTGCACATCCATGATGCAAATCTTCCGTACCACCACATCTCAAAGGTGCTCTATTAGATTAAGGTCTGGTGACTGGAGGCTATTTGCGCACAGTGAACACATTGTCATGTTTAAGAAACCAGTCTAAGATGGTCAGAGATGCTCTTCTGCATAGCTCAGTTGCAGCGAGTGGTTATTTGAGCTACTTCTGCCTTCCTATCAGTTTGAACCAGTCTGGCCATTCTTCTCTGACCTCTGGCATCGAGGTATTCGTGCCCGCAGAACTGCTGCTCACTGGATATTTTCTCTTTTTCGGATCATTCTCTGCAAACACTAAAGACAAAGAGTTGCTGCAATGTGATTGGCTGATTAGAAATGTGCGTTAACGAGCAGTTAGACATGTGTACCTAATAAAGTGGCCAGTAAGTGTTAAAAAAAATTATTTTTCAAAACTCATTCATTCATTTATTTTCTTTTCGGCTTAGTCCCTTTATTAATCTGGGATTGCCACAGCGGAATGAACCGCCAGCTTATCCAGCATATGTTCAAAATTCTTGAAATATACATTTTAATTTCAGTGACTTTAAGTACGATTTAAAAAGTTAGGAAACAGTTTGCATCACGTGCACAAACCCTTACAAAAATGAACCATATGGTTACACAAATTAAAAATGTATTTGGAGTTGAACCATGACTAAATTATTACTTAATAAATTACTTATTACTTAATTAATACTAACCATAGTTTAACCATGGTATGTGTTGTGAAACTGTAGTATACATGAATTAAAAAATAGGTAGGCCTACTTTTTTTGTCATCAGTTCAATAATTTGTTTAATAATTCCTGGTTTAAAATTTGTTTAATCAGAATGATGGATTGTTAAATAATATACATCACATGACACACACACACACATACACAAATTGGCCTACAAACATACATGTGTAACCTAATTACGCAAATATTCTAATATATAATCACTCACTTGCCATCACTGTTTATACCTTACAAGAGCAATTGTAGTCAAAAATCCAATAAAAAAAATGCAAGAATAAATAGATGCAATAGGATGTGTGCTAAAATCAACAATATACTTGCATATAATAAAAAATAAATGCGTGAAAAAGTAAAATACGAGTCTTTACGGTGATTATCACTTCTGGCCAATCGTAATTGTTTCCTTAATCGCGTCATCGCCGCCCGCCTACTGTAATGGCGCTTCCGGAGTGGACCGTGTATTTACTGTGTATTGCTTCAGTATGTGGCGGATTTTACATTTGTAGAGTTGTTAAATGCGCCAGAAAAAGTGCGTGGAAAAACAGTCAGATCGCTAAGCTGATGGCTCGCTCAGAGAAACCGCTTTTTTGGATTGCGTAAGTTGCTTTTTGGTCACACTGCGTATTTTAGTTGTTGTTGTTTACATTAGTCTAACGTTACTGCTGTTTTCATCCATAAGTTACCGTTTTGCGTTTGGTATTGAATCTGAATTAAGATTCTTAAATAAATGCATTAAATCTTTCATTTAATGAATGACACTGATACGTCAATTTATCTTTGTCTGTTTTTAATATATGGATATTACTATATTACATATTATAGCCTACATATCAGTATACAATTCAAGACATAGTCTACATAGTACCTTAGATCAATGAAGTTGTGGTTTAAATAAATAAATCTTGCGTACTTGTTATAAAAACGGTAGAATAAATACAATAGCTAGCTATAGATGTAAAGTTGGTTTTATATTTACACATATTCAATGACAACTTGTGACAGTCTACTAGTATCTATTTTCATGTTACTAGTTTATAAACTAACCAAACCAAACTAATTTTTTAGATACTAATTTGGAGCCTATTCTTTAGATACCGGTGGTTACTCATTAGATACTAGTGCTTATTCATTAGATACTAGTTGCTATTCTTTAGATACTAGTGCTTTTTAAAAAAATATACTAGTGCTTACTCATTAGTAGGGCCAGACGGAGTCTGCAGACGTTTTTTGCTATTTCTGTGCAGAATTTTGCTAAAAATCTGCGGATTTATGCGGAATTATTTTGGGAGTATCCTAACTAAAACCTTAATATGTAAAATAAAAAATAATATATTTTTAACTTTTATTTATTGTTTAAAATGCAAATCCAATTACATTCACTTTATTTGGTAAGCAAAGCAAGTCTCTCTTATAATATATCTACTAAAAACAGAAAATATTACTGAACAAACTGCATTGTACAAAAATCTGATGAACATTTTCATATTAGTCAATAATATTACTGTAATTAATTTAAAAACTGAATAAATATAGATTTACACACATTTACACAAGCAAAATAACAGAATTTTTTTGCAGATTGCAGATTGCAGATTTCGTGTGGGCCTACTTATTAGACACTAGTTCTTTTTATTAGATACTAGTACTCATTTATTAGATACTAGTACCTATTGAATAGATACTTGTACTTATGTGTTAGATACTAGTAAGTATTCATTAGAATTGATCTACTTAATACGTAATGGTACATATTTATTAGATACTAGTACTTATTAAACAGATACCAGCTCTTATTTATTAGTTACTAGTACTTATTTTAATAGTGACAACTAGTAACTATTCTGTTGTTACTAGTAACAAATTAATTTTTTTTCTATTGATTTCTAAGGGGTCTGTCATTGAGATCTTAACTATTCAGTTTTGAATAGTATGTATTCCAGCTGGGACTAGTACATAATTTTATGTACTAGTACTCATTAATTAGACAATAGTATCTAATTAATAGATACCAGTACTTATGTATTAGATACTAGTACTTATTAAATAGAAACTGGAACCAATTCATTAGATACTAGTAACTATTAAATAGAGACAAGTAGTTATTCATGAGTACTTGTATTTATTGGACACTAGTTTAAGTTCAAGTTCTATTTATTTATATAGCACATTTCCAACTGCCACAAGGCTGAACAAAGTGCTTTACAGAGATAAAATAGACACATGATATGAGCATAAAACAGTAAAAACAGCAATAAACACATATTAGGAAGGAACACAGAAAGATTATTAATAAAAGAGCAAAATAAACAAATTAAAAAATAATAATGATAAAAAAAAATTTCACTAGTGTCTTTTCTAAGTAATACTAGTTACCATTATTATTTTACTATCAGTTCTGCTTTTTTACTCGTCTTATGTTATGACAAGTCCAAATGGAAGAGTGGAGTTTGATTTAAAAAATTTGACTAAAATTTTTTTTTTAAATACTAGTAACGTTTCAAACAAGTGCTATAATTTAATAAAGTGTACTAGTATATTTTAAATAAGTTGTAATACCTATTTAATTAGTACTCATATTTTTTAATAAGCACTATATTTATTAAATAGATACTAGTACCTAATAAATAAGTAGTGGTATCTAATACATAAGTACTAGCATCTATTAATTAGGTACTAGTATCTAATTTATAAGTACTAGCAATGATTAACTACTAGTAACTACATAAAAATATGTACTAATCCTAGCTGGAATGCATACTAGTCAAAACTGAATAGTTGATATCTCAATATATAAATAAATGGAAAAAAATGTATTTGTTACTAGCAACAACAGAATAGATTCTAGTCGCTATTAAAATAAGTACTAGTATCTAATAAATAAAAGCTAGTATCTATTTAATAAGTACTAGTACCTAATGAACAAGTACTAGTATCTAACACATGAGTACTAGTATCTAATGAATGAGTGCTAGTATCTAAAAAGAACTAATGAGTAAGCACTAGTATATTTTTAAAAAGCAATAGTCTCTAAAGCACAGGTGTCAAACTCAGTTCCAAAAGGGCCGCAGCTCTGCACAGTTTAGTTCCAACCCTAATTAAACACACCTGATCAAACTAATTGAGTCCTTTAGGCTTGTTTGAAACCTACAGGTAAGTGTGTTGAAGCAGGGTTGGAACTAAACTGTGGAGGGCTTCGGCCCTCCAGGAATTGAGTTTGACACCCCTGCTCTAAAGAATAGACACTAGCATCTAATGAATAAGCACAAGTATCTAAAGAATAGGCACTTGTATCTAATGAATAAGCTCTAGTTTCTGATAAATAAGCACTAGTACTTAATGGAAAAGATACTAGTATCTAAAAAATAAGCACTAGTAACATGAAAATAGATACTAGTACGGGTTATAGATTAAATGTCAAAACAGCTTGTCATAGACAGTCCCTATATTGTTTACCTTGCTACTTTGAATATTTTGGTCAGAAATATCATACAAGTATGACTTCAAAACAACATTAGCACTATTTATTTGACTGTGAACAATGCTGTACTTTGATAGTCTTTGGCTGCCAATATGATTTCCCTATTTAGAATTTGCAAAGAACACTTTTCTGAAATTACAATATTAAGGAGAAAGTGAAAATGTGTGAGTGTAAAACCAACTTTTCCTCAGTTAGCTTGTTATAATAAGAATGTCTACTGCATTTCTGTCTAATTTCATAGAGAACCAACATAGTTGTCCTTTTTTTACTATTAGGTACTCTCTGTATACACGGACCAAACTCGGGTACATATTTCACAAGAGGCAGATGAAAAAAGCACGGGAACGGTATCCCACTGGCCACTCCAGAGCTCAGCCGACTATAATAAATGGTGAGCAGAAAGACCTTTTCCGTCATACACTCAACAGCTGATTATCTCTAATGTCACACTCTATTACTTTCAACAGGCATCAAGATCATACCGGTTCCCATCTTATTAGACAACTACAGCTATGTGGTTATCGACACTGCATCAAATACGGCTGTTGTGGTCGATCCCGCTGACCCTCAGCCTGTTCAGGTTGGACATAAACCATCTTTGCAGTGGTTTTACAAGTAGTTTGCTGGATTATGTGTCTTACTATAGTGAAAAATTGCCAAACCCATGTGGTTGGTGGAAAGTATTCCCTTTTCCTCACTGGTTTACCAAAATTGTTTAAGATGGGATCATTTTCTGTTATTTTTAGAGGAAATCTGCCATCGTAATGGAAGGATTCCAGTTTTTTTTTTCTTTCCTAAATTAAAAAAAAATTAAATCTTAAGTTCCCTCAATAATTATTCCCCCAAAAATGAACAGCTTTTTTCTTTTGTAAACACAATTTTTTTTTTTTTTTTTTGCTGTAAATATGGTCCTTGGTGATTCAGAAGTCAAAGTCTATTGACACTTTTTATGCTGTGTATCTGAGTATATTTAAATTTATCTGTAAAACTTTACAATAAGGTTGTGTTAGTCTTAGTTAATGTATATTTTTACTAACATGACCAAACAAAGAACAATACATTTATTACATTATCGATTCATCTTTATTAACGTTAGTATTTTGGAAATAAAGTCGCAGTGCGTCTTGCAAATAATGTTAACAAGCATGAAATGTATAAATGCATGTACTAACATAAACAAATGAAACCTTGGTAACACTTTAAAATAACTATCTGTTATAACTAGTTAATAGATCATTAATAAACTGTTAGTTAATGAGTTACAAATGACTTATTAAATAAAAGTTAATAGTTTGTTAATTATTTATAACTGTGCCTTATAGATAGCCAATAGATAATTTACAAGCTGTTAGTAAACAAGTTACAAATGGTTTGTTAACTGTATTTTAATTATTTATAACTATAACTAATACATTATTAATAGATCATGAACAAGCTGTTGGTAAATTACTTACTAAAGACTTGTTAAGTATTAGTTAATAGTTTACATACGTTATTGGGACGTTATTCTAAAGTTGCAAGTATTTTTCATTTATTAACTCTTAGTAAATGAGGAATAGTTGCAACTTTAGAATAACTTTCCAATAAAACACATAAGCTAATAGCTAACACTTAACTAGTATATTAACTCGCACTTTACAGATTAGTTGTTCATCGTTTGTTAACCATCTAATAATACCAGTGAAACTTTTCTAATTAAATAATTTTGTATTTATTTTGTTTTCATGTTTAGCACAAAAAGTGCCCAAACCTCATGGGTTTGTATTCTGTTGTATACTGCTGTTCTGCCATGTAATGGCTATGTGTGTTTCTATACATTAAACACAACGTTCAACATTTCATCAGTGGAGTTTCTTTGGTAAAATACAGCACACAGAAAAGCCTATGAGTGGAACAAGGTTAAGGTACAAATATGATTTATTTTCAAATTTAAAATCAAATTTCTTAAGCTTGAACTTGTTCCATTCATTTGCTGTTTTACAAAGTTTCACTGGTATTAGTAGATGGTAAACAAACTATGAACAACTGATCTGTAAAGTGTGAGTTAATATACTAGTTAAGTGTTATTTATTAGCTTATGTATGTTATTGGGACGTTATTCTAAAGTTGCAACTATTCCTCATTTACTAAGAGTTAATAAATGATAAATAGTTGCAACTTTAGAATAACGTCCCAATAACACATATAAACTGATACGTAACAAGTCTTTAGTAAGTAATTTACCAACAGCTTGTTCGTGATCTATTACTAGTTTATTAGTTATAGTTATAAATCATCAAAATACAATTAACAAGTCATTTATAACTTGTTAACTAACAGCTTGTAAATTATCTTTTGGCTATCTATAAGGCACAGTTAAAAATAATTAACAAACTATTAACTTCTTTTTAACAAGTCATTTGTAACTCATTAAATAACAGTTTATTAATGATCTATTAACTAGTTATAACAGATAGTTATTCTAAAGTGTTACCGAAACCTTTTGTAAAGTGTGAATAATTTATATGCATAGGCAAAAACCAAATTAATACTTATGACTACTAATCATACATATAGGTCTTATGAAGTGAAATGATTAGTTTGCACATTTACTACTATTATCAACTTTAATCTCAGGTTACAGTCCTGAAAACAGTTTTCCAGTCATGATATACAGTTGAAGTCAGAATTATTAGCCCGCCTGAATTATTAGTCCCCTGTTTATTTTGTTTCCCCAATTTTTGTTTAACAGAGAGAAGATTTTTCCAACACATTTCTAAACATAATAGTTTTAATAACTAATTTCTAATAGCTGATTTCTTTTATCTTTGCCATGATGACAGTAAATAATATTTTACTAGATATTTTTCAAGACATTAGTATTCAGCTTAATGGGCAATTTAAAGGGTTAACTAGGCAGGTTAGGATAATTAGGCAAGTCATTGTATAATGATGGTTTGTGCTGTAGACAATCAAAAAATAATATAGCTCAAGGGGTCTTATAATATTGACCTTAAAATGGCTTTTAAAAATTCAAAACTGCTTTTATTCTAGCCAAAATAAAACAAATACATCTCCAGAAGAAAAAAAAAACATTATAGGAAATACTGTGGAAATTTCCTTGCTCTGGTAAACAACATTTGGGAAATATTTTAAAAACAAAATAAAATTCAAAAGAGGGCCAATAATTCTGACTTCAACTGTTTATGATGTGATGGTATGCATAATCACAAACTCCCACGTGAGCTGACATTCATTAGGAAAGATGATAGAATGGTTTATGAAAGGAAAGACGACATGTGTGCTCTCTTGTTCATTAAAATGGAACTGACTTCTGCTTATTCTGGATGCTGCAACCCATATAAACAGCTGTAAACAACTACCACCAGCTCATTTTGAAACTAAGTTTCCGGAAGCTCATGCGCAAGAATTCAATGAAAGCACTGAGGATCATTTGCTGAAGTTTTGGTTTAAATAAGCTGGTAAATAATGTTAAGACCCATTGTTCTGCCTTAGATTTGCTCAATATATCATGAGAAGCCCAAATATATAATGAATTAGACTCAAAAAGAACCAGATTGTTACAAATTTCTGTACAGTATTATTGGGAATTTTGGTTGTCCGTAGTACTGTAAAATGCACAAGTGCACTGTAAATTAACAATTACAATTGTGCTGTAGTTTTGTAATTATTAATTTACAATCTGCTTGTAAATTTTACAGTATTACTAGCGATGTTTACAGTATTACTGGCAAAATTTACAAGCGCACTGTAAATTAACAATTGCATCTGTGACGTAAAGCTACAGCAAAGTTGTAATTGTTAATTTACAGTGCACTTGTACATTTTAACTAACTGTAAATTTTACAGCATTTTTTTTACAGTGCAGTAGCCATTGACTTGCTATTAATTAATTAATGATTTTTGGCAGAAAATCTCAAACATTTTGCTGAAAAAGAAAAATACTGACCTACATTTTGGTACTTGAACAGGGTATCCGCAGGGTCTTAAAGTCTTAAAATGTCTTAAATCTCAAAAGCAAACTTTTAGGCCTTAAAAAGTCTTAAATCTACTGATATAATGGGTTGTGGGTCTTAATTTGCCTTTGTTTATGTATTGCTACCCAATCTGCCCATTAACATCCATACAGTCACCAACAATCCATCTCAATACAACTTAACTCCTTAATTACAATTAGCATTTAATTACTTTCCTTACATTAACATTGGTCCCACTTTATTTTAAGTGTCCTTAACTACTATGTACTTACATTAAAAAAAATAAATACAATGTACTTACTGTGTTTATAATGTATTTGAGAACACTTGTGGTGCTTTTGAGTTGGGATAGGGGTTGGGTAATGGACAGGTTTGGTGGTATGGGTAGGTTTAAGGGTGGATTAAGGTGTAAGGGATGGTCAACAGTGTATTTACAAATGTAATTACAAAAGGTAATTACAGATGTAATTACATAAATGTATTTAATCAAGCATAATTACACAGTAAATACATGTATTTACACAATAAGTATATTGTAACAAACTATTAACCCCTGTGTAAGTACATATTAGCTAAGGTCACTTAATATAAAGTGGGACCATAGCATATGTTTAAAAGTTCTCCATTTATTTACTGCTGAGGATACTGGCCTGACCTATATTATTTCTTAATAATATTTATTATTATTGAATTATTAAATGTATCAAATTATAATGATTTTTTGATAGGGCAAGTGAAAATTTTTTCCTACTGAGATATTCGAAAAAATCCTTAGCATTTAGCCCTGTATATGTCCAAAATTTCATTCAAAATGGTCTTAAAATTGTTTTTAAAAGTCTCAAATTTAACTTGGTGAGACCTGCAGAAACCCTGTTGAAGATATTAACAGTGAATCAAAATGTTTGTGTAAACATAAACTTTGTGTATCACTTTATGGTAAGGAATATTTTGTCGCAATCAAAATATGTAGGGCTCTTCATCTACTTGAAGAGATGCTTTACAGGGCATGTGTAAGTCATCTTGAGTGTGAAATTAGCCAGAACCAAAACTATTTTTATCTCATTTCTCATAGTCTGTCCTTACTCCCACACAGGCATGCCTAGAGGCAGAGGGGGTGGCTTTACAAGCTGTTCTCTGCACACATAAGCACTGGTAAGACCACATTTAAAAATGCCAAAAATGTCTACTTGCTGAACAAATAATTTTTGCAAGCAACTATAGCAGAATGATTATGACTAATAAATATGCAGTTATGTTTACTGCTTGTGGAGAGTACATTTATAGGGTTGTATGAGAATTCTAGGATGGGTGTGATGTAAGTATGTAGAAGCTTTAAGATCTTGTAATTTGCTAAAATCAAAATGTGTATTCTTTTAAAAGAGAAGAGATATTGCTAAAGTAATTCTTACGAATGAGATATGATCAAGTTGTAAAGATGACCTAACGTCTTGTATGCTTGGAGTGATTGATTGAATCAAAGTATGTTTTGTAATTCAATTATTTCCCAACCAGGGACCACAGTGGAGGAAATAGGGCTTTAAAAAGACGCTACAGCTCCTGTCGAGTGTATGGGAACGCAATGGACAACATTCCAGGCCTCACACAGTCAGTACCTGCTGTTCTGCCATTCCATCATGTATCGTTTGAACTGTTCAAATGAATATTTTACATTGTTTAGATGCCATTCCATATTCTGCTCTCACAAAATAAACATTTTAAAGACAGTTTTAATGGATCTAATGTTTCAAAGCAACCATTCTATGGACAAGAACATTCTTCAAAAATGTATTTTATTAAATAATAAATGCAAAGGGGGCATCACAGTGGCGCAATGGGTAGTACGATCACCTCACAGCAAAAAGGTTGCTTGTTCGAGCCTCTGTTTGCGTGGGTTTCCTCTGGGTGCTCCGGCTTACCCCACAGTCTAAATTGTCTTAGCTAAATTGTCCAAAGTGTATGTGTGTAAGTCAGTGTGTATGGATATTTCCCAGTACTGGGTTGCAGCTGGAAGGGCATCCGCTGCGTAAAACATATGCTGGATAAGTTGGCGGTTCATTCCGCTGTGGCAACCTCAGATTAATAAAGGGACTAAGCCGAAAAGAAAATAAATTAATGAATAAATGCACAGGTTTATAATGACATGAAGGTAAGTAATTGATAAAGATACTTTGAAAGAGCTCACAAACTGTAAAAAATCTAAATTCCCCTGATCTTTAAGCATAAAAAAATATTATAAAATTATTATAAAATCATTACTATAAAGTTATTATTAAAAAAAACATCTTGTAAGTTAAAAAAACAGCTTATATTGAAGCTTATCAGCCTAATGTGCCACTATTGTAATACAATACTGTGTTTAAACTCCGCCTCCACAGTAGAAAATCTTCATCATTGCCTGTTTAGCCACACCCACCAATTTCTGAACTTACTAGGTAAGGAATTAGAGGCAAATACAGGTCAATGCAGAAACCAGACTATAAAAATACAAAATAGATATAAAATACTTTATTTTAATTATGTTCTAGAACAGGGTTGTCCAAACTCTGTCCTGGAGGGCCGGTGTCCTGCTGAGTTTAGCTTCAAATTGCTTCAACATACCTGCCAGGAATTTTCTAGTATATCTAGTAAATGCTTGATTAGCTGGTTCAGCTGTGTTTGATTAGGGTTGGAGCTAAACTCTTCAGGACACCGGCCCTCCAGGACCGAGTTTGGACACCACTGTTCTAGACCAACTCAGTAAGAACGTAGTCCTTTGTTTACTTAATTTTATTACAGACTCATTCACAAACAAGGCACAATTCATTGCTTGATTTTTAAAAAGACAATTCTGTGCTGATAGTTCTGAGTCCAACAGTGATATTGCACCACAAAACAGTTTTTATTACATTCACTGTTGCTTTTCAAAAATATTTTGACATGAACATGAGTATTTATACTTTTTTAACCATAAATCAATGCAGCATCCATCTATGAGGGATGATTCATTTATTCATTCATTCATTTTCTTTTCGGCTCAGTCCCTTAACAGTGGATTGACAGTATTATGAAGAATGCTGGTAAATTGTAGCTATTAACTTCCTTGGTAGGAAAAATTTGCTAATGGATACCCGTTTCCAACGTTGTTTAAAATATCATTTGTATGTCTTGAGAAACTCAAAAATGCTTTTAGCAAGTGGCATGTGATTAAACTATGACCTAATTAAAAATTTGGGGTGAACTAGTCTTTTAAATGCAACAGAAATAGAAAAAATATATCTGAATAAGTTTATTTGGTTAATAAAGATGTGTTTATTTGAAAAATTACTTCCCACTCTGTGTTTTCTAATACATATTAAACTATTTTACTGTATGTATGATGTTATAATTACAGAAAGCTTTGAATATTTTTTTGGACATTCTGTATTTTTTAGCCCCCTTTTAGACAAAGACACAATAGATTTTGGAACTCAACTACACTTCAGGGCCTTCTACACACCAGGACACACAGTGGGTCACATGATCTACTTGCTTGACGGCCGTGCGATCGGTGGTCCCAGCAGCCTGTTTTCAGGTGATCTGGTATTCCTCTCTGGATGCGGTGAGCGAGACATTAATCATTTTGCTGTCTGTGTGTGCGTGTTTAAAAAAATATTTTATGAGTTTGTTTACAATATTTGTAATGCTATTGTTACCTGACTGCTTTGTTTGACATTGTGTTTATACTTTGCAATTACTATGACTATTTACCCAGTATTGATCCACAGCAGAGTATTTCAGAACTGCGAATAAGAATTCGGCATTCTTCAATCCAGCTCTGTTTACAGCTCTGACTCATTTCCAATCCTTGTAGGGAGAATGTTTGAGGGTAATGCCTCGACTATGCTGTCCTCTCTGGATACCGTGGGATCACTGAATGATGATACTCTGCTTTGGCCTGGTAATGAAACGCAATTTTTTTTCATTATTTGAAGCTGTGAAACAGTCAGAATCATCTTTTATTTGTGCAATAGTTGGAGAGGGGTCTGAATGCAGACCTGGTGCAGTGCAATCTGAGCTGCATCCAATGCTTTTTAATAGGCTCACCTAACCCTACCCCTCACAGTGACGTCACTCACTCCATTTGAGTGCACTGTGTCTGACATTGCATCACTGAGTAATGCAATCTCAGTTTGCATCTTAAAGGCTGCATTCAGATACTATTGAATAGTTGGAGCTATTTTCCATACTTTGTCCTGGGGGTTAGTGTTAAAGTGGAAGTGAAGCAGTCATGTTTACATCATTTGGTAAATTCATTTCCTCTTTAATGTAAAAAGCATATAACCAACGAACCTGGTTAGTGACGTCAGACACAGAGATATGCCAAGTTGGCAGTGCCCTAGCTCTAAAAGCTATATTAAAACCATAGACCGTAAAAGATATGGACGTAGTATCTGTGACATCATCCATAGGTTTCTGAAGAATGCAAAAGAAGCTACCAGTAGGCCATCATCCATAGGTTTCTGAAGAATGCAAAAGAAGCAACCAGTAGGCCTGGCCAACCATCGGCATTTTGGTAACGCGTCATGCACCAACTGGGGGATACCAAACAAAGGCAAAGAGAGAGCGGAGCTACTGATGCCCGCTAGCATTTTGCTAAGACAAGCTTTTCTGCTTAATACTTCATTACCTGCGACTCCTTTATGTTCTAACCACATGTGCTAGGTTGTTGTTGACTGATTGACTGTGTAAAGCCACACAAAACGACACAAAAATACCATGTATATGCCGAGTTCAGGGGCTAATCGGCTGGAATCAGCTGAGGTGAAGTGAATGCGACCAACAAGATCTCGGTGTCACTCAAGTGGCCCCGCCCTTAATTATGCAGACTTAATATAACTTAATATAAACAAAACGGATGAATTAAAAAAAAAATTCAATTTTACAAATTTATTTGTACCAGGCTGTAAACACCATTTTACTGCTGTAAAGTTTTCCTTTTTTAACAGTGGATTCAATAGAAATGTACTCTAATATGAAGCCAGGACTAGCAGAATTTCGACGAATCGCAGTATTAGTTACTTCCGTATTAGCTTCATGAGGGAGAACGGGAGATTGCTGCTTGATTTAAACATGCTAATTTTGTCAGCGCAATAACCTAGTGGTTAGTGCACCGACATATGGTGCATTAGCACGTCAGGGCGTCGCGAGTTCGAATCTCGGCTCGAGGACATTTCCCTACCCCTTCTCTCTCCCACTTCGCTTCCTGTCTTAATGCTGTCCTTTCTAATAAAGGCAAAAAGGCCAAAAATAATTCTTTAAAAAAAAAAAAAAAAACATGCTAATTTCTTTCAAAATTATAACATAATTCGTGTTTGTTTAATATATTTTCATGAAAGTGGAAAGTAGTTTATAAAATATTGTAAACTGGACTGACTGCTTTACTTCTACTTTAAGTCCTGAGTAGTCAGGAATTGACATTAACCACAGAATAAAACCTGCTTGCATTTGCTCAAACTACTATTCAGAAATGCTTCTCATATTTTTGCAGCTACACAAAATGTTAAAATTTTAAAGATGAGGTCTGCCATTTTAAAAATGTGGTCTATTAATCAATAGAAAGGAGATTACTCTCAAGTAAATGTTTTAATTGGTTTTTACGAAAATAATGACAAACTTGGAATTAAATTGTCATTTAAAGGCACAATATGTGAAAAAAAAAAATCATTAAAATATCCATTAATTTTTACAACCTATCCAAATAAGGTCAATATGGAGCTTCTGATTCTAGGGATATTTCATGGGAAATAAATGAGCATGTAAAACCGTTTCTGAAGACTTTTTTTAATTTAGCTAAGCCCATCTAAGGCACATTTTATAGCACATTTAAGAATAAATAATTAAAATATAAATGCAGAGAAAAAAGTAAAGAGTAAATCCTAATACATGATACACATTGCTTAACCCTTTGTTGAAAGTCGGTTTAAAGTAACCATGGAATCAAAATGAACAGTTCTTATTTGTAATGGCATGCTGCAGATATTAGGATTTATTAGCTGCATTTATTAGAAATGGTTTATTATTGTAAATGACTATTTTGGTGTAACTCTTTGCTTTGCTTTTTTTAAGGACATGAATATGCTGAAGATAACCTGCTCTTTGCTGCTGACGTGGAGCCTGGCAATGTTGTTCGGGAGCAAAAACTGCAGTGGGTGCTGCAACAGAGGAGCCAGAGACTGTGTACAGTAAGGAAGAAGAGAATAAAATCAAGTGTACTTCAGAATCAGATCAATCAAAATTTGGCTCTCGCAAAGTATGCTCATTTCAGTTGTTCTGTTTGAGAGAAATAATCAAACCAAATACGTTCTACTTTCAACATTATTTGTTCATACATTCGTCTTTAAAGGAAGAAAGTATTAGCTGTATGCAGTGTGGTCTACATTTTATTTCTGGGAAATTAATATGTGCACTGAGCAAATGAAATTTAACCACAACATAGAACCTTACAAATACTTAAAGCAAGTTTGTTAAGAACCAAAATCTTAAAGAATATTAAGATATCATTAATAGTACTTCTGTTGCAGGCATGTTAACATTGGGGGAGAACACAAAATAGCGTTTTGCCATTTTTTTAAAATATCATTATTAAGCCTAACTTATAATGCTAAGTCAGTAAGTTTTACTAACAACCTACAAATCTTTTGATTAAGTTTATTTGGCTCCAAATCTTGGGTAAAATTGTGACCTCATCTTCAAAACAGTGGATACATTTACATTTATTATATATAATATGTTGCCTTTTTTTGTTTGTTCATGTATTTCCCCAACCAAAAAAAAAGAAACAGAATATTTTTTGACTGAAATTGTTGATTAAGGTGATGTGGCATGGTATATTAAATGTTTTAAATATTCCCACAAACCAGGCTTGACATAAAGTTCTCTCTCTTTATAGTGTCCATCCACTCTTCTAGAGGAGAAGCAGTATAATCCGTTCCTGCGGAGTCATTCCCAGGATCTCCATCAGGCTCTGGGCCTGCAACAGAAGCAGGATGAGGACTGGACATCATATCGCGCCCGAGTTTTAGAGGAGCTGCGCAGGCGGAAAGACATTTACAAGGACCGATAAGATGTTTATCCCCTAAAATTTGGAGGATTTAACCAATGAAACCATTCCAACCCAAATGTATTGCTCCCTAAATACTGTGCCATCTAATAATATTGGCAGCCTTGGTAAATATGAGCAAAGAGTAAAGGAATTAACCTCTACTCTCTAGACAAAATAGCTCAAAAGGGTTAAAAAGCCACTACTTTTATTGCAAAAATCTTCCTTTTTTTCTTTTGAATTAAATAGATTAGAGATTTAAAAATAAGGGAATTTTTTACAGTACTCTTTTCTGATATTTACCAAGGGTGCTAATATTAGCGGAGGGCACTCTATGTTAAGTGTGCTGGATTTAAAACACTAATGTGAATCTTAAATGGTGACCTAAAGCAGTGTTTCCCAACCCAGGAACAGTGTTTCCCAGTATTTCCAGGAACAGTGATTCACAGCTTTGTTCCTGGAGGCGCACCAACAGTTTTATTGGGAAGAGTTTAAAAAAGTTCCAGCACTACATGTTTTCAAACTATTCACAATCAAACACATCTGAATCAACTCATCAGAACATTAGAAGAGGCTCCCAAACCTAAAAAATAAATGTGCTAAATGTGCTGTTGGTGTGCAGTGGTGGAAAGAGTACTGAAAAATCTAAAATCATACTCTGGTTAACCCCTTCAGACCCTGCATCCATTACAATGGACATCACATGACATCATATTTTTCTGAAATTTGGAACATAATTCAGGTCTGAAGGGGTTAAAGTATCATTACTTGCCAAACTAATTAGTGGAAGTTGAGTAAAAATCTATGTTCTTAATACTACTCAAAGAATGAGTAAAACAAAGCCCTTCTAAAAAGTGCTCAAGGGCAGTGAGAAATATGCTGTGAATTTGATTCCACTTTATATACAAGGCAAATAAAAAATTTGGCTTACACCAAGGTCATTTTCTTTTAAGGGTGTTTCTAAATGTAAGTTACATTGTTTGCTAGTCGTGGACTATACATTTCAAATGTGAGATCAATTTAATGTGAGTACACGTTACATTAATATATGCACATATAATAAGCCAACAGAATCTGAATCTGCAACCCTGATTTACAAGTTAAAAGTGTCCAGCAGTTGGAATTACAAACCAAGTTTGTTCTGCACTGATAGAAGTCATGCAATTTGTGCATGTGTTTGAAAACGTAACATTCTGTAGTGCAGTTAGCTTTTGTTTAGGGCCATTTGCTGATTTCAGTCATCATAGAGTCTCACAGTCATTGTGCATAAAAAATGTGTCTTGGACACTTTTAAAGGTCCTGTGAAGTGCTTTGAAATGTGCTATTTTATTCGATGTTTGGCATAATCTCAACTGAAAAACGAAAGAGAGGGTAGGACATAGAGTAGCTCCTCCCCTTTAAAAAACAGCCAATAGCGTTTTGTTTTATCACAGCTCTCCCAGTGAGAGTGGTTGAGCTCAAGAGCATTGAATGAAAAGCAAAGGAGTAGGGGGTGGGGCATGTCAGATTCTAGAGAGCATTTGATTGGTCAAGATTTGATGACTGAATAGTATGTAATAGAAGTATGAGGTGATGTGAAAAAAAACATTGATCAATTCAGGTGGAAGCGACAAACTACAAGCTTTACATGTTTATATCAGTTTTACATCTTCTAAATGCACATTTATGTTATTGTTTTGTACCATGCAAGCTTATACATATCCTTTAAGACTAACATACTTCTAACATCCAAAAAAAAAAACGTTTTTTTTTTCTGGAACTTTAACACTTCCACACTCTCAATGTTTGCTGTATTTCTAAAGCGTCCATGTCTTCGATTGTGTCTGATGCATTTTAATTTGACATGAATCATGAGATTAATTATTCCTATTATGCAATAACCACAGACAAGATTAAATAAACAAACAAAAGTAGTGACTGTAAGTGCGAGTAAAGTATTAATGGTACTATATTGCAGCCCTTAAAATGTACTCAAGTAAAAGTAATAGTTCCCATTTTTTAACTACCTAGTAAAGTACAATTCCTGAGGGAAAAACTACCTAATTACAGTTAGTCAAGTAGGCCTATTTGTAATTTGCTACTTTACAGCAGTGCTGGTGTACCTCCAGGAACAAGGTTGGGAAACAGGGCTCCAATTGCAGATTTGAGAGAACTTGACTAGGGCATTTTTTTTTTTTTTTGTATAAAAACAGATTTCTTTGAACTGTGTTTGGTAGACTTTGAAAGGCATTGTGTGAATGTCTTTAGGCACGTTTTCCTTTAATAATGAAGCACTTGTTTTTTTCTTACATTGTTATTAATGTGCAGTGAACCACCCATGAACAGGGTTTTGAAAACCTATGGTACCACAAGCAGTGATTTTTATTTATCAATGTGTTGTGATAATAAACCAATGAATTAGTAATTAATATGAGTTTGCCTTTTCTGTTTTGAAATGTTAGAAATTGGCGCGATTACAAGAAGGTTTACGGTAGATGTTGACAACATCGTTTCTAAGGAAACCAAAGATGCTAATAAGTTCGAGGCATGAACGACAAAACACACAAACGATAAAGACGTTTATATGGCCTAATTTTGACGCTGATTTTTGTAACGCATTTTTGAAGCTGCAGTTTCATGATATTCTGTTTTTATTAGCATTAGCGAAGCAAAATAGCGTGTTGAAGCCTGTTGAAGGATTAAGCTGTTAAAACCAGTACGATCCAGGTAAGTTAACTTTGAAATGACACTTAATGTGCTATAATCGTATAGCGCGATATCATATACAGCATTATATAATGTTATAACGATTTTCAATTGTCCAGGAGTTTTTAAGACATGGAGGAAAGTGAATTAACTCAGAATGAAACAGAAGAGCTAAAAGCTTCAGTCAGTGCAGTGGAGTTTATTCACAACATTGGTAAGTAACGTTAATTTAAACATGACTGACTATATTTCAGTAAGTGACGTTAATTTAAACGTTTTTCTGTTCTGTTTGCCTGTCAGAAATGCTATTTTAGGATCAGAGACCTCCATGGCTTTATTATAGAAAAAAGTGTAGTATGTAAACATTGTTTTTGGTTTATTGATTACCATTTGTCATTCATTCATTTTCTTGTCGGCTCAGTCCCTTTAAAAATTCGGGGTCGCCACAGCAGAATGAACCACCAACTTATCCAGCAAGTTTTAACGCAGCGGATGCCCTTCCACCAGCAATCCATCTCTGGGAAACATCCACACACACACTCATACACTACGGACAATTTAGCCTACCCAATTCACCTGTACCGCATGTCTTTGGACTGTGGGGGAAACCCACATGAAGCCAGGGAGAACATGCAAACTCCACACAGAAATGCCAACTGAGTCGAAGTTCGAACCAGTGACCCAGCAACCTTCTTGCTGTGAGGCGACAGCACTACCTACTGCGCCACTGCCTCGCCCTGATTACCATTTGTAACCAGTTTTATTATAAACACCATGGTTAGCATTAAACATTGTTTAGTGTACTAACACCATGCGTGCTTTGAGGTTATCGTGGTTTAAATAGAAAGACTAAGGTTTATTTTTTTTAATGGTTAATGTTTTGTTTAGTTGAATTATCATTTAGTAAATGCATGTGTAATTTGAGAAAATTAATTTCCATTTTAACTTGCCAGTACTTTTTAGAGTAAATGCAAAGTACCAACAATACTTTGATTTATATAATTGAAAGATTTGAAATACATTATTGCATTTGGATTTCCTATTGCAAATCACTTATGCTGTCATTTGCAGCACAGAGGGATCTGGAGCAGTGTTTGTTTGCAGACTCACTTGTGACCGTGTCTGATTCAGGCAGAGAACTGGGAGATTTCTCTGTAAGTGTTACTAAAGCGAGCTACAATGAGGAGCTTTGCTATCTGCTCCATGCTAACAGTCACGGAACTATCGATGACGTCCCTTGTGGCACATCCATCGTAGGTAAGCTTTGTATAATGACTTACGTTTATTATTTGGTAGAGAGAACAAACTTATTTGTGTTATTTCTTCAGTCTGTTAGATCACAATTAAATTAAAATAGATATTTTAGATGAACTTAACGTTTTTTCATTACAGAAGGTGTTTTTATGTGATACGTTTTACAAAACAAACCAAATTTCATGCTGACTGTAAAGTTGTGTGCATAGACTGTGAAAGATGCCTTTTTGCATTTGTCTGTTCCTTTTTATGACATATTGCTAAGTGATATGACTTCTCAAACAAGAAAATATGAAAGACAATACTTGATTTTGTACAAAGGAAAACTGAATCAATTTTGTTTGCTCCTGGTGGATTTCAGGATTTAGTGTAAAGTTGTCCTTCATGGCGATAAATGAATAATATATATAATATCAATAATATTAATATTAATTTTATATTAATATTTATATTAAAAATTTTATATTAATATTAATATTATTATTAATAATAATAATGAATAATAAATGATAATGAATAATTAAGCTTTACAGATTTAGAGATAAGATTACAATTTCCTGTTAATAAAAAATATGGCCACTGATGAATATGTTATCATACATTATACAGTTTTCCGTTTTTAAATATACTTTACGGATGGTGACTTAAAACCCAAAATAAACTAAAAATATGTTGGTTTTGTTTCTGTTGTTAACAGCCTATATATCCAGAAAGCTCGAGATACTGGAAGAGAATCATCATGAATATGTAAAGGTATCTTTTTCATTGATATAAAAGCAAAGTTTACAAAAAGCATTTACATCAGTGTGTGCTAACCAACATATTTAAATTCATTAAAAAGAAATAACGAATGTAATACTACACATCAATCAAATCTGAGCTACTGTAAATATTCCAGCTGGAAAAGAAAACGGTGGACCGGAAGATTCATATTGTTAGACAAGATGATCAACTAGTGGTTGACCGAGTCATCACAGAGAGAGAGGTAAATAAACATTCTGCTCATCATATTATGAATATCGGCGTCACGGTGGCGCAGTATGTAGCACGATCGCCTCACAGCAAAAAGGTTGTTGGTTCAAGCCTCAACTGGGTCAGTTGGCGTTTCTGTGTGGAGTTTGCATGTTCTTCCCGTGTTCGCGTGGGTTTCCTTCGGGTGCTTCGGTTTCCCCCACCACAAAACATGTGCTGTAGGTGAATTGAATAAACTAAATTGGCTGTAGTATATGTGTGTGAATGAGTGTGTATGAATGTTTCCCAGTGATGGGTTGCAGCTGGAAGGGCATCCACTGCGTAAAACATATGCTGGATAAGTTGGCGGTTCATTCCGCTGTGGCGACCCTTGATTAATAAAGGGACTAAGCCGAAAAGAAAATAAATGAATGTTATTTTGAAAAAGTGGTGAAACGCACGCTTGATAACCTAAACCTGCCAGAGTTTGTGTTGATTTCAATAATGTCATTGAAATATTATTGTAATAGTTTACCTAAAAAGGAATGTTCTGTCATATTTTCCTCACCCTTCACTCATACAAAAGCTATTTGAGTTTTTTGAGTAAATATTTTGAAGAATGCTGATAGCTGGCACCCATAGACTTCCATAGTATTTTTTATGCATACTATGGAAGTCTATGGGTGCCAGTAACCATCATTCTTCAAAATATTTAATGTATATGATGTATATGTTTTTAAAATATATTTAAATTAAATTAATCACACTTTTATAAAATCAACAATAAAACATCTCCTCTTTAACTCATTTTCAGGGAGTGAAAACACAAACCCTCAAATTCCCATTGAGCTCTCTAGAAGGCTTTGTGTCTGAGGCATCCAACTTCCTCCTCCTGCGCATAATGGCTCGACAGAAGATTGTTCCGGAAAACATGGCATTCCTTTCATTAGATGCAGATTCTGGGCTTTCTAAGTCAGTTTATGTAAGTCAAGGGAGATTAATAGATGCATTTCACATCTAGTTGGTATTTATATGCTGTGTAACCAGTACATGTATGATTGTAGATGTGGTTCTGTTAATCGTTCTTAAAGGAGACTGATACACTTGTTTGTTCAGAAAGCACTTGGGTGGCAGAAGCAGATGGTTGGGGAAGATTTAGTCGATATCTTTGGGATTGAAAGGACCATCTACTCTGCAAATCTCTCCTCAGCAACCTGGCATTGCTTCTTCATGCCTGATGGGTAGAATACTCTCTTTGTATTTGACTAGAAAGAAAAACGTGTAGTTTGTTAGTCATAAGAACGGATGGTACAGGTTTTGTACTGGTGCTGGAAATTCTTTAGATTTAATCTACTGTTTTCAAGGTTGAAATAGTGCTTAGATTTTAGATATAGTTAAAATGTAATTGGGTTGCTTTTGTATCTTACTCAATAGGTAATAATTATTAACTAGCTAAATTAAAAAAAAAATATTCTACACAAAATGAAAACAAAATTTTTTAAATCTTAATTTTAAAATCTGCGCCCTCTAAAATTAAAATAAATATAAATTTAAGATGGCGATGCGGTGGTGCAGTCACAGTGGGTAGCACAATCGCCTCACAGCAAGAAAGTCACTGGTCCGAGCCTCTGCTGGGTCAGTTGGCATTTCTGTGTGGAGTTTCGCGTGGGTTTCCTACGTTCGTGTAGGTTTCCTACGGGTACTCGGTTTCCCCCACAAGTTAAAAGACATGTGGTATAGGCAAATTGAGTAAGCTAAACTGTCTGTAGTGTATGTGTGTGAATGAGTGTGTATGGGTGTTTCCCAGTCGTGGGTTGCAGCTGGAAGGACATCCGCTGCGTAAAACATTACGCATAAATTGGTGTTTTTTTCCACTGTGGTGAAGCCCGATTAACAAAAGGACTTAGCCGAAAAGAAAATTAATGAATGAATATGACACATTTACATTGCAAAGAAATCACATTTAAGAGAGTAATTGACAGTAATTCAATGTGGAACTTGGTAAATATGTCATCAAAACTGTTGCTTAGACTACTATACTATAGAAACAATAATGAATAGCATTTGATATAATTTTATGAAGTTTTTGTATGTGTGTAAATAGAATAAAGAGCACTGGAAAAGTTTTAAAATGCACCTGGAAAGTGCTTGAAAAGTGTTTCAATTTGACTTTGCAAGAGGCGTAAGATATTGAATATGAATCTCTTAATCAAAATCAGTTGCTTCCACATATTCTTCATGTTTTAGTTTAGATGTTAGTAAACAATCTTTAACTAAAATGTTTTCAAAGGCATCTTGCAAGCAGAGTGCAGTTGGGCTCACCTGCAGTGATGAAGTTACTGCATTTGCCTTTCTTACTGGATGGAGGTAACAAGACTTTTATCACTTCACATTCTGCTCTTTTGGGATCATAATTAATCTTTACAGTCCAAAAAGTAAAGTAAAAAGTGATTAAAACTTTTTTTTTTTCTAGTGGAGAAGGACAAGATTCCTGTGGTGGAGAAGAAGCCACTCATATGGGAGGAAGATATGGAGCTTTATTCAAAGTTTCTTGACAGAAAGGTATTAAAATGTCTGTTATTTGTGCGATAACTATTCATAAAGACCTCTACACAGTTATTAAAACAAAATTGTGGGGTAAAAAAAATCTAAGCCATCGTTAAAATGTTACTAAATGTCATTGATATATGTATCTATAACAAATATGCATAATAATATCCATAAACTCCAACTGGTTCAGAACCATGCAGCTCATGTCATCTCTAGGACCCCATCTCACGAGCACGTCACACCACTCCTCTATCAGCTTCATTGGCTTCCAGTAAAATATCGAATTGATTTTAAAATATTACTTCTAACTTTCAAGGCACTTCATAATCTCGCTCCTCAATATCTCACTGAACTTCTCCATATCTACACTCCTTCTCGTACCCTTAGGTCAGCTAACAACTTCACTCTGGCACCACCTCGCACTCGACTGAGCAAAATGGGAGACAGATCTTTTAGCTCTATGGCTCCTAGGCTATGGAACTCACTTCCAGTAGATCTAAGAAGCAGTGATAGTCTTCACAATTTTAAATCACGACTAAAGACCCATCTTTTTAAGCAGGCTTTTACTTAACAATTTTTTTATCATGTTTTTATCATGTTCTTTTATATTCGCTATTGCGTTTTAACTTGTTTGGTCATTGATTGTTTTTAGTAATGTTTAAGTTGTTTAGCATGTCTGATGATGCTTACTGTAAGGCGACCTTGGGTGTCCAGAAAGACCGTTCACCGAAAAATTAACATTTACTTATGCAATTACTGTGTACTTTTTGGGTTAACACACACAAGAATATATTTTTAAGTCTGGTGAAAACCGGCAGCTATTGACACCCACTGTTATAAAAAAAGCTTTTGTGGAGGTCAAAGGCTACATGTTTAACATTCTTCAAACTATCTTCTTTTGTGAACTAAATAAAAAAGCGAACATGTTTGGTGTACTATTTCCTTGTGTTTTAGACATTTGAAGTTTGTTTATCTGACTCATTTTACACATTCTCAACACAGGAAGAGCTCAAAGCAGATTACTCCTCATACATCAGACAACACCCTGAGCTGAAGGCTTTACTGGCGGACTTCCTGCAGTTTCTGCTGTTGAGAAAACCTCAAGATGTCTTCTCTTTTGCTCGTGATTTTTTTGCACCTTTTGGCTCTCAAAGTCCTCCTGGAAAATCCCAGGAGTTCTGAAACATTTGATTTTTAAATGCTAACCATGATTTGTCTGATGTTATCCAGGACAGAAAATAAAGGTTTTCTTCTAATGGCGCATTGGTATGACTCTTTGTGAGCACTCTTAAATCTTATGTCAGAGTATTGAAATTTAGCTTATTTAAAAATACATAGGACATCAAACAGTTTAGTGTATAAAATAAATATTTGAACTTTACATTCTTCAATGCCATATTTCTCTGTAATTGTTGTAATATTTAAAAGTTGGTAAAATCTAAACAGCATAATACAGATATGCTACACATTAAATATGCTTAAAATACTTTTTTTTGTGTCAGAGTTACTGTAAATTAATTTCTTCAGAATTACGTGACTCAATGGTAACGCCCTCCGTTTTTTTTGAAAGTACCCATATGTCACTTCCTGGTTAAGTCGAAAATGTATTTGTTAAGAAACTGAAAGCAACTTGTTAATCGGAAGAAAACAGTAGCATTAGCATGCCAGTCCGGCTAGCCTGACTTTTATTCTTATACGCTACAAAGGGTCACTTCGATTTTATTTCACTTGGGTGGTGTAAACACCAAGGTAAGAAGAGCTGTGTTTGTATTTAAGGACATGTTGGCGTTAGGCTTAATGACTGCCATAGTTTGGTACACTGTAGCTGGTCACTTAAGTTACTGAGTAAAAATGAACTAGCTTAATACGAAATTTTAAGTATCGACAAGTTACACTTTTTTAAAATATAGGTTGTGTAGTTGTAAACGCTTATAAAGAATGATTAAACTGAAGTTAGCTCTATTGTATCGCGATAACTATCTCAGCATTTTAAAATACGTAATAAATTCACAAAACTAATATATACAGTGACTAACGTTAGCTGTGACCAGGAAGGCTATATAAATATAACCAGTTAACTTGTATAACTTTTTTGTATTAAATAGTTGTGTGTGTGTGCTGATGTAAAACGATTCAAAACTTGTTAAATGACAGTACTTTTTTGTTTTGGAACAAAAATTCCTATATCTGGAACTAAAATTTCCTCATATGTTGTATTATTTAACTATGTATATGTGTGTTATAAAATATAAGCTATATATTATAAATAAGCACATATAAACTAAACCTTGAAGTTTCTTACAGCATGTTTTCAATATAAGTAACAGGTTAGGGCAAGCCTTAACATGTCCGTTTGAGCTTATGACTATCAGACTGTTTGCAAACATTAGGGTTTTCCTTTGGTTGGTGAATGTGTTTTTCTACATTATGCAGTAGAATATGGATCCTCAGATCTTTCACGAGATTGATGAGAACCTGACAAGCGGTGATGTGGACCAGCTGAAGTTTCTGTGCTTAGATTTCATTCCCAAAAGGCGTTTGGAGTCAGTGACTGATGCTAAAGACCTGATTCTGCGACTGGATGAGCAAGGATTGCTTGAGGATGAGCTGCTCTTCCCTGAACTTCTGATCACAATTGGCCGCATTGACTTGCTCGAGATTCTGAAAAAATCTAAAGAGGAAGTGGAAAGAAATCTGCTACAATGTGATAATTCTCGTAAAGGTGTCTCAGCCTATAGGTATGAACACATTTTTTATTGAACTGTAGGTTATGACACTGGAAAGTCCGCTTTTAAACTGGTAGTCTGATATAGATAAGCGAAGTGGTAGTTTATATGGTTTTCCTGGAAATGGCTCCTCATCCAATGTTAGTGACTTCTTTTTGGTTTCTTTTTATCACAGAAAGATGCTATTGAAAATATCTGAGGACATGACAGAAGAAAACTTTCGTGCAGCAAAGTTTCTTTTGGATCTTCCAAGGGCAAAGCTGGGAAGATCTACTGTGAGTTAAAACCCTGTGTTCATTATGATCAGATTGCACACACATAATTGTTTATTATGAAATTGTTGAATTTATAAATGTTGACAAAGAGCTACTTTTTTTTTTTTGGCTTTTATTTCACGAAGAATTAAATGTATCAGGTAAACACAACAATAATTGGTTGCGTTTACCCAGTTACATTTATATTTAATGTTTTCTTTTTTCCGATACAGTCATTTCTAGATACTTTGATTGAGATGGAAAAACAACAGAGGCTTGGGCCAGACAATCTGGATGAACTTTACAGAATTTTAGAAAAATGTGACAAACAGCTGGCTAACATGATCGAGAGGTTCAGGAATCAGAGTCACAGAGACCAGGAACAAGGTAAAGGATTGCATCTCATAAATGATCTATATTAGGCTGTGTAATATTGAAGATAAATGCTATGGAAGCATGCTGTATAATGTGATATTCGATTTGCAAAAAAGCATTTTAATGGAACCATGGGCCCTATTGTACACCCAGTGCAATAACACGCAAGACATGTTTCTATGACCTGTTGCTATTTTTTAAACCAGCGCATCACTAATTTTCCCGTTTTCCGCCACATTGTTTACATAGCAAATTAATTTACGCTACTTGGGGGGCTTTTTCAGTTTATTCATATAAATTTGCTTATGTATAATGTTATTATTATTAGCAGCATTATTTATTAAATGCATATTTATATTTGTTTAATTAAAAACAAGCTTAGATTTGCCCACCTGTCAGATTTTGGACCATATGGGACATAGCATGTGTATTTGTAACTCCACACTTCGTTATTATTGTTCATTTATTCATTTGCTGGAAATTAAAATAGAATTTAGTTTTGAAACAATCTTTGCTCTTAACTGTGCGTACAACACGTTTCCTTATCCATGAAAGAGAGTGAAAATGAAAGTAAAGAATGATGGGGCTCATTCTCGCGCTGCATATAGTCTGTTTAACTGTTTTCTCGCTAGTGAAACGCTCAGTTTTTTTACTTACAAAGTCTGTCATGTAAATAGTAAATGCGCTATGCACAACTGACTCTTAAAAGGAATGGGAGATGAGACTCTGATTGGTTTATTCTCAAAACACACCTATAACTCATTAAGAGAATAAGCGGAGCAAAGCGGATTTTTCTGTCCTTAAAATAGCAAAAGTGAATTCGGACACACCCTTTTTGACTTTGCATCTAGATCATTAAAATACAGCCCCATATTTCCCATTATTTTAGGGAAAATAAAGCATTACGATTTTTTTAATTGAATAGCCATGTTTTACTGTTGCATAAAACAAATCATACATTTGAATAAAATAAACAAACAAATAAACAAAGATAAATATCAACACTACTTGCTCCACTGGTGAATGATATAGTTCACCCAAATATTAAAAGTCTGCCATCGTTTACTCATTTAGTATTTTTTGTTCCTACTGGCCAATTGCTGCTTTTTTTCCAGCATTCCTCAAAAAATCTTCTTTTTTGTTTAAAGTTTAGACCCATTGAGTGACAGTAATGGTTGCTTTTTATACTAAATTACTCATTTATTGCTAACGATTACAATATGTATATAGTGGTATGCACATTTTCAACATATCATTAATTTCGATATTATTGATAGCCCTAATCTACTATAGCTCCTATATCTACTTTTCTCTTTTTTTTAAATATAGACAACAGCTTATTTTTGTAAATTTTTTTATGTTGTCCAGTAGGAGGCAGACTTCCTCTAGAAGAAGTTTTTCTCAACAACCCTGTATCTGAAGTAAGTTTACTAATTCTTTCCTATAGTACTGTTTCTACTTGTATAGATACTTGTGTGTGTGTGTGTGTGTGTGTGTGTGTGTGTGTGTGTGTATATATATATATAATTTTGTTTAGATAGATACATGCATACATACATTCATACATACATACATTCATTCATTCATACATGCATACATTCATTCATACATGCATGCATACATACATACATAAATATATGCATACATACATGCATACATACATGCATATATACATGCATGCATACATACATACATTCATACATGCATACATTCATTCATTCATTCATACATGCATACATTCATTCATTCATACATACATACATACATAATGGCCCATAGCCAGCCTGGGGAAAGTTTTTTTTTTTTTTTTCTCAAAAAGTGGAATTTAATGCAGTCATTTGCCTCACTTTCTATTTAATTATGAGATTTGAATACTGAATTTAGGTAACATTTTAAGCTGTTATTTTTAGCTGAATTAGATTGTTGGATGGCCATCACAACCACACTTTTTGATGTACCAAAAATGTTTAGAATAAAGAATGACAAATAAATGTTTTTAAAATAGAAATATATTATATCAAATAGAAGAAAAAAAGTTTTAAATTAAAAACTAGCCTAGTGTAATGTATTAAGCAAATAACAAACTGGCCAGCACATTCAATTTTCCTCATTCAGAATTTGGCCATTTACATAATAAAAATCTGAAACAAAATAATAATAATAATAATAATTTAGAGCTTCGCAATTTTTCTAGCCTCTTTTGTAAAAGTGCTTTAAACTCTTTTATTTGTCATGTTTTTTTCAAGAATAAGATTTATAGAATAAAAGTTACTTGCCAAATGTTTTCTCTATTTAAAACAATACAGTAGCGAAAGATGACTTCGCTTATGTCAGATGTTTTCTTTCACAACTGGATGTTGGACTCTTAAAAAACAATTACTTGCATTGGCTAAAACTGATTAACTAAATTCACACTAGGATTCCGCTTGGTCTTAAAGCCTTTTTCAATATTTATGGTGGCATAGTAGTCAAAATGGGACATATAAGCTCATGTATGGGACAAATTCTTAACCTTTGTCAGTGAGGGGTGGTTCTTCTATTTTTAAGTGTGCTGTGTTAATTCTTGTTGTTTCTTCCTTCCACATCTTGGTTTTAACACAGACAATGGAGAGAGAAAGTAAGTTATACTCTCATACCTACTCTCAAATCATTGTCTAACATAATGTTTTTGGTATCCATTTCTACCACTACACCATGTTTTTATCTTAGGGAGGAGAAACTCTTCGGCTGGCACAATTACTACAGACGCAGAAACTCCATTAAATGTAAAAATAGTTTTTTTTTTATTACATTTTAATTATTATTGTTTTTATTACGTAATTTACTAACGTTTCTAACAAACAAACGCCCTGCTTGCATTTTGTTTTTTTAGCAATATTTTATTTTGGGCCTGTAATCATTAGTTTTGAAAAAAAAGTTTTATATTTCATTAATATTTATTTAATATTTCTACATTCTTAATCAAACATTTGCCCTGACATTCTAAGTAAAGTGAGAGAAAAAAATTCACATGTGACTGAGTACATGAAGATGTAAAAAAGTGGTCAGTTCTTCCAAAATGTTCCATGTTGTCAGTATATATGAACTATGTGCTATATTGTGATGAATATCAATTTCCGAATATGATGACTTCTATGAGCCAAATTATGAGCTCCTGCAGCTGATAAATGTTTGTTATTGTTAAACACAGCCTAAACTGCAATGACAAATAAGTAAGATGAGTTAAAAGCTGTATTTATTGTTTCCGAAATGATATTGAAATTTGCTAATTTAATGTGATTTGATTTGTGTTCATGTAGCCAAATGAATATTACATACTGACCCAGCGGCCTCTTGGATACTGTTTAATCATCAACAACTACAACTTCTTGAAAAGTACTAACCTGCTCAAACGAACAGGCACTGATATGGACAAAGGTATTTCTGGCTAAAGTGTTGAGCTCATGTATATATATATATATATATATATATATATATATATATATATATATATATATATATATATATATATATATATATATACATATATATATATATATGACCCTGGACCACAAAATCAGTCTAAATTATCAAAATATCATTTTATGACAAAATAAAAAGTAAATTATGTATTAAGTAAACGTCATGTTTTACTAAGACGTTTTGTACATTTCCTTTAAGTATTGCAAAACAAGATTTTTGATTAGTAATGTACATTGTAAAGCACTTCATTTATACAACTTTAAAGTACATTTTTTTGATTTTCTGATCCCTCAGATTTCAAATTTTCAAATACTTGAAAGCATACTTATGTTGCTCTTAGGTGACGTCTAAATCTCAATAAAAAAAGATGCTTATTTACTTTATATAAAGGCTTTTTGGTGATGGCAGCTTAAAGACGCCTCTCATATGGAGAATGAAGTCACATAAATTGTTCAGGTGTGAGGTTTTTTTCACAGACTTCAGCAGAGTGTAAAAATCTTGATGGTTTTGTGGGTCTCATCTATCAAATCTGATCTTTAATTTATATTCTCTATTGGATTTAAGTCAGGTGATTGGTTGGGCCATTCTACAGCTTCATTGTCTTTCTCTGAAAGCATTTTTAAGTTGCCTTGTCTGTGTTTTGGGTCATTGTCTTGCTGAAATGTTCGCTCTGGTTTTATCTTCTTCATCCTGGTAATGTAGTGGAGTGAAGCAGCAAATATTAATTTACTATGATGAAGGGCAGAGGGTTCCTGAGTAACTACCGAGAGATTTCAGCTGCTGTCTGGGCTTTCACTGCCTTTCTACACCTCCCTTTCTTTGTGTGTTCAATACTACTTCTCTGTGTCATTCATTTTATTGAACATAACTTAGATTGTAAACTAATTAGATTGGTTTTCTTTGCATATATGGATTTCTTTGGTTGTTATCAACATCCAAATTTTCAAAAGTCAACGGCACCTTTAGGAATATGTTTTCTGAGAAAAATGTTGACGTGTTTAATACTTATTTTCCCCGCTGTGTATATTTGTTTGTCTGTTTATTTATTTAATAATTTATTTATTGCTGTTTGTTTAAAAATAATATTTAAAATAAGCTAAAACAACTTAATTATTGATTTTTTTGGTGGGGACACCTAAATTGTTTTATGTACAATCCACCTAAACATGAATAAATTGTGTGCAACCCTGCATTTTTTTACAGGGTATGTATTTATTAAAATTTGTGATGCTTAAATTTCTCTCTCTCTCTCTCTCTCTGCAGATAGACTTGCCAAATTGTTTAGCAGAATGCATTTCCAGATTGAGGTACGGAATGATCTGGAAGCCTGGGCTATAAAAGATGAGATAAAGCAGTTTGCAAATAGGAATCATACTTCAATGGGTGCTTTTGTTTGCTGTATTCTCTCACACGGAGAGAAGGGCACAGTTTTGGGCACAGATGGTAAACCAGTTGAAATCCGAGAAGTCACTCTGCCTTTTGCCGGATGCAGAACACTAGCAAGCAAGCCCAAGCTTTTCTTTATTCAAGCCTGCCAAGGAGATGAGAACCAGGCTGGTGTTTGGACGTCGGATGGACGCGAGGATGCTCCTGAGGAAGACGAAAAATATGAGGAGGATGCAGGAATAATAGTGCTCCGCAAAATTCCAATCGAAGCTGATTTCCTGATCGGAATGGCCACAGTAGAGCACTACCTCTCCTACAGACACACTAAAGAGGGCTCTATCTTTATCCAGGAGCTCTGTAAAAAGATGGAGGAATTGTGTCCCAAGTGAGTTTAAATGAGAGTCGTTCATGCTAAATTTACCCCTGATGATTTGTACAACTTAATATTCCTGTTCCACAATGATTACACGTGTGAACAAATGTGATGTGATACAGATAAGGGAGTTTACTTTGCAGTTAGTCTTTAATTCTCAACTATTTGTAAGAATTTTTATATGGATTCAGAGAGGAAGAAAATGTGAAGAAAACTAATGTTGCTTTCTTCTGATAGATTGGAACAACTGATGTCTTACTAGTTCTTTATATTTGATACTTTTAGGGTGAATCCTTTTTTTTACCTGGATTTTACCTGTGAATCCATTCAGTTGTTGCGAAACAGAGATTACAATTGTTAAAGTGTTGCTCTTTGCTTTTGGTGCGGTTCGCTTTCATACGGCAAAGTTTCTAAATGGACCAAAAGAGCTAAAACAAGTCACGTGTGAGTAAACTCTCCTCACATTGGTTAGACTTTCACGGTTTGTTTTGCGGAGTCTCAGCTGTCAAGGGAAGGTGGTGGTTTGGTGGTGTTTGACAAGGCGCGCGCGACGTGTCTGAAGAGCGAGGAGGGATGCGGTGGGGAGGGGTGAGAAGGGTGCACGACGTATTTGAGGACCGGGAGGGAGACGCGAGATTACCAGGAGATTATCACTCATTTGTGGGCATCCGGGAATCTCTGTGCATTTGCGGTAGACACCTGAAACTTCCAGGAGACTTGGAATGTCTGGAATGACCTTGTGCCCTACTAAAAAATAATTCTCTCTTCATATAGTCGTATGTTTATTACATATCCATAATACACTGTGATATAACCGCGCTCGGATCGTATCACTTTCTCACTACAATCGATCCGTTCCAGAGTTTGCTTCAGTCGAGCCGAGACCACCTCATTCAAGCGATCTCGGAGCGATTGATTTGGCGCGGATCCGAGCGCGATTGGTGGTGGATTCACATATGCCAAACGAACCGCGCTAACTGGGCAAACGAGACAGGTTCTGAAACAAAAAGTCTAGGTGTGAAAGCACCCTAACTCTCTCGATAATAAGCATCTATAAAATTAAACGTAAGGGGCTATGTAAATTTAACAACACTGTGGAAAATTTTGAAAAAGCTCCTATACAGCAACCCATATACCTTTTTCATTAGAAAATTTATTGATGAATGAAGAAAAAAAGAGAAAATTTTGTGTAGTCAAAAATAAACTGCGTGTGAGAAGAGTAAATGTTAAAGCAGTGGAAATCAGTTAAATATACACTCACCAGACACTTTAATAGGTACAGCTTACAAGTACTGGGTTGGACCCCTTTTTGCCCTCAGAACTGCATGAACTCATTGTCATGTTTAAGTAACCAGTCTGAAATGAATGGCGCTTTATGACGTTGTAAGGCACGTTATTCTGCTGGAAGTAGCCATCAGAAGATGAGTACACTGTGGTCATAAAGGGATGGACATGGTCAGCAACAATACTCCAGTTGTCTGTGGCATTGACACGATGCTCAATTGGTACTAATGGGCCCAAAGTGTGCCAAGAAAATATCCCCTACACCATTACACCACCACTATCAGTCTGAAGTGTTGATACAAGGCAGTATGGATCCATGCTTTCATGTTGATGCCAATTTATTACCCGACCATCCAGCCTGTGCAAATTGTAGCCTCAGTTTCCTGTTCTTAGCTGACAGAAGTGGCACCCGGTGTGGTCTTCTGCTGCTGTAGCCCATCTGCCTCAAGGTTGGACGTGTGGTGCATTCAGAGATGCTCTTCTGCATACCTCAGTTGTAACAAGTGGTTATTTGAGTTACTGTTGCCTTTCTATCAGCTCAAACCAGTCTGGCCATTCTCCTGTGACCTCTTGCATCAACAAGGCATTTGCGCCCACAGAACTGCCACTCACTGCATATTTTCTCTGGTTGTGTTTGTAAATCCCAGTTGACCAGCAGTTTCTGAAATACTCAGACCAGCCCGTCTGGCACCAACAACCATGCCACTGTCAAAGTCACTTAGATCACTTTTCTTTCCCATTCTCGTGCTCACTTTGAACTGGAGATCGTCTTGACCATGTCTACATGCCTAAATGCATTGAGTTGGTGCCATGTGATAATGCTGATAAGAAATTTGCGTTAACAAGCAGTGGGACAGGTGTACCTAATAAAGTGGCCGGTGAGTGTACTTCATGATTTTATTGATGTAAGCAAACAAAGAGGGAAAAGAGATCATGTGTCCTCTGAGAATAATGCTCCTGTTGAATACTTTTGATTATGAGTTGACTTTGGTGGATTCAAAGAGCAGTGGTTCTCAAAGGGGTGTTCGAGACCCATCAGGTTAGGGATCGCAGGATAATGAAGGTGAGTTGCTTGGTGATTTCCAAAATTATAGGGGTGATTATGTTATATTAAAGGTAGAGCAATAGCATCAGATGCAGCAGATGGATTTTAGCACCAGGTTAAACCTTCTGACACCTTTAGGGCACTCACGGGCATTTAAAATCCATACATGCCCTAGGCATGGGCCGGTATAAGATTCTGACGGTGTGATAACCTTGGATATAAATATCACAGTTTCAGGGTATCACGGTATTGTGATTACTACTTTAAAATATATTTGTTTTAAAAGTCAGGGTAAAAAACAAAACATTCTTTCCCTTTGTACACAATATATTTTAATGTGGGAAACAGTATTTTGGAACAGTAAACATGTCAGAGAACTCAAATGAATTGACTTCTGCTGTCTTCATTTGTTTCAAAAGGAACAGATATTTTTACAATTTAAAACATCATCTTTAGAGATCTTTTCTGCTGGAGATACTGCTGTCCTAAAAAACAAAACAAAAAAATCTAAATAAAAAAAATAAAGGTATTCATAAGGACTGGTATAGCAGAACATTTTGACGGTTTTAAAGCCTTAACTTTTCCAAACCGTGGTATACCTTGAATACGGTTATCATCCTATGCCCAAACTGAATATGGCGGATGATCTCAGAGTGGTGTTCTCCAAAATTAAGAGTAGACTTGGCCTTTTTGTGTGTGTGTGCGTGCAAATGTGTGCAAGGTTTGTATATTTATATCCACCTCAGAGGATATTGGGGGTTGTTAGTCACTGGCGTTGTTATTCTGGGGGTTGCATGCTGAAAAGTTTGGGAACCCCTGTCGTAGAGTAAACCTTTTGTCTTTTTTTTTTTCTGATAGGAAAGAGGACATGTTGTCCATCCTGACAAAGGTGAACTTTGAAGTGAGCAAAAGGATTTTGAAGGGCTACAAGCAGATGCCAGAACCACGCTACACGCTGACCAAGAAACTAGTGCTGCCCATAGACTGAAGTGTCTGGCTGAAGGATTGACTGGACACACGATGGACAATCTTCCGTTTTTCTGTTACTGGAACTCATTATAATTCTTCAGGGATGATCAGGCACTTCGCTATAGTTTTGTAATGATCTTGCTAGGTTTTTTTTTTTTTTTTTTGGAGTCTTATTATGAAATAAAACATTAAAGATTAAAGTTTACAGCACTCTGAGAATTTAGTTGAATGATCACTGCAATATAGAAGTAATAACAATTTATATTTGATAATATTCAAAAATATTAGAAAAACTCATATTTTAGGTGAAGGACTTTGTACCATCTGATGTTTTGAATGCAGTTGTAATTGGACATGTCTGCCTTTAATGGAAATGGCTGAACTAGGAACACAAAGATTTTAAAGTTGTAAAAGAGAGCTGTTGTATGAAATTCCTGAATGTATTGAAAGCGATGAATAAACATCATTGTCTTTTTTTTTGTTGGCAAATAATGTTGCATCACAAAACCCAACGTTTGTTTTCTGTTCTAACCTAGACCATCTTATGAACACTTTTATTAGCATATTTTACGTAAATTTGTGTAATTGTGTAAAACTTTTGTAATTGTAATTATTTACATTATTATACCACCTACATTCATTTTTCTTCAGCTTAGTCTCTTTATTTATCAAGGGTCGCCACAGCCGAATGAACCGCCAACTATTCGGCATATGTTTTATGCAATGGATGCCCTTCCAGCCACAACCCAGTACTGGGAAACACCCATACACTCATTTACACACTCATACTGCATATCTTTGGACTGTGGGAGAAACCTGAGCACCCAAAGAAAACCCACATGAACATGGGGGGAACATGCAAACTCCACACATAACTGCCAAGCTGGGATTTAAACCAAAGACCCTCTTGCTGTGAGGCGACAGTGCTAACCACTGAGCCACCATGCCATCCCTGTACCACCTACAACTATAGAAAAGTCACACTTAATTCTCAGTTTCTATGATTTTAAAGGAATAACTGGGAAAGGATTTGAGCAAAAAAGCATTTATATTTGCTTCATTTTGTAAAGATCCGATCAATTGGTTCTAAATTAAAAATAAAATGTTGTAATTTAGTGCGATGAGGTGGCGCAGTAGGTAGTGCTGTCACCTCACAGCAAGAAGGTTGCTGGTTCGAGCCTCGGCTGGGTCAGTTGGCATTTCTGTGGAGTTTGCATGTTCTCCACGGTTTGTATGGGTTTGCTCCGGTTTCCCCCTACAGTCCAAAGACATGCAGATCACGTGAATTGGGTAAAAAAATTGTCTGTAGTGTATGAGTCAGTGTGTGTGTGTGTGTGTGTGTGTGTGGATGTTTCCCAGAGATGGGCTGCGGCTGGAAGGAAAAAAAAAAAATAAAATATATATATATATATATATATATATATATATATATATATATATATATATATATATATATTTAGCTTAATGTGCAATTTAAAGGCTTAACTAGGTTAAACTAGGCAAGTCAGGTTAATTATGAGTAAAGTAAAAGTAAACAAAGTTAAAAGTAATACTATGACAACTTCCTTGCTCTGTTAAACATATAGAGATATGTATTTTGAAAAAGAATGAAAAAAAACAAGGCAGTACCTAAAGCTGAATAGTTTTGCCTTTAAGTGTATAATGTCCATATATAATACCTTTGAATAAGCTCTAGTGTGGCATTGATTGACTTGATATAGCAATATCACATGAGTAACAGTGCGATATGGCTGTATATCAGCACTGGTGGGAGGCGTGCGTTGCCTTAGTGTCCCACCAGTGACGATAAATAGCCATATCGCACTGCTACTAGTGCGATATTACATTTATACAACAGTTCAATGGCATAATCGTGTATATAAAAATGAAAATCAAATACGAGTCTATAAACCCTTTTGTATGAATACTTTCTTCCGCCATCCATCCACATCTGCAGCTGACATCAGAACAGCAGAAGCCGTTGCTACTTAACCAACGTCACTTTAGAACTAGCGTTTAAATCATCCTCTAGCGCAGGGGTGTCAAGACTCGGTCCTGGAGGGCCAGTGTCCTGCAAAGTTTAGTTCCAACCCCAATCAGACACACCTGGGCTACACAAATAAGCTCTTACTAGGCATTCTAGAAACATCCGTGCAGGTGTGTTGAAGCAAGTTGGAGCTAAAATCTGCAGGACATCGGCCCTCCAGGACCAAGTTTGGACACCTCTGCTCTAGCGTAATAAATACAGCACTTCAACATATAAAAGAGAGAGATTAACTTATCCTTATTATGCGGTCTCTGTCGCCATCTTGTGAATGAACATCGTCAAACGTCTTTGCTTTGCTGACAGGCTAATGGCCTTTTTCACTTAAAAACCTTAGATGTGGATTTTATTTTTTCTTTCAGATGTTGATTGTTTAGTGGGTTGTTGTAAAATTTAAAATGCTATTGCAAGAATAAAAATTCCATGAAAGAAATTATAATTGTTTTTAAATAGGCACTATCCTTTTAAATAAACTGCATAGTTGCAATCTAAACAACTACATTTTCGACTAAAAAGCCTCAAAAGTACATTATGTTGTCCAAAAGCTGCAATATTTGTCAAACTGTAGAGTGTCCTCTGCTTGTCGCTGTATGAGGGTGGAGTAATACACAAAGGTAAAGGGTGAAGAGGCTGGACGAGTGCTGTTATCTGCAGAATATCTCACGGCTTTCAGATTCAAGAGCTAGACAAAACTGTTAAACATATATTATATGTGTGTGTGTGTGTGTATATATATATATATATATATATATATATATATATATATATATATACCCACACACACACACACACAAAAGCGGACACATCAATCAAACAAAAATAAGACACCAAGGATCTTTTTAAAAATGTATTTACTTAAAAAGGCTTTTCTATGGTCCGTAATATGAATTGACAGGTGGAAACAGCTCTGAAAAACTCTTAGCAACAAATTCACCACTTGGGACCTAACAGTGGATGTTTGCATGTAGATGGCTGTACAGTATGTAGCATCTTTTATGATTCCCTGTGAGAATTTATGCACAAAGTTACTGAGGAGTTGTAAACTGAAGAGATTGGAATTGAATGATTTTACATTTACATTTAGTCATTTAGCAGACGCTTTTATTCAAAGCGACTTACAAATGAGGACAAGGAAGCAACTTACACAACTATAAGAGCAACAATGAATAAGTGCTATACGCAAGTTTCAGGTCTGTAAAGTCTAAGGGCTCTATTTTGACGGTCCATACGCAGACCGCAAATGCTTTCAGGGCGTGTCAGAATCCATACTTGCTAATCCGTTTTGCGCCATGGCGCATCGTCTTAAAGGGTTGAGTTTTATTTTCTTAATGAGTTATATATGTGTTTTGAGAATAAACCAATCAGAGTCTCATCTCCCATTACCTTTAAGAGCCAGTTGCGTCGCGTCATGAGCGCATTTGCTATTTACAGGACGTAAAGTAAGTTCACTTTAACTTTTGCTCTCGTGGATAGGGAAGACTTTAGCAAAAACATCAATTAGCCTATAAATAATTGATTTCGTTTGTAAAGTGCAAAGATTTGTTTCAAAACTATTTCTAAATTCAGTTCTAATTTCCAGCAAACAAATAAATTAACATTGATAACGAAGTGTGTTCAAAATACTGAGTTATTTCCAAATACACCTGCTGTGTCCCATATGGTCTAAAACCTGACAGGTGGACAAGTCTAAGCTTGTTTTTAATAAAACAAATATAAATATGGATATAATAAATAATACTGCTAATAATAATAACATTATACAAAAGCAAATTGAACGAACTGAAAAAGCCTCCCGAGATGAAGAAAGTAAGGCAGTGGTTTTTAAATTCATGTAGGCTAGAAATTAATATGTTTTGTAATATTTTAATCATTTATATTTATATTCTATCTATATCCTTAATATATTATATATTTTTCATATGTAAAGATATTTGCGTATTGCTCTGCATCTTGTTTGTAGTGTGTAAGCCAGGCGCACTTTGCGCCAGACAATAGCCCGACTTTGTTCTGGTCTAAAGAACAGACTATTTACAGTTTCTCAAAATAGCAACGCGCCAAACACGCCTGCTTTTTTAGACCAGAACGCCTATAGGCGCACATACGAGCGCAAATGCATTTGCTATTAAACAGTGTGGTGCAACACCTCAAAATGACCCTTGCGCCAAGGTGAAAGTAGCAAATAGCAATTGCGTTGCGTCTTGCGCCACATTGCGCCGGGTGTATGATAGGGCCCAAAGAAGGAAAGCATTAGTAACTTTTATTTATTAATTTTTTTGAGTACAGTTAGTGTGATATCCAGAGAGGCAATTGCAGATTAGGAAGTGAAGTGGAGACTAAATAGTTGAGTTTTTTGTCGTTTCATGAAAACAGCACGTGACTCTGCCGTTCTGATGCAGTTAGGGAGTTTTTTCCACCAACTGGGCAGATTGAACGCGAGAGTTCAGGAAAGTGATTTCTTTGGGATGGAATTCACTGAACGCAAGTTTCTGGAGGGCACATAAACCTGCAGAAGTAAGAGCAGATAAGAAGGAGCAAAGCCAGAAGTTGCTTTGTAGGCAAACATCAGAGCTTTGAATTTGATGCGAGCAGCAACTGGCAGCCAGTGCAAACGGACTAGCAGCGGAGTGACATGTGCTCGTTTAGGTTCATTGAAGACGACTCGTGCTGCTGCGTTCTGGAGCAGCTGAAGAGGCTTGATAGAGTTAGCTGGAAGCCCCGCTAGTAGAGAGTTGCAGTAATCCAGTCTGGAGAGAACAAGAGCTTGAACAAGGAGTTGAGCTACATGTTCAGATTAGAAGGGTCGGATCTTTCTGATGTTATAGAGTGCGAATCTGCAAGATCGAGCAGTTCTAGCAATGTGGTCAGAGAAGTTTAGTTGGTCATCAATCGTTACTCCAAGGCTTTTCACCATTTTGGATGCAGTAATGGTTGCCCCGCCCATCTGGATTGAAAAGTTATGGTGTAGAGTCGGGTTGGCAGAAACTACAAGCATTTCCGTTTTCGCGAGGTTAAGCTGAAGATGATGATCTTTCATCCAGTGTGAAATGTCCGACAGGAAGGCTGAGATGCGAGCTGGAACCGAGGGATCATCAGGATGAAAAGAGAGGTATAGCTGAGTATCATCAGCATAGCAGTGGTAGGAAAATCCATGTTTCTGGATGACTGGTCCTAGAGATGTCGTGTAGATGGAGAAGAGAAGTGGCCCAAGAACAGAGCCCTGTGGTACCCCAGTGTTTAGATGCTGTAGGTTGGACACCTCTCCCCTCCAAGACACCCTGAATGACCTGTCAGAGAGGTAAGATCTGAACCATTGTATAACAGTGCCCGCAACGCCCAGTGACAGATAGCAGGATCTGGTGGTTTACAGTGTCAAAAGCAGCTGACAAATCCAGCAAGATGAGGACTGATAATTTAGAGTCTGCTTTAGCCAGTCTGAAATCAGGGCCGGAGCAAGCTGAACTGCCGCTCTAGGCAGAGGACGATCATGCTGCCCTCAACCCCAATGTGAAAACGAAAGTGATTATGAAAATGAAGTGAGGTGTTGCGGACCTCTTTTCCAGCGCACTATTCGCGGATATAACTGAGGACGCGCGGGTGCTGACGGAGGGAGGGAGGTGTCGCGGACACTGCGCTCTCTATTCTGCCGCCCTATGCGCGGATATAAATAAGGACGCGCGGGTGTCGCGGACCTCAATTCTGTCGTCTATGCGCAAATATATTTGAGGACGCGGGTGGTGAGGGAGGTGTCGCGGACATAACTGAGGACGCGGGTGGTAAGGGAGGTGTCGCGGATGCCGCCCTCTATATACTGCCGCCCTAGGTGGCCGCCTAGGTCGCCTCTATGGACGCGCCGGCCCTGTCCACGACCGAGAGCAGGGCAGTCTCAGTTGAGTGGCCTTTCTTAAAGCCGGATTGCTTGTTGTTCATGAGGTTGTTTTGAGTAAGAAAGTCCAGGACTTGATTGAACTCTACTTTCTCCAGAATCTTGGCCATGAATGGAAGCAGGGATACCGGTCTGTAGTTTTCAAGTAGCATTTTGTCCAGGTTGGGTTTCTTTAGCAGTGGGGTTACCCTAGCCTGCTTAAATGAAGTGGGGAATAAACCAGAGTCAAGAGATATGTTAATTATGTGAGTCAGTGTTGGTATGACTGCAGGAGAGATGGCTTGCAAGAGATGAGAGGGAATGGGATTAAGTGGACAAGTGGTGGTTGCATGGCTAGATAGCACGAGTTTGGACACCTCAGACTCAAAGAGCTGAGAAAAAGAGGTGAGTGTGTGTGGTGTTGGTGGTGTATCTTGCATGTTTGTTGAAGGTGCAGCAAATTGAGCACTGATTTTTGCAGTTTTGGTGCAAAAGATGTGTATAAAATATGTTAATGTGTATAAAAACTGCTTAGTTTTCAGAAAGGCACATTACACTGTCTGCATCTGTACATTATGGCAAAACCAATACAGTTGAGTTGTCCAATTAATACATACTTAAAAGTAATGTAAGACGTTGTGAGGAGACGCTGACTAGCTAACAATGTAGCTTTCAAGTACACAGTTCAAGATAACAACCATTTGATTGAATACGCCGACATTATTTTAGAAACCTTAAAAATATTTTAACACATTTACTCATTTACACACTCAATTTAGATTCTTATTTAATGCCTAAAACTTGTCAGACTCAGCATCTGAACTCATAAACAGAGAATGGAGGACAGTCAGAAGTAAACAACTCAAACACCTGCCTCCCTTAAAGGGGCAACACATTTGTGTTTAGAATAAGACATACAGCCTGTGTATGTGTGTGTTAATGCCTAACCCAGGGGTCACCAAACATGGAGGGCTGGTGTCCTACAGATTTTAGCTCCAACCTTAATCAAACACACCTAAGCAAGCAAATTAAGGTCTTACTAAGTATATTTGAAACATCCAGGCAGGTGTGTTAAAGCAAATTGGACCTAAACCCTGCAGGGACACCGGCCCTCCAGGACAGAGACTGGTGACCCCTGGCCTAAAGCATTGTTTTCTGCCTTAAGATAAGTGAAACTCTCTATAAAAAGCAACATAAAGCATCAGAGTAGATGGGACAGTAACTGTTGAACAGTAATTTACCATTTATTATTACAGTTACTACCTGTAATGGGTACATAAAGTAAATTACTGTTATTTATTATTTGCATTACACAATTTCATACAAATCCTACTAATTTATTACAGCAAAACACAGGCTATTTTAGGTTTATTTACAGCATAATCTACAAGGGTTAACGGTGTACACTTTAAGTAACTGCCACAGAAAAGACATTTAACAATCTAAGCCCACCTCCACCCCCTTCCTTTTGGAAGGACATCTATTTTTCATTCAATCGTTCATCCATCCATCCATTAATCCATGAAATACCTAACCTCGGCTCAAGCCCACCTCCACCCCCTTCCTTTTGGAAGGACATCTGTCATCAATAGTGATACCTGACCATCAGTTTCTTATCATTGCTGAGGTGTGATCCTCTAGTTTCTCCACTCTACTCTGTAAAAGACAATGACAACATCAATAGTGCTCTACCTGCTTATTTAGTATCTATCTATCTATCTATCTATCTATCTATCTATCTATCTATCTATCTATCTATCTATCTATCTATCTATCTATCTATCTATCTATCTATCTATCTATCTATCTATCTAAGAAAATATATATTTTAAATGTTTTATGAAGTTAATTTGATATAACTTTAAAAAAACTAAGGCAGTACCTAATATATTATGATGCACTTGTCATTACTGAGGTGTGATTCCCTGTTCCTCCACATGCTCCATGCCAATCTGCCAAAGAGAAAGACATCAGGTCTTTAATTAATCTCAATACATTTCTATGGAAACTACTGTAACTCCATTGTTTAGTCGATTCCAGCAGTTTTACCTGTATGCTGAGCTCCAGGTCTTCCAGTATATCCCCATCGTTCTCCTTGTGAGTCTCAGGGGTGCTGCTAGACATAAAGCTGTACAGGGGCATGGGCCCCCCTCAACCGCACCCCTTCCCTCTTTCCCAAAAGGAAAGTATTTAAGTATATTTAAATAGCAATATTGAATATTATAAATTTATTTTCAATATAATTATAATTATATTATAAATAAAACTATTATTATTATATTATAAAAGTATTATTATTATACAAATATGATTCTAATTAATCAACAGAAATTAATCCAATGTAAAGACTGGAGTGATATAAGAGCTTCTAAACAAATCTTATTAATCAAATTAAATTTTCATATGAGAATTCTAGAGAACACAAAACAAAATAGTCTGGAATTATCTTTTGTCTGAGACCTGACTCTGATGGCTGAGAAATAATGTTATCAAGTCTAACTTCCCTGACTCATCGTCTCTCCTTTGTGCTTCTTATAAAAAATCATCTTACAGGAGCCATGTTTAGTCAAAATATGATCATCATCATATTACTTACTTACATATAACCGGGATCCACACTGGTAGCAGAAGCAGCGGCACGTGAGGCGCACAATAATGGTTTTCTGCACACTTGCATCAGTTTGTTTCCGATAAAACTACGTTGCTTTATTTACTACATTGCCCCATTTACTGAGACACGTGTCCTCGTAAATGAGGTCTAGCGACACCCCTGGTGAGTCTCCTGCCTGTTGTGTGTTCTTTAACTACAATTTAAATAATTGCCACAAAAAGACATCTATATAACAACCTAAGCCTTTTAAAGGAAATTCCTGACCATCAGTGTCCAGTCATTGCTGAGGTGTGTGATTCCTATTTTACTCCACATGCTGCACTCCAGTCTGTAAAAGACAAAGACTCGACTAACAGAGCTCTACATGCTTGCTGAGCTCCAGAAATGCACAAGATGTTCTCCAGCGTTCTTCAGATAATGTTTCACAGATGCTCTTGTGAGTTTCCTCCTTTGGCATGTTGTGTGTCCATTACCTGAAAAGGAAACACCTGCCGAAAACAAAACATCTAACTATCTAAGCCCACCTCCACCCCCTTCCTCTTGGAAGGACATCTGTCATCAATAGTGATACCTGACCATCAGTTTCTTATCATTGCTGAGGTGTGATCCTCTAGTTTCTCCACTCTACATCTTTTCTCCACATCTATCTATCTAAAGGAGATACCTGACTACCACTTAGTCTGTAAAATTAAAGTATATAATTTTAAATGTTTTATGAAGTTGTTTTGATTCAACTAAAAAAAAATAGGGCAATGGACTTGTCATTACTGACGTGTGTTTCCCTGTTCCTCCACATGCTTTATGCCAATCTGCCACTGAGAAAGATATCAAGTCTTAAATAATTCTCAGTACATTACTTTGGAAACTAACTCCATTGTTCAGTCTATTTAAACCATTCTACCTGCATCCTGAGCTGAGTCTCCTTCTTCTGCTCCACTCCAACCTGCAAAAGACAAAAGCTGCATCCCAAATGGCACACTATGAACTTCTACATGATGTACTTATGTATTTACACACTCAACACCATAGTATATGAATGTATACTATTGTTCAGACATTTTGCTAGTAAAGAAAGGACTGAATCCCTATACACCATCAGTGTTGATTCTTAGATATCAGTTTACTTACATTTGCTGTGTCTTCCATGTCTCTCCTAGTGTGGTGTCTCCTGGTTCCTCGTCTGGTCTTCATCCTGTTTGCTGTCTGTGGTATCCGTCTCCAAGCCTGCACAGTCAAATTTCCCGTTTATGTTCATGGACCATTATCATCTGCATCAATATACTCACTTGCTCATACTCACATGCCATCCTGTAATCAAACATTGTTTATATTATTTACCTAAATCCAGACCCTTCTGTGACACTCTGTAAAAATTTAAATATATAATCTTAAATGTTTTTTAAAGTTCATTTGATACAACCTAAAAATGTTAAGGCAGTACCTAATTTATTACAATGCACTTGTCATTACTGAGGTGTGTTTCCCTGTTTCTCCACATGCTCCATGCCAATCTGCGAAAAAAGAAAGACATCAAGTCTTAAATTAATCTCAATACATTTCTTTGGAAACTAACTCCATTGTTCAGTCTGTTCAAGTCATCCTACCTGCTTTCTGAGCTCCAGGTCCTCAAGTATATAGTGAAATAAATGACCAAACTATTAAATAATACCTGACATGAGTATAACCGCATTCACCATCAGCAAGCAGCATAATCACTCTCGTAGAAGAATTTTGCTTTCATAATCCAAAATAAAGTAATCAAACTTAAGCTCCTGATAGCTTCACCCCTTCTGCTACATGATCAAAACTGCGGCTGTTGAGTGTTTGAAGTGTCCAACAGTCCACACTTCTTTTTAACGGGTAAATAAGTGCAGCATCCAGGAACTTAAAGTGCACTTAATCTTTTTATAGTAAGTAGAATATTTCAGAGTGAAAGCACTACTTACAATATTTATACTACAAAATGGTGTAGAATAGTGTGTAAGTATGTGACTTGGGACACAGCTTTAGACAGCACTGACAGAGCTCTACCTGCTGTTCTCCAGCATTTTTTAGATAATTGTCCACCGATGCTCTTGTGCAGGGATGCCCAAACCCGGACCTTGAAGGCCGGTGTCCTGTAGAGTTTAGCTCCAACCCTAATCAAACACACCTGAACCAGTTATTCAAGCTCCTACTAGAGATACTAGAAATTTCCTGGCAGGTGTGTTGATGCAAGTTGGTAAACTCAGCAGGACACCGGCCCTCCAGGACCGAGTTTGGACACCCCTGCGGTCTTGTGAGCCTTCCTCTCTTCTGCCTGCTCTCTCTCCATTACCTGAAAGACAAAAAACCTGACACAGACAAGGCCTAAATACTATCTATATCAACCAGCACTCCTTCATCTTGGAAGCACGTCCATCTATTCACCCGTCCATCAGATTTTTTAAAAATAAATTCCTGAGCATCCAGTCATTGCTGAGGTGTGTAATTCCTTTTGTTCTCCATGTGGTCAATTCTGATCTGCAAAACACAATAGAAAGATGTTAAGCTATTAATTAATCTTAATACCATTCTTTGGAAGTTTCATCTACCATTGTCTTTAGTCTGGTTCTGTCGTAACACTAACGAATTGTATTTCACAGCTATAAATAAATACTCTACAAGATGATAATCTATAAATTTACAATAGATAAATGTGTTACAATAATTAGTAAAACTGTCAATAAAAAAATAACAATGAAAATCTGCAAATTGTGAACAAGCCGACAGCACAAACTACAAATGAATAATACAACAGCAAGACAATCTATCTGACAACAGACATGCAGTGATATCGAAAATGTGTAAAAGCTGACAGCATACAAATACATTATACCAGGTCAATTTATCTGACAATATAACAAATAACAAGCTGCAGATGTTAAATTAGACAGCATTATACAAATGAAGCAAACAAACAAACAAAAATACTGTATCTATTTCTGTCTATCTGAAGCAAATACCCGACCATCACTTACTGTCACAGTAACACCAGGTTATCCACCCACTGAAGCACAACGAGCAGCGAGCACCCTCACTCAAATTAAACACACACCTGACAATCATCACCATCATCATCACTGCACTATATATACTCCACTCACATCCACTCTGTGTTCAGACTCTTCGCTAGTAATGAAAGGACTGAACTCCCTATAGACCATTTCAATGTGGTGATGTTATTGGCCCATTGACATTTCCTGCTTGTTATCAAACTATTTCATAACTGTAATAAGAGACAATTCAATCATAATGTCCTGGTTAAAACAGCATCATAACATTATTTATCAATATGTGGCTCTTTTTGGATTCTCGGAAACTATCAAAATGAAAAATGTAAAACAGAAAATACGTTGGGACCGTTGTTTTGGTTTACATCCCTCAAAATGGTCTACACACAATGGTCTAAATAATGGTCTCTCCTAGTGTTGTGTCTCCTGGTTCCTCGTCTGGTCTTCATCCTGTTTTCCGTCTGTGGCATCCGTCTCTAGTCTCCAAGCCTGCACAGTCCAATATCCAGTTTATGTTTATGGACCATAATCATCTGCATCATTATACTCAACTGCTTATACTCACCTGCCATCCTGTAATCAAACATCATTTCTATTTTTCACTTGAATCCTGTCTCTTCTGTGGCACTCTGTAAAAGTGAAAATATAGAATTTTAAAATGTTTTATAAAGTTAATTTGATTCAACTTAAACATTTTAAGGCAGTACCTAATTTATGCTGTTTTCATTACTGAGGTGTGTTTTCCTGTTCCTCCACATGCTCCATGCTCCATGCTCCATGAGCTCCAGAAATGCACAAGATGTTCTCCAGCGTTCTTCAGAAAATGTTCCACAGATGCTCTTGTGAGTTTCCTCCTTTGGCATGTTGTGTGTCCATTACCTGAAAAAGAAACACCTGCCGAAAACAAAACTCAGAGGTTCTCAAAGTGGGGGTCGGGACCCCCCGAGGGGTCGCGGGACAATGAAGGGGGGTCGCCTGGTGATTTTCAAAAATCAATAAATTTTTATTAAACCTTAAGACTTACTGTATTTTATCAGTAACCTACTGAAGAGAAAAAAGTAGTCGTTTATAGTTACTATAAACTATATAGTTACTATAGTAGCTTATAGTTAATAGTTCTATTGGATTGCGACTTATCTGGTAATTACATTATACTAAAGGCACAGCAATACTGTCAGATGCAGCAGGTTGATTTTGTAACATCAGGTTAAACTTTCTAGCCCATTTACACCACTGACATACATAAAAAAAACCAAAGAATAGACTTAGGTCTATAGGTGTGTGTGTGTGTGCATCATTGCATACAAGGTTTCCGTATTTATAACCACCACCTCAGAGAATATTGGGGGTCACGAGTCACTGGCATTGTCATTTTGGGGGTCGCGGGCTGAAAAGTTTGGGAACCCCTGATCTAACTATCTAAGCCCACCTCCACCCCCTTCCTCTTGGAAGGACATCTGTCATCAATAGTGATACCAGACCATCAGTTTCTTATCATTGCTGAGGTGTGATCCTCTAGTTTCTCCACTCCACTCTGTAAAAGACAAAGAAAACATCAATAGTGCTCTACCTGCTTGTTTAGTAATATTTATCTATCTGAAGTAGATACCTGACCATCACTTAGTCTGTAAAAATTAAAGTATATAATTTTAAATGTTTTATGAAGTTGATTTGATTTAATTAAGACAATGTACTTGTCATTACTGATGTGTGTTTCCCTGTTCCTCCACATGCTCCATGCCAATCTGCCAAAGAAAAAGATATCAAGTCTTAAATTAATCTCAATACATTTCTTTGGAAACTAACTCCATTGTTCAGTCTGATCAAGCCATCCTAAATGCTTCCTGAGCTCCAGGTGTTGAAGTATATCTCCATCGTTCCCCTTGTGAGTCTCCTTCTTCTGCTCCACTCCAACCTGCGAAAGACAAAAGCTGCATCCCAAATGGCACACTATGAACCTCTACACGATGTACTCATGCACTTACACACTCAACACTATAGTATATGAATGTAGTGTCGTCCCAAATAAAACATTGATGGTTATTTACTAAACGCAACTTCAAACTGTTTCCCAGATGATGTTCGACGCTTGCCAAATTATTGAAACAAATGACCAAACTATCAAATAATACCTGACATGAGTATAACCGCATTCACCATCAGCAAGCAGTCTCTCCTAGTGTGGTGTCTCCTGGTTCCTCGTCTGGTCTTCATCCTGTTTTCAGTAAGTGTCATCCGTCTCTAGTCTCCAAGCCTGCACAGTCAAATATCCAGTTTATGTTTATGGACCATAATCATCTGCATCATTATACTCAACTGCTTATACTCACCTGCCATCCTGTAATCAAACATCGTTTCTATTTTTCACTTGAATCCTGTCTCTTCTGTGACACTCTGTAAAAGTGAAAATATAGAATTTTAAAATGTTTTATAAAGTTCATTTGATTCAACTTAAAATTTTTAAGGCAGTACCTTATTTATGGCGTTTTCATTACTGAGGTGTGTTTCCCTGTTCCTCCACATGCTCCATGCCAATCTGCCAAAGAGAAAGACATCAGCTCTTTAATTAATCTGAATACATTTCTTTGGAAACTACTGTAACTCCATTGTTCAGTCGGTTCAAGCAGTTTTACCTGTATGCTGAGCTCCAGGTCTTCCAGTATATCTCCATCGTTCTCCTTGTGCCCACCTCCACCCCCTTCCTCTTAGAAGGACATCTATTTACCATCCGACCAGTCACCCATCCATCCATCCATCCATAAAATACCTAACCAGACCATCAGCTTCCAGTCATGTTCAGGTGTGATTCCTATTTCTCCACATGCCCCAGTCTAATCTGCAAAAAACAAAAACAAGACTGTCAAAGCTCTACTTACTGGCTGACCACCACCCCCTTCCTCTTGGAAGGACATACATCCATGCATCCATTCATCTGTTTCTGAAGGATATTCCTGACCATCAGTGTCCAGTCATTGCTGAAGTGTGTGATTCCTATTTTACTCCACATGCTGCACTCCAGTCTGTAAAAGACAAAGACTCGACTAACAGAGCTCTACATGCTTGCTGAGCTCCAGAAATGCACAAGATGTTCTCCAGCGTTCTTCAGATAACGTTCCACTGATGCTCTTGTGAGTTTCCTCCTTTGGCATGTTGTGTTTTCATTACCTGAAAAAGAAACACTTGCCGCAGAAAAGACATCTATCTAACTATCTAAGCCCACCTCCACCCCCTTCCTCTTGGAAGGACATCTGTCATCAATAGTGATACCTGACCATCAGTTTCTTATCATTGCTGAGGTGTGATCCTCTAGTTTCTCCACTCTACTCTGTAAAAGACAAAGACAACATCAATAGTGCTCTACCTGCTTGATTAGTATTATCTATCTATCTGAAGGAGATACTTGACCATCTTTTAGTCTGTAAAAATTTTTATATATAATTTCCAATGTTTTATAAAGTTAATTTGATTCAATTTACAAATGTTAAGGAAGTACCTGATATATTACGATGCACTTGTCATTACTGAGGTGTGTTTCCCTGTTCCTCCACATGCTCCATGCCAATCTGCCAAAGAGAAAGACATCAGCTCTTTAATTATTCCTAATACATTTTCTTAGAAACTCCATTGTTCAGTCAGTTCAAGCTGTTTTACCTCTTTGCTGAGCTCCATGTCTTCCAGTATATCTCCATCGTTCTCCTTGTGTGTCTCAGGGGTGTTGCTAGATATTAAGCTCTATTGAGGGACGAGCCCCCTTCAACTGCACCCCTCCCCTCTTCCTCAAAAGGAAATTATTTACCCATATTTAAATAGCTATACTGAATATTTTAAATTATAATGATATCATAAATAAATAAAAGTATTATTATTATTATAAAAATATTATTATTATACAAATATTATTCTAATTAAATAACAGAAATAAATCCAATGTAAAGACTGGAGTGATAGAAGATCTTCTAAACAAATCTTTTGCTTGAATTAAATTTTCATATGAGAATTCTAGAGAACACAAAACAAAAATGTCTAGAATTATCTTTATTATTATCTTTTATTTACTGAAGCATGTGTCCCCGTAAATGAGGTCTAGTGACACCCCTGGTGAGTTTCCTGCACCTCTTGTGAGGCTCCTTTTTCTGCCTGTTGTGTGTTCATTAACTACAATTTAAATAACTGCCACAAAGAAGATATCAATCTAACAATCTGTGCCCACCCCCACCCCCTTCCTCTTAGAAGGACATCTATTTACCATCCGACCAGTCATCCATCCATCCATCAATCAATAAATTACCTAACCAGACCAGCAGCTTCCAGTCATGTTCAGGTGTGATTCCCATTTCTCCACATGCTCCAGTCTAACCTGCAAAAGACAAAAACAAGACTGTCAAAGCTCTACTTACTGGCTGACCTCCAGCAATAAACCAGATGTTCTCCAGTGTTCTTCAGATAAATATTCACCATTCTGCTCGTGAGTCTCCTTTTTCTGTCTGTTGTGGTTCCATTATCTACAATGTAAATAACAGCCACAGACAAGACATCTATCTGACAGTCTATGCTCACCACCACCCCCTTCCTCTTGGAAGGACATCCATCCATGCCCCCATCCATCTGTTTCTGAAGGATATTCCTGACCATCAGTGTCCAGTCATTGCTGAAGTGTGTGATTCCTATTTTACTCCACATGCTGCACTCCAGTCTGTAAAAGACAAAGACTCGACTAACAGAGCTCTTCATGCTTGCTGAGCTCCAGAAATGCACAAGATGTTCTCCAGCGTTCTTCAGAAAATGTTCCACAGATGCTCTTGTGAGTTTACTCCTTTGGCATGTTGTGTGTCCATTACCTGAAAAAGAAACACCTGCCGAAAACAAAACATCTAACTCAGAGGTTCTCAAAGTGGGGGTCGGGACCCCCCGGGGGGTCGCGGGACAATGAAGGGGGGTCGCCTGGTGATTTTCAAAAATCAATTAATTTTTATTAAACCTTAAGACTTACTGTATTTTATCAGTAACCTACTGAAGAGAAAAAAGTAGTCGTTTATAGTTACTATAAACTATATAGTTACTATAGTAGCTTATAGTTAATAGTTCTATTGGATTGCGACTTATCTGGTAATTACATTATACTAAAGGCACAGCAATACTGTCAGATGCAGCAGGTTGATTTTGTAACATCAGGTTAAACTTTCTAGCCCATTTACACCACTGACATACATAAAAAAAACCAAAGAATAGACTTAGGTCTATAGGTGTGTGTGTGTGTGCATCATTGCATACAAGGTTTCCGTATTTATAACCACCACCTCAGAGAATATTGGGGGTCACGAGTCACTGGCATTGTCATTTTGGGGGTCGCGGGCTGAAAAGTTTGGGAACCCCTGATCTAACTATCTAAGCCCACCTCCACCCCCTTCCTCTTGGAAGGACATCTGTCATCAATAGTGATACCTGACCATCAGTTTCTTATCATTGCTGAGGTGTGATCCTCTAGTTTCTCAACTCTACTCTGTAAAAGACAAAGAAAACATCAATAGTGCTCTACCTGCTTGATTAGTATTATCTATCTATCTAAAGGAGATACCTGACCATCACTTAGTCTGTAAAAATTAAAGTATATAATTTTAAATGTTTTATGAAGTTGATTTGATTTAATTAAGACAATGTACTTGTCATTACTGACGTGTGTTTCCCTGTTCCTCCACATGCTCCATGCCAATCTGCCAAAGAAAAAGATATCAAGTCTTAAATTAATCTCAATACATTTCTTTGGAAACTAACTCCATTGTTCAGTCTCATCAAGCCATCCTAAATGCTTCCTGAGCTCCAGGTGTTGAAGTATATCTCCATCGTTCCCCTTGTGAGTCTCCTTCTTCTGCTCCACTCCAACCTGCGAAAGACAAAAGCTGCATCCCAAATGGCACACTATGAACCTCTACACGATGTACTCATGCACTTACACACTCAACACTATAGTATATGAATGTAGTGTCGTCCCAAATAAAACATTGATGGTTATTTACTAAACGCAACTTCAAACTGTTTCCCAGATGATGTTCGACGCTTGCCAAATTATTGAAACAAATGACCAAACTATCAAATAATACCTGACATGAGTATAACCGCATTCACCATCAGCAAGCAGTCTCTCCTAGTGTGGTGTCTCCTGGTTCCTCGTCTGGTCTTCATCCTGTTTTCAGTAAGTGTCATCCGTCTCTAGTCTCCAAGCCTGCACAGTCAAATATCCAGTTTATGTTTATGGACCATAATCATCTGCATCATTATACTCAACTGCTTATACTCACCTGCCATCCTGTAATCAAACATCGTTTCTATTTTTCACTTGAATCCTGTCTCTTCTGTGACACTCTGTAAAAGTGAAAATATAGAATTTTAAAATGTTATATAAAGTTCATTTGATTCAACTTAAAATTTTTAAGGCAGTACCTAATTTATGGCGTTTTCATTACTGAGGTGTGTTTCCCTGTTCCTCCACATGCTCCATGCCAATCTGCCAAAGAGAAAGACATCAGCTCTTTAATTAATCTCAATACATTTCTTTGGAAACTACTGTAACTCCATTGTTCAGTCGGTTCAAGCAGTTTTACCTGTATGCTGAGCTCCAGGTCTTCCAGTATATCTCCATCGTTCTCCTTGTGCCCACCTCCACCCCCTTCCTCTTAGAAGGACATCTATTTACCATCCGACCAGTCACCCATCCATCCATCCATAAAATACCTAACCAGACCATCAGCTTCCAGTCATGTTCAGGTGTGATTCCTATTTCTCCACATGCCCCAGTCTAATCTGCAAAAGACAAAAACAAGACTGTCAAAGCTCTACTTACTGGCTGACCACCACCCCCTTCCTCTTGGAAGGACATACATCCATGCACCCATTCATCTGTTTCTGAAGGATATTCCTGACCATCAGTGTCCAGTCATTGCTGAAGTGTGTGATTCCTATTTTACTCCACATGCTGCACTCCAGTCTGTAAAAGACAAAGACACGACTAACCGAGCTCTACATGCTTGCTGAGCTCCAGAAATGCACAAGATGTTCTCCAGCGTTCTTCAGATAACGTTCCACTGATGCTCTTGTGAGTTTCCTCCTTTGGCATGTTGTGTTTTCATTACCTGAAAAAGAAACACTTGCCGCAGAAAAGACATCTATCTAACTATCTAAGCCCACCTCCACCCCCTTCCTCTTGGAAGGACATCTGTCATCAATAGTGATACCTGACCATCAGTTTCTTATCATTGCTGAGGTGTGATCCTCTAGTTTCTCCACTCTACTCTGTAAAAGACAAAGACAACATCAATAGTGCTCTACCTGCTTGATTAGTATTATCTATCTATCTGAAGGAGATACTTGACCATCTTTTAGTCTGTAAAAATTTTTATATATAATTTCCAATGTTTTATAAAGTTAATTTGATTCAATTTACAAATGTTAAGGAAGTACCTGATATATTACGATGCACTTGTCATTACTGAGGTGTGTTTCCCTGTTCCTCCACATGCTCCATGCCAATCTGCCAAAGAGAAAGACATCAGCTCTTTAATTATTCCTAATACATTTTCTTAGAAACTCCATTGTTCAGTCAGTTCAAGCTGTTTTACCTCTTTGCTGAGCTCCATGTCTTCCAGTATATCTCCATCGTTCTCCTTGTGTGTCTCAGGGGTGTTGCTAGATATTAAGCTCTATTGAGGGACGAGCCCCCTTCAACTGCACCCCTCCCCTCTTCCTCAAAAGGAAATTATTTACCCATATTTAAATAGCTATACTGAATATTTTAAATTATAATGATATCATAAATAAATAAAAGTATTATTATTATTATAAAAATATTATTATTATACAAATATTATTCTAATTAAATAACAGAAATAAATCCAATGTAAAGACTGGAGTGATATAAGATCTTCTAAACAAATCTTTTGCTTGAATTAAATTTTCATATGAGAATTCTAGAGAACACAAAACAAAAATGTCTAGAATTATCTTTTGTCTGAGACCTGACTCTGATGGCTGAGAAATAATGTTATTAAGGTCAACTTCCCTGACTCATCGTCTCTCCTTTGTGCTTATAAAAAATCATCTTACAAGAGCCATGTTTAGTCAAAATATGTTCGTCATCATCATTATCATCATCATAATCACATTACTTTAGCATATAACATAACATATTAGTTTTTCCGACTTGCAGATCTTACTGAGTGCCGACACCACTGCATTAACGTCGGTTTCACAATGTATGAGTGGCGTGTATTTTCTCAGCGTGCGTGTTAAACAACCGGGATTCACACCTGTAGCATAAACAGCGACACGTGAGGCGCACAATAATGGGTTTCTGCACACTTGCGTCAGTTTGTTTTCAATTAAACTATGTTGCTTTATTTACAACATTGCCTCATTTACTGAAGCATGTGTCCCCGTAAATGAGGTCTAGCGACACCCCTGGTGAGTTTCCTGCACCTCTTGTGAGGCTCCTTTTTCTGCCTGTTGTGTGTTCATTAACTACAATTTAAATAACTGCCACAAAGAAGACATCAATCTAACAATCTGTGCCCACCTCCACCCCCTTCCTCTTAGAAGGACATCTATTTACCATCCGACCAGTCATCCATCCATCCATCAATCAATAAATTACCTAACCAGACCAGCAGCTTCCAGTCATGTTCAGGTGTGATTCCTATTTCTCCACATGCTCCAGTCTAACCTGCAAAAGACAAAAACAAGACTGTCAAAGCTCTACTTACTGGCTGATCTCCAGCAATAAACCAGATGTTCTCCAGTGTTCTTCAGATAAATATTCACCATTCTGCTTGTGAGTCTCCATCTTCTGCCTGTTGTGGTTCCATTATCTACAATGTAAATAACAGCCACAGACAAGACATCTATCTGACAGTCTATGCTCACCACCACCCCCTTCCTCTTGGAAAGACATCCATCCATGCCCCCATCCATCTGTTTCTGAAGGATATTCCTGACCATCAGTGTCCAGTCATTGCTGAGGTGTGTGATTCCTATTTTACTCCACATGCTGCACTCCAGTCTGTAAAAGACAAAGACTCGACTAACAGAGCTCTACATGCTTGCTGAGCTCCAGAAATGCACAAGATGTTCTCCAGCGTTCTTCAGAAAATGTTCCACAGATGCTCTTGTGAGTTTCCTCCTTTGGCATGTTGTGTGTCCATTACCTGAAAAAGAAATACCTGCCGCAGACAAGACATCTATCTAACTATCTAAGCCCACCTCCACCCCCTTCCTCTTGGAAGGACATCTGTCATCAATAGTGATACCTGACCATCAGTTTCTTATCCTTGCTGAGGTGTGATCCTCTAGTTTCTCCACTCTACTCTGTAAAAGACAAAGACAACATCAATATTACACCAGCTGCTTGTTTAGTAATATTTATCTATCTAAAGGAGATACCTGACCATTACTTAGTCTGTAAAAATTAAAGTATATAATTTTAAATGTTTTATGAAGTTGATTTGATTCAACTTTAATTAAGACAATGTACTTGTCATTACTGACGTGTGTTTCCCTGTTCCTCCACATGCTTCATGCCAATCTGCCAAAGAGAAAGACATCAGCTCTTTAATTAATCTCAATACATTTCTTTGGAAACTAACTCCATTGTTTAGTCTGCTTAAACCATTCTACCTGCTTCCTGAGCTCCAGGTGTTGAAGTATATCTCCACTGTTCCCCTTGTGAGTTTCCTTCTTCTGCTCCACTCCAACCTGCGAAAGACAAAAGCTGCATCCCAAATGGCACACTATGAACCTCTACACGATGTACTCATGCACTTACACACTCAACACTATAGTATATGAATGTAGTGTTGTCCCAAATAAAACATCAATGGTTATTTACTAAACGCAACTTCAAACTGTTTCCCTGATGATGTTCGACGCTTGCCAAATTAGTGAAACAAATGACCAAACTATCAAATAATACCTGACGACATGAGTATAACCGCATTCACCATCAGGAAGCAGTCTCTCCTAGTGTGGTGTCTCCTGGTTCCTGGTCTGGTCTTCATCCTGTTTTCCGTCTATGTCATCCGTCTCTAGTCTCCAAGCCTGCACAATCAAATATCCAGTTTATGTTTCTGGACCATAATCATCTGCATCATTATACTCAACTGCTTATACTCACCTGCCATCCTGTAATCAAACATCGTTTCTATTTTTCACTTGAATCCTGTCTCTTCTGTGACACTCTGTAAAAGGGAAAATATAGAATTTTAAAATGTTTTATAAAGTTCATTTGATTCAACTTAAAATTGTTAAGGCAGTACCTAATTTATGGTGTTTTCATTACTGAGGTGTGTTTCCCTGTTCCTCCACATGCTCCATGCCAATCTGCCAAAGAGAAAGATATCAAGTCTTAAATTAATCTCAATACATTTTCTTTGGAAACTCCATTGTTCCGTCAGTTCATGCTGTTTTACCTGTTTGCTGAGCTCCAGGTCTTCCAGTATATCTCCACTGTTCATCTTGTGTGTTTCAGGGGTGATGCTAGACATAAAGCTCTACTGGGGCATGGGCCCCCCTCATCCGCACCCCTCACCTCTTCCCCAAAAGGAAATTATTTACCCATATTAAAATAGCTATACTGAATATTAATATTAATAATAAATAAATTAATGTATTATAATTATTATTATTATAAAAGTATTATTATTATACAAATATTATTCTAAATTAACAGAAATCAGTCCAATGTAAAGACTGGAGTGATATAAGATCTTCTAAAAAAATATTTTGCATGAATTTTAATTTCATATGAGAATTCTAGTGAACACAAAACAAAAATGTCTAGAATTATCTTTTGTCTGAGACCTGACTCTGATGGCTGAGAAATAATGTTATTAAGTCTAGCTTCCCTGACTCATCGTCTCTCCTTTGTGCTTCTTATAAAAATTCATCTTACAGGAGCCATAATTAGTCAAAATATGATAATCGTCATCATCATATTACTTAAACATTAGTTTTGCCGCCTTGCAGAACTTACTGAATGCCGACATCACTGCATTAAAGTTGTTACGTCGGTTTCACAATGTATGAGTGGCGGGTATATTCTCAGCGTGCGTGTTAAACAACCAGGATTCACACCAATAGCATAAGCAGCAGCACGTGAGGCGCACAAGAACGGTTATCTGCACACAAGCATCAGAATGTTTTTGATTAAACTACATTGCCCCATTTACAAGAGCACGTGCCCCCGAAAATGGGGTCTAGTGACACCCCTGGTGGATCTCCTATACCTCTTGTGAGTCTCCTTTTTCTGCCTGTTGTGTTTTCATTACCTGAAAAAGAAACACCTGCCGCAGACAAGACATCTATCTAACTATCTAAGCCCACCTCCACCCCCTTCCTCTTGGAAGGACATCTGTCATCAATAGTGATACCTGACCATCAGTTTCTTATCATTGCTGAGGTGTGATCCTCTAGTTTCTCCACTCTACTCTGTAAAAGACAAAGACAACACCAATATTACACCAGCTGCTTGTTTAGTAATATCTAATATAAATTTAAATGTTTTCTCAAGTTAATTTGATATAACTTAAAAAATAAGGCAGTACCTAATATATTATGATGCACTTGTCATTACTGAGGTGTGTTTCCCTGTTCTTCCACATGCTCCATGCCAATCTGCCAAAGAGAAAGATATCAGGTCTTTAATTAATCTCAATACATTTCTTTGGAAACTACTGTAACTCCATTGTTCAGTCGGTACAAGTAGTTTTACCTTTATGCTGAGCTCCAGGTCTTCCAGTATATCTCCATCGTTCTCCTTGTGAGTCTCAGGGGTGTTGTTAGACATAAAGCTCTAGTGGGGCACGGTCCCCCCTCAACCACGCCCAGCTACTGCCAACTTGCAAAACTACTGAGTGCCGACACCACTGCATTAAAGGCTTTTTTAAGCCGGGTTTACAATGTATGAGTGCCGTGTATTTTTTTCAGCGTGCGTTTTAAACAACCGGGATTCACACCGGAAGCAGAAGCATTGGAGTGTAAGGCACACAAAAATGGTTTTCTGCACACATGCGTCTGTTTGTTTTCAATTATACTACATTGCCCCATTTACTAGGGCACGTGCTCCTGTGAATGGGGTCTAGTTACACCCCTGGTGAGTCTCCTGCACCTCTTGTGAGTCTCCTTTTCTGCCTGTTGTGTGTTCATTATCTACAATTCAAATAACTGCCACAAAAAAGACATTTATCTAACAATCCATGCCCACCCCCACCCCCTTCCTCTTAGAAGGAGATCTATTTATCATCCGACCAGTCACCCATCCATCCATCCATAAAATACCTAACCAGACCATCAGTTTGCAGTCATGTTGAGGTGTGATTCCCATTTCTCCACATGCCCCAGTCTAATCTGCAGAAGACAAAAACAAGACTGTCAAAGCTCTACTTACTGGCTGACCACCACCCCCTTCCTCTTGGAAGGACATACATCCATGCACCCATTCATCTGTTTCTGAAGGATATTCCTGACCATCAGTGTCCAGTCATTGCTGAGGTGTGTGATTCCTATTTTACTCCACATGCTGCACTCCAGTCTGTAAAAGACAAAGACACGACTAACAGAGCTCTACATGCTTGCTGAGCTCCAGAAATGCACAAGATGTTCTCCAGCGTTCTTCAGATAAATCTTCACTGATGCTCTTGTGAGTTTCCTTTTTCTGCATGTTGTGTGTCCATTACCTGAAAAAGAAACACCTGCCGCAGAAAAGACATCAAACTATATAAGCCCACCTCCACCCCCTTCCTTTTGGAAGGACATCTGTCATCAATAGTGATACCTGACCATCAGTTTCTTATCATTGCTGAGGTGTGATCCTCTAGTTTCTTCACTCTACTCTGTAAAAGACAAAGACAACATCAATAGTGCTCTACCTGCTTGATTAGTAATATTTATTTATCTGAATGAGATACCTGACCATCACTTAGTCTGTAAAAATTAAAGTATATCATTTTAAATGTTTTATGAAGTTGATTTGATTCAACTTAAAAAAATAATGCAGTTGACTTGTCATTACAGCACTATATAGACTCCACTTACATTCACTCTGTGTCCGGCCTCTTTGCTAGTAAAGAAAGTACTGAAGCCCCTATATACCATCAGTGTTGATTCTTAGATATCAGTTTACTTATGTTTGCTGTGTCTTCTATGTCTCTCCTGGTGTTGTGTCTCCTGGTTCCTCGTCTGGTCTTCATCCTGTTTGCTGTCTGTGGTATCCGTCTCCAAGCCTGCACAGTCAAACATCCAGTTTATATTCATGGACCATTATCATCTGCATCATTATACTCACTTGCTCATACTCACCTGCCATCCTGTACATAAACATTGTTTATATTATTTACCTAAATCCCATCTCTTCTGTGCCACTCTGTAAACATTTAAATATATAATCTTAAATGTTTTAGAAAGTTCATTTGATTCAACTTAAACACGTTAAGGCAGTACCTAATTTATTACAATGTACTTGTCATAACTGAGGTGTGATTCCCTGTTTCTCCACATGCTTCATGCCAATCTGCCAAAGAGAAAGATATCAAGTCTTAAATTAATCTCAATACATTTCTTTGGAAACTAACTCCATTGTTTAGCCTGTTCATGCCATCCTACCTGCTTTCTGAGCTCCAGGTCTTCAAGTATATCTCCACCGTTTCCCTTGTGAGTCTCCTTCTTCTGCTCCACTCCAATCTGCAAAAAAAAAAAAAAAAAAAAAGACAGCCCCAACAAAACCCTCCCAGCTGTTCTCCAGCATTTTTACATAAATTTCCACCGATTCTCTTGGTAGTCTCCCTCTTCTGCCTGCTCTCCAATAGCTGAAAAAGAAAAAACCTGACACAGACAAGCCCTAATTATCTATCTATACCAGTGGTTCTCAAAGTGTGGCACACAGGCTTCCTTCTAGTGGTATGCGGAGGAATCACTGAATAATAATTAAAAATATATGAACACTCTTTTACGCTTTGACGTGTATGATAACACCGATTGGTTTTTCTCTCTACTGTATGATCGCACCGTTGTGATTAAAATTGTTTATTGCATCAGTTCATCAGATGCTAAAAATCAAAATGGTGAAGCTCTTGAGCAGATACACGCTAGAGAAGTGCTTTTGCAGACCAGTCCTGTTGGCATTTCAGGTTACTGCAATCTCAGGAATTTCCCCATGCTGCATTATTGGTAAAATAATTATAACAAACGTGTTAACGTGTTCGAAGTTGTATAAAATGAGTGTTTTTGATATATAGCCTAAACTCATTTGTTTTGTAAATAGCCTAGCAGTGTAGCTTTCCATTTAGTTTGTAACCTCGGATTTAAATGAATTCATCAGTTTGACAGCACGTGTTGCCAATTCTCACATCGCAAACAACTGAAGAAACGCTCTGCATTTTGTCACAACACCTGCAAATATCCACGTAACACAACAAAAATGTTTCAAGGAGACCCAAAAACATGACAGACCATGCTGAAATATGGATGTGTTATTATGCCGTGACTGTGAAGTTGTTTATGGTCCTTTAAAGGGTTTTTTGTTTATTTTAATATCCTAGTTACACAATTTTATTGTCTTTTGTAAATTATTAGCCTAAATAACTGATGATTAAATGTGAAACGTTGTTTTAATATTATGCAGCACAATTAATAAATGCAGCTCGTTTCTTCAGTTGTTTGTGGCTGCATCCGAAACTGCATTCTTCCATACTACATAGTACGCTAAAAACAGTATGTGAGCCGAGTAGTATGTCAGTATGCGAAAAGTATCCAGATGACCTACTACTTCCTGTGAGATTCTGAAGAGCGCATCAGATAAACGCTATGCTATCCCATGAAGCCACGCGAGAGAATTCATGTATGGCAGTGAATCGATGAAACGTTGGGTAGGTCTCGTGATCATGAAAAAATGTTGGATGTAGTAGGTCTGTGCTCCATTCATATTGCTCACATTCATACTGTATAGAACATAATTTTCTAACGGTCGAGTAGTATGTTTAAATTCAAAGGCAATAACTACTGAGTAGTAGGCGGTTTCGGACGAAGCCTGTATTGTGACGAAATGCATCACGTTTCTTTAGTTGTTTAAGTTGCGACAAAATGCCACATGTTTCTTCAGTGTTTTTTGAATTTGCATGTGTTTTCTTAAATTGCAGCCTGTTAAGCTCTCTCGGCCACCGTACTGTTGTCCTAAAAAGTAAAAACAAACTTTACATATACAAAAAATCTTACATATACCATAGGGACGGTATAGCAGAAAACCTTGACTTTTCCAAACCACGATATACCTTGAAAACCATCATCCCATGCCTAGCTGGGTCAGTTGTAAAAACAAAACTCTTGCTAGTAACATCAGTAAAATGTTACCACCAACCCCAAGCAGATTTAAAACTGTATTTATATCATTTAATTTCAGTATTCCTACAGCTCTTAAAAGAGACAGAAGTAGTTTAAGTTCAGTTCAGTCTCATAAAGCCTGCACACACAAATAGTGATCAATTGTTGAAGCCAGTGCACATTTGCACATCTTATTCAGCTTTGTAACACAGAGACGCACACTCAAATTATACTGAAAGCTCATTGTTGAATAAAAAGCTTTCAAATCCATTTTTGGCTGGGAATTTTGAAAAAAAAATGTGTAGATTTATGTGGAATGATTTTGAGTATCATAACTAAAAACTTAATATATGAAATAAAAATAATATCTTAACTTTTATTTAATGTTTACAATGCAAATCTAATTAGATCCACTTATTTGGTAAACCCAGCAAGTCTCATATATAATATATCTACTAAAATACAGAAAATATTACTTTACAAATTGTATTGTAAATAAATCAAATAAACATTTTCATATTGGCCAATAATACTACTGAAATTAATTCAAAGCTATATTTAAAAACTGAATAAATATAAATATACATTTAAACACATTTACACAAGTAAAAAATAGACTCAATGATAGATAAAAAATCTGCGAAAATCTGCAGATTTCGTGTGGGCCTACTTTCAACTAACCCAGACTGTGGGGTGGATTGTAACATTTCACTTCCCTTTTGAAACTAAAAAATGTTCACATATTCTGTTTTTGCTGCAAAAATAATCTATTTAATAGCAGACACTTGCAAGTCAATAAATAAAAGATAAAGTGCTTAGCATAACTGAGTAAACCCATATCGAAAATGAATATTTTTATCCCTTTCTCAGTATATATAGGCAATGTTTAGTGCATTTAAATAAAACAGATTTATTAAACGGATATATTTATTAAAATCATGTTTTAGTCAGCAAACATATTTAGAAAATAAAAGATAATACAATTAAATTCAAGCTAAATATTGCAAAAACAAATTTCAACCGACAAAATTTCAACAAATTCTTTCTATATTTTGCTTCTCTTGATTTTTTCTCTTTTTTAAATTGTTTTTTTATATTTTTCTATAACATATAAATTTGTCTGTACTAGTTTTTTGACCGTTATTGTAAGTTATTTTGTTAGATAAGCTACAGATTTGGCTTCAGTACTGAATAATCTAATATAAATGCACACATATAATATTGTATAGCTTCCTACTAAAATTATGAAGTTAAAAGATAAATTTGTGAGGGCTGTACTCATATGTGCTGAGCACTGTATATAGAAAAATAAAATAGAAGTAATACTTGGTATCCCCGGTCTCCTCCAAACAAATATGTCATATGTACAAGCAACATATATTTCAAATTGTATCAAAAATGGTTTCTATATGATAGGAATATAATGACATATAAATTTATGAGGTCCAAGCTACTTTCCAGGTTTTGATGAATATAGGCTACTATATGCTAAAACTTTACCTTTAAGTACAGCATTTTATTTTATTTTTACTTTTTATGAACAGTACCAATTTTAAATAACTTTTAAACGCATTTTTATTTAAATGTTAGCGCAGTACAGAGTTAATGTTCAAACTATTTAGAATGTTGAAAGTGGCTGACATTTTTTCATGAATAAATCTGCCTTGTTTTTAAACTGTGCAGAGCTGTAGCTAATTAATTAGGCTTAACATGCAACTATATTTTAATGCTAATCATTTGCGGTACTTGGAAAGACAAATTCTTTCTGAGATGAAAAAGTTTGAGAACCACTTATCTATACCAAACATCCCTTTCATCCTGGAAGGACGTCCATCGATGCACCCGTCCATTCCTGACCATCAACTTCCAGTCTTTGCTGAGGTGTGTGATTCCCTTTTTCTCCATGTGGTCCTTTACGATCTGTAAAATACAACAGAAAAATATCAAGTCATTTACTAATCTGAATACCATTCTTTGGACGTTTTATCTACCGTTGCCTCCAGTCTGGTTCTGTTGTAACCCTAACGAATAGTATTTCACAGCTATAAATGAATACTTTACTAGATGACAATCTATAAAATTAGAATAGATAAGTGTGTTACAATAATTAGTAAAACTGTCAATAAAACAAAGAACTAAAAATCTGCAAATGGTGAACAGGCTGAGAGCATAAACTACAAATGAATAATACAACGCAAATATGGAATGTGTGTTAAAGCTAACAGCATACAAATACATTATAACAGATCAATTTATCTGATGATTTAACAAATGACAATCTGCAAATGTTAAATTAGACAGCAATATACAACTGAAGCATACAAACATAACAAATGGCGTTCTACGATTATAAATAGGCTACTAAACAAGATAGCAGACACAAACTAGAAAAAAATATATAATTATATATATTCAAAGTCCTAAAGTTGACAAGTTGACAGAGCAATCTCCAATTCCAACTAAGATTCAGTACAATCTACAGTCTAACCGAAAAAAAGACGTGGAAAAGTAATAAAATAATCTCAAACCATATGACAGAGAGAAATACTCAAATCTTTAGCGTCTTTCAGCCGAAGCACGTCGAAACAACCATATTTAATAACCTAAAATTACACTTTTAGAAAGAGTACATACCGCTAATGTCAGCCATGGTCAGACACTAAATGCAGCTCACACTAGACTCTCAACGTCATCGAACGTATTTCGAACACATTCTTTTTTAGAACGCAACTGTTTAGGTAACCACAGCAACGCGGTGGCGCCGCCATATTCAATCACCTTATGCCGAGTTCAGACTGCATGATTTTCAAAGTAGATGCAATGTGCGATTTCTGTGAAGCACTGTAGAATATAATAATAATAATAATAATAATAATAATAATAATAATAATAATAATAATAATAATAATAAATATATAATAATAATAATAATAATAATAATAATAATAATAATAATAATAATGTTAAAGAATTGAGTGCCTGTAACACTGTTATTTGTTGAGTATATAAATAATAAAAATTCTCAGTTTTAATAACTTTTGAATGTCTATATTCTATTTTGCATGCACACGTCTTATTTTTCAGGCATATATTAAATTAATCTGTTTATAACCTGTATGTAATCTCTAAAAAATAAAATATATTTTAGTTTAAGCCACAGACAGTAATGCAGTCACAACGTTGTGTCTCAAAGGCTAAATAAAGCCTATATATAAATATAGGCTAAATCATTATAAAATAGATATTATATATTATATTTATTAACTGATTATAATTTTATGGTGAGAAAAAACTCCAGTTATCTAGAAGTAGCTCAAACTTGTAATGTATATTTTATAGTATAAAGAGAGGCTTATTATAAATAAATGTATCTCCTCTATCAAAAATAGTGAAGGAGTCATCTTTTTTCTTACAGTTTTATAACAGTTAACAAAAACAGTTTATAAATAGTAATAAATCACACATTATTATAATAGTACAAACTCTACACAATAATTTAGAATAAAACAATACATTATATCTGAAAAGATTAATTAAAAATAACAAATAGAATGTGAAATAGTATGTGTGTGCTATGTATAATTATAGCAATAATTCGATGTATAATAATGCTAATACACCATTGTGTACTCTATGGGCTAAAACGAACGCACAATAGGTAATTTATTCCATTGGCATTGACTGATTTGCAGACTTGGGTGTGCTATATATATATATATATATATATATATATATATATATATATATATATATATATATATATATATATATATACAGTATGTCTGATAATATTTTTTTATTATTAGCCCCTTTAAGCTAATTTTTTTTGGATAATCTACAGAACAAACCATCGTTATACAATAACTTGACTAATTACCCTTACCTGCCTGGTTAACCTAATTAACCTAGTTAAGCCTTTAAATGTCACTTTAAGCTGTATAAAAGTCTTTTGAAAAATAACTAGTAAAATATTATTTACTGTCATTATGAAAAAGATAAAATAAATCAGTTATTAGAAATGAGTTATTAAAACTATTATGCTTAGAAATGTGCTGAAACAGTCTTACCAGAACAGAACAGAAATTGGGGGGGGGAAAAAACAGGGTTGCTAATAATTCAGGGGGGCTAAAAATTTAAAATAGACTTCAACTATATATATATTCTTTTTATTTTTTCAATATTTCCCAAATCATGTTTAACAGAGCAAGGGAATTTTCACAGTAAGTCTGCTAATATTTTTTATTCTAGAGAAAGTCTTATTTGTTTTATTTCGGCTAAGATAAAAGTTTTTAATTTTTTATGAACTATTTTAAGGACAAAATTGTTATCCCCTTTACACAATTTTTTTTGACTGTCTACAGAACAAACCATCATTATCCAATAATAACCTAATTACCTGCCTAGTTAACCTAATTAACCTAGTTAAGACTTTAAATGTCACTATAAGCTGTATAGAAGTGTCTTGAAAAAACATCTTGTCAAATATTATTTACTGTCATCATGACAAATATAACAAATAAATCAGTGATTAGAAATTAGTTATTAAAACTAGTATTATGTTTAGAAATGTGTTGAAAAAAAACTTCTTGCCGCTAAACAGAAATTGTGGAAAAAAACAAACAGGGGGGCTAATAATTCTGACTTCAACTGTATATATATATATATATATATATATATATATATATATATATATATATATATATATATATATATATATATATATATATATATATATATATATATATAATGGAATAATATGTAAGGTGGAGTAATAAGTAATTTGTATTTAAGTAGGTTTATGTATGCTGTATTGTATGTTATGCCAGTGTCAAATATGAATTTTGGCTCAGAATCTCTGTGCAGACAATATAGTAAATTAAAAGTAAAGTAAATATTATAATAATAATGGAATTACAACAAAAGAAAACATAGGATAGACGGCAGAATGAAAGCAGAATATACACAATAACAAAAATATGTGTAGTGAGTAATAATATAATTAAATGACTACAATATACAAGTAACAAGCTGTATAATAATAATTATAATAATGATAGTAATAACAATTATATAATACATTATATAATATGATAATATAATACATCAATCAATGTGTCAGTTATTAAATGTAAACCTTTTAAACAGAAACTTTGTGTTTTCAGTTTGGTTAAGTGATGCGTCATTATTTTGTGGAAGATAGACACAACTAATAATATGAAAGAAAAAAGATTGATAATGCCAACCAAATGTTGATTTAATTTAGTTTAAAAAAGATAAATAAAATGCATTTATGTATTTTTGAAAGCAACCTCACTGTTACAGCATTTTACACAAATCAACTGTCCAGTTTCCAGTAGTGAAGCTTTGCATGCAGGTTTCTTAAAGTGTCTTGAAGATGTTCTTCAGTTCTCCTGATTTATCTGATCTCTGTGTGGAGGATCAGCTGCTGTCAAACTCATTTTACAAACAAAAATCACACTGCATTATTACAATTAATAAGTGAAATGTGAACTGATATTTCCTTTTGACACACTACAATATAGAAACAACTGTCTTTAAATAATTTTAGCTGGTGAAAATACTAGTGTTTTGATATTTTGGGCTCTACTCCCACATGAAACAACACTATAGTATATATAGCAAATCTTGTAGTACTTTTTTATATTTACTGGTATCACTGAGTGAAAGGGAGAAAGGCGCTATGGTCTAAATGTAACGAGTGTCATTCTCATCCAGGCCAAATAGAGGCGGTAATGAGCGATTCACCCACCACAACTTTCCAACAGGATTTTGGGCTAAATCCTAAAAATAAGAGAGAGCAGACTGGAAAAGAGTTTACATTTTAACGCTGCGGTCATTAACGTTACCATAAGTCGTTTTGTAATGAACACAGATTTAATAACAGTTTAATTGTTAACAAAAGGTTTCACTTGCGTTGACTGCTTTACTGAACTCATTTGTCATTTGTCTGCTGTGTTCAGCTGGGACGGTAAGCCTTTTGCTTTATCCGTATTTTAAATGATTTTAATAAAACTCACTCTGGGATTAATTCTGTCACAGTAAATGTGTGATGCAGTGAATATGTTGTATTAGCCTTTAGGATTAAGGAAATGAGCTTTTTATGGTTCCAAAATGTATGAAATATTATTTAAAAAAGAAGAAAGTAGCCTAAAATTAAAGGGATAGTTCACCAGAAAATCAAAATGAACTCACTATTTCCTCATCTTTAAGTGGTTCCAAAATTTTGAGTTTCTTCTGTTGAACACTAAAGAAGATATTTTAAAGTAAGCTAAAAAACTTGTAACCATTAATAGGAAAAACAACTAATGGTCAGTGGTTGCAGGTTTCCATTCATTCATTTATTCATTTCCTTTTCGGCTAAATCCCTTTTTTAATTTGGGGTCACCACAGCGGAATGAACCGCCAACTTATCCAGCATATGTTCTACGCAGCGGATGCCCTTCCAGCTGCAAGCCATTACTGGGAAACATCCATACACACTCATTCACACACATACACTATGGACAAATTAGCTTACCTACTTCACCTATACACATGTTTTGGGACTGTGGGGGAAACCGGAGCACCTGGAGGAAACCCACGCCAACACGAGGAGAACTTGCAAACTCCACACAGAAATGCCAACTGACCCAGCCGAGGTTCAAACTAGCGACCTTGTTGCTGTGAGGCGACAGCACTACTTACTGCGCCACCACGTCGCCTGCAGGTTTGCAGCTTTCTTCAAAATATCTTGTGTTTAACAAAAGAAAGGAACTAATAAGGCCTAAAACAAGTAACGTGTGAGTAAATTATGACAGAATTTTCTTTATTTTTTTCTTTTTGGGTGAACTATCCTTTTATTCATTGGTCACACCATATACACACATTCATAACTCCAAAAACTGAAATGTTTGTGCAGATTCAAAGCACCAAATTAATCAACTTTTGTTGTCAAGTTAGCCAAGAAAACATTTAGATTAGATTAGATTTAAAAATATCTTTGCAATCTCAGCTCAATTTTACTTTAAAACAGTCAATCTTTTATTTAAATAGACTGAAATTGTCTTTTTTTTTTTAGTTAAACACCTTTAAAGCACCAATATTCATTTGAGAAGATTTATTTATTACCCAGCCTAATAGCAGTTTATTTGGTAACAGACAAAGACAAATATAAATTTCTAAACAATTAGATAATCTCAAAATGAAGTGAAATGTGTCCGTCTTGATTACTGTTTGTTTCAAATGTGGCCATGTGATCGTATGTATGGAAGCCCATTTCTGCCGCTGAATAAAACAATTAAAAAGGTTATTGTGACTCTTTATCTTGTGATACAAACTCACAAATCTGAGTTTTAGAGAGAATTCTGAGATAAAGTCACAATAACTTGAAAAATTGTTTTATTTAGAGGTGGGAACGGGCTTTCATAACTATAAATAGGCAACATTTAAAAAATATATTGTTAGGCCTGTCATAAATAATAAATTGTGTGCATCACATTTTTCCAACTAATGGTGCTGTATGTACGTTTTTGACTCCTATAAAGCATAAAATGCCTTAATATGTTTGCAGATATTTAAGAAACATGATAAGTGAACCATCTTGTTTATCTGAAAAACAATGTTAAAGTCAGATATTTTGCTTTGAAAATGCGAGTTACTTGCCGGAACGTCTGTTTTCGTTTTGGTCTTTTAACCCGCCCACTGCCAATTTAGCCAATTATTTTAATTCAGGGTTGTCTTGGTGGGAAAACAGAGTATTTGTTTAATTCTGTATCACTCGTCCATGACGGAAATGTGACCTCCGGTAAGCAGTAACAGCCTCTGAAATGAGAGGCAGATTCACAGTTCCACATGAGGTGGTTATTAATTAGCAAATAATATATAAATATTACAAATGTAAGCAGGTTACATTGTAACCCTGTGTCCTAACAATAGGCTACGTTAGGAGATTTGCAGTGATAAGCAATTTGGCTATTTGCACCACACACCACAAAAGAAATTTACATCACAAGTAAGTTTTACAATCTAATTAATTAATACATGATAAACCTCTTTTACATTACTACATGCTAATCTGATATTTGTTGGCTTGCACTGAGTCACAGTTTTAAAGTTTAATTTTAAACGGTTTATCTTATTTTCAAGAACTGAGGTGAACTATCTGCTGCTGCTTTCAGTAGTATGGAAATAAATGTCATGTAAAATGGCGTTCAAACTCACATTATTAGCATTTCACACTGAATAAAGCACATGAGGTGTACCTGAGCTGATCATTGTCATAGTTTTCCGCTGTTCAGCTGCAATAAATAGAAGCCGTTTCTAAAATAGAAATTTCAGATGTTGGTCAGGACAAAAACTCCTTTTAATATGAAAATATTTATTCTGTTGTGTCCAATTACTTTAGTTAGAAAATGGTTTAAATCAGCCTTTAGGTTCGACAGTCAGGCATGTTGGCTGGCCTGTTGGTGTCGTCAATCTGGCAACCTGCGCTTGCTTGGAGTCTTCAGAGGAGGGATGGAGTAAAATGTGTTTTGAATCAGGAGTGCAATACCTAGGTCAACCACTGGGTGTCAAACTTACATACTGGAGTTTTAAATCCTAATCTAATTATGACGAACTATATATTGTTAAAAAGGTCTAAGACAACTGAATACACATTTTACCACAGCTTTTTGTTACGTAGGAAGAGTAATAGATTAAAACGCAGTTACTGTCACTGAATGTCATGACAGTTAATTGTCAAGCAGATCATTCTCATTGAGTTTAAAAGCATAGTTCATCCAAAAATGAAAATTATTAGTAATTGATGATGACAGAATTATAATCTTTGAGTGAGATATTCCTTTACTTTTTTAAATTCAAAGCATTTATTTTGTTTATACATTTTACCTTATAATAAACTTATTTAACTTATGCAATCCATTATATAGATTTTAATTATTATATAGTATAAATAATATAATATAAAAACCTAAAATAATAGATAATTATTTATTATAGTTACTAGTATTACAAAAAATGTACTAAGTACAATTTATATGGAAAAATTATAGATTTTATTTTTCATATTTTTGCCATCTTAAAGCCCAGATAACTAAAAGTACTATAAAATAAAAAAATGTCCACAAATGTTACCCGGTTAATAATCTACAACAATTAGTGATGCTAAAATATATCTGTCAGTAACACTCTGACATTGAGAGATCACTAAACCTAATGTACCCAACTTTTGTCTCATATTTACAGTAGTTTACCGTCAATTCTCTTACAGATTATTATTATTTTTTTGTCTCTCTAGTGTGCTGAATGGCGTTCCCCAAGCTGCCCCCTCACTGCGGCTCAGTGCTGTCAGTAGTGGACATGCACACGGGTGGAGAACCGCTGCGCATCATCCTGAGTGGCTTTCCAGAGGTACAGGGCGACACCATCCTTGCCAAACGCCGTTATGTGAGAGAGCATCTGGATCATCTTCGCAAGGTCTTGATGTTGGAGCCTCGTGGACACAATGATATGTATGGAGCCCTCCTGGTCAAAAGTGAGTTAGCAGAAGCTGATCTGGGCGTTTTGTTTCTGCATAATGAAGGTTACAGCACCATGTGTGGCCACGCTGTCATTGCGCTCGGACGCTTCGCTGTGGATTATGGTCTGGTTAAAGAGCCATCTTCACCAGAGACGCAGATAAACATACACTGCCCCTGTGGCTTGGTGAAGGCCTTTACGCAATATGCTGATGGGAAAACCGGAGCTGTCAGGTTTCACAGTGTGCCCGCATTCGCTTTCACTACAGGTGAGCAGCGTTGTTTAATCATGACAATGTTATCAGAGAAAAATAAACACCAAATTTGGTTGTTTTAGTGGTGGCACTTCAGAAGAATGTGTTATATTATATTGTACTGTATTATATTATTTGCATTTCATAGCAATCTTGGTTTTATATTGCATTTTAAAAGAAATGTAATGTACAGTTCAAATCAAAATTATTAGCCCTCATTTCCCAAGTGATATTTAATGAAGCAAAGAAATGTTCACAGTATTTCTCATATCTTTTCTTCTAGAGAAAGTCTTAATTACCCTGACTTGACTAGTTACCCTAGTTAAGCCTAGTTAAATGTCACTTTAAGGTGAATAGTAGTATCTTGAAAAATATCTAGTAAAATATTATGTATTATCATCATGGATAATAAAATTAATCAGTCATAAGAAATTAGTTATTAAAACTATTATGTTTAGAGATAATTTTATCTTTTATTATGCTATTATTATGTTGTCATAATTATAACATTTTTATGTCATTGTGTTTAATGGAAAAGTGTATCACTAAAAGATTTTAGGCTTTTAAACTGGCCTTAGCATCAGTAAAACACAAGCATTTCACACAAAGGCCGTCCATACTTCTACACATCAAAAGGCAGCTGGTGCATAAATACAGTCTTTGTTTTTGTTTACTCCATGTAGTTCTGAGAGCTGATGTGCATATTTTGATTTTGCTCAGATACACCAAGCTAAGAGCGCAAAGGTCACTCTCACACTGAAAGACACACATACACACACTTTAATTTGCTGTTATTCTCCATATAACTCCACTTCTTTCTGTTAAACAGAAATTGGGGGTAAATATACAGGGGGGCTAATAATTCAGACTTCAACTGTATGTAATATAATTTAATATGATATAACATTTTAATACATTTAAGTAGTATTTTAAGGAGCTGTTTGGTCATTATTCATCCTTTGTTTTTGTAGATGTGAGTGTCTCTGTAGAGGGATACGGGACCGTCACTGTGGACATCAGTTATGGTGGAGCTCTTTATGCTTTTGTGAGTGCTGAGAAGTTTGGATTGGATGTCAACAAGTCCAAAACTAGAGATTTGGTGGATGCAGCCACTGCTGTGAGCGAGGCTGTCAAATCTCAGGTAACTGACCCAGTGTTGTTATGGGGAGGAATATTTTGAAATATTTTTGTTACTTGAAATGAAGCTAAAATAAAGTATAAACATTAAATTAAAAAACTTTTTATGCTACTTTTGCACTTAAAATGAACATTTAAATTGAATGTGTAAAATTTAATAAAACTAAAAAGTAAAAGAAAAAGAAGTAAAAGAAGTAAAAGAAAAGTCAAGTGTGACTCTTGCTGCTTTGATAACTCTTAAGGCTGATTTATACTTCTGCGTCAAGGTGCACACCTCTAAAATGTAACTGCACTACAAGCTCTGTGATTGGTCGGCTTGGTCGTGTTGACAAGTGTGGTTGGCACGGAGAGCAGTTTAACAAACAGTCTTGTGAAGGAGCCCCTTATTGAAATTTTTGTTTTGTGTTTACTTTATGATTATATTTGTTGCATGTCCACCAGTTCCCGCCTCTAAATAAGTGAGTATTAGCTAATTGTACATTAAAGTAGCATTCAGAAAAAACAAAACACCTGCAAAGAAACTCAACACAGAGAAACACAACCTACTGCCAGAAATGTTATTTCAGAGCAACACAAACAGCATGCAGAAGTATAAAAGGCATGAGTCGTGCGTCACGCCGATCAATCAACTCAGAAATATAAACCAGCCTTTAGCTGATACCGTCCTGCCACCGGGATAGGATTTTTTTTAGATCTTTTTTGCAATTAAATCCTAATCTAGTCATGACAAGTTATATAGCGTTGGAATGGCCTAAGACATCTGAATACATATTTCACCACAGTTGTTTGTTATGTAAGAAGAGTAATAGATTAAAACACATTTACTGTCACTGAATGTCATTTGGTGGTCATGTTTGGTATTGTGCCTTAACAAAATCTGACTGTAACCTTTTTGACTTCTTTTAACTTCAAATTTGGAATATAATTTTTCAAATTTCTAATTTTCTGCCAATTTTAGGCTAAAATCTGTTTTGTAAATAAATGTTTTTGTATGTAATATATTAAAATATACATTTATTGTTTTATTCTTTTCATAAACATAAATTTTGTTTTATTTAACTTTTTTTAACATGAGCCACAATTTGAAATCGGTCTTCTTTAAAATGAGACCAGGGTTAAATGCAAGCACAAAAGTGTTAAAGATTGCAATTATTTTCATGTCTTTGTTCAAAAATGGGAGCGACAGTTAATGGGTTAAAGGGTTAGTTCACCCAAAATTGAAACTTCTTTTTTAATTACTTGCCCTCATGTTGTTCCAGTCCCCGAGGCCTTTGTTCATCTTTGGAATAAAAATGAAGATACTGTAGATGAAACCAGAGAGTTCTTTCATCTTCCATAGACGGCAATAGTTCTAAAGCTGGATTTATACTTTCGCCTGGTGCCGCATCTTACACCTCGCGAAACGGACGAGGCTTTTATATACGCCACGTTCGCCGTTGTGATATTCTTTAAAATGACAGGGGGCAGTCAAAAGAAGCTGGCCGTAAAATCAGACGAATAAACAGCGAAGTAGAAAGTTTCCGGAACTACGTCATATCATTAATATCATTCAGTATTTGTAAGCTAATTATTTTTTAATTGTTTTTATTAATTATTTTAATGATTATAAGGATTTTTATAACAATTCAAGATTTTTTCTAATCAAACTTTGATGCATCACTTGCTTTTGTTCATATCTCAGACAGTTTTACCTATTAAAGTTTATTAAAATATTAATGACAACAGAACATGGGCTGCTCTACAAATATATATTTTTTATTATGACAAGAATAAAAGCAAAATAAAAGAGCACATTTACTTAAAAATACAGATGTTTTTTTTTAGATTTAGCCCAGTCCATAATTCACACATTACTGTCTGGCTAGTTTCTGCCCTCTATTTATGCTGAAAAGGCAATAATGGTCCAACATGCCTGACTATTAACACCAATAAAGCTTTGAGAAACAGGGCATCAGTATATTATATTTTTTTCCAGTTATCAAACAATTAATCTGTTCCTTAATTATAGTTTTGTAACTATTAAATTGTTTTAAATTCACAATTGTATATATACATCGGTGTAAAACCTATGTTTGGTGGAAATAACTAATTTCTATAATTGTGTACCTGGCTCACTTTTGCCATGGCCTGTTTTGTTTTTTTAAAGCTCATTTTTCAAACCTTTTAACAAAAACTTTCCTCCTTTCCCACGGCTGTTCCAATTTCTAGCCAATAATTATCGATCATCTGGTTATCTCTCTGATCTCGGATCATAAAGATGGCTGTACAGTCGTACTGTTTCAGACAAAATCTTTTCAAAGTGTTTCATATTCAACTCAAATCAAACTCGGCGCCACGTGCACTGTTTGCTCAAGTCTCAAAAAATGCTGTGCGCACCGACAGCCGAAATCATGTTGCGTGCACCCAAAGCAAACATCCGCAAACTCTGCGATGACGCCACATTCGCTGCGCGCACTTAAGCGAACAAGCGGACGTGTCGAGTATAAACCAGGCTTAAGACATTCAAATCCAAAAAAGGAACCAAATACATTGTCAAAACAAAACAAAGTGACATCAGTGGCTCATTAAAAACAGAACTTTCTTTTTTCATCTTATAAATGTATAAAAAGGCGGCGCACTGGCTCAGTGGGTAGCAATATCGTCTCACAACAAGAAAGTCACTGGTTCGAGTCTCGGCTGGGTCAGTTCACATGTCTGTCTGGAGTTTGTATGTTCTCCCCGTGTTCGCGTGGGTTTACTCTGGTTGCTCCGGATTCACCCACAGTACAAAGACATGCGGTGTAGGTGAATTGGCTAAGCTAAATTTGCCGTAGTGCATGTGTGTGAATGAGAGTGTATGGGTGTTTCCCAGTGATGGGTTGCAGCTGGAAGGGCATCCGCTGTGTAAAACATATGCTGGATAAGTTGGTGGTTCATTCTGCTGTGGCGACCCCTGATTAATAAAGGGACTAAGCCGAAAAGAAAATAAATTAATGAAAATATATATAAAAATTGTTTCAGTACTTGAATTATTGGGTTATTATAACTTCATTCTAATAGGCTTCATCAAGCAGTAAAGGCTTTTGGACTCTCAATGTTTTTGTCATCTTGCACATAGTTAAGACAATTACAATATTATAGTAGATAATATCACATACCATGCTGGGTTTTATTTGCCTGTAATTTACATAGCAAATAGCACAATTGACTAAACTTATCATTGTAATGATATTAGGTGAAACTGTATCATCCAGTCAGTGAAGATCTGGCCTTCCTCTATGGTACAATCCTTACAGACGGCAAAGATGCCTTTTCCGAAGAGCCCACAGCCAATGTGTGTGTGTTTGCTGATGCACAGGTAAAACTATTTGTGTCTTGCTGACATATTTTTATGAATGCATATACATGACACTTGATGTTTAATATCAGTTGATTGATCAGGACTGGTCTGTTGCTCTTCAGTCTGTGGTCAGAGGTTTGTTAAATGTCTTGTCAGGTGGACAGAAGCCCTACAGGTTCAGGGGTCACTGCTCGTGTAGCTCTTCAGTACCATAAAGGCCTGATCAGACTGAACCAGACCAGAAGCTTCCAGAGCGGAGCTACAGGATCAGTGTTTACAGGAACAGCAATAGAGGTACCTGTAGCATAGAAACTCAGATTGCACTTTTAATTGCTGTAAATAAGTCATTTACATGTATTTTATTTAAGAGTGTAGTCCTGGATATTGTAGATTCTGTGCTTGATTCTTTAACTGAATCATCTGTTGTTGAAGGAGACCACGTGTGGAGATTTCAAGGCTGTGGTAGTGGAGGTCAAAGGTCATGCCCACTACAGCGGTGTGGCCACTTTCACCCAGGAGAGCGACGACCCTCTGAGTGGAGGATTCCTTCTGCGCTGAATCAGTGGATTTGCGGTTTACAACATGCATTTCTTCTGGTCGCAGGTATGGTATATAGCAAGACACAAATAATGAACCTTCTGATGTACAAACACTTTCAGATATTAGGTAAATAGTCTGCAGTGACTGTTACGTGTTGACAAGACTAGTAAATAATATAATACTCTAATTTTATGTATGGATCAATTTTTAATGTATTTTTTTAGGGGTTTTCACCTTTATTGTGGTAGGATAGTTATACAGAGACAGGAAAGTATGGGGAACAGAGATAGGGGAAGGGTCGGCAAAGGACCTAGAGCCGGGAATCGAGCTCGCACTATCCACAAGGCCATTGTCGCCGACATCCGATCACTTTTTTTAATGTCTGAAACATTTAATTAAATATTCTGCTCAAATAAAGGGGAATAAATTAAAGGTCCTTGCGACGGCCCGTGACCCACAAACTCACTACTGCCACCTGCTGTGGCACCCTGTGAGCTTCGAGCGGTGATAGTGCTCACTACAGAGTGGTGCGTGTCAGAATGGTTCCCGTGCCGCCGTGAGTAATTGTGTAGTGGACCCGGAATGGGTTCACTACCAGGTGTGGGATGCCCAACACCAGCAAAAAAATAAAAAAATAAAAAAAATAAAGAGATGGCCTTATCCCAGAAGTGTAAAAAAGATGGTTTATTTACAAGGATAACGCAAAACAGTCCAGTCCAGATAAATGTACAGTGACCTATTTCCCAAAAAGGTATGTACAAAACAAAGTAACAACTCAATAAAACAAAAAAACAAAATACGATATATACAACACAAAACAATATATCTACAATATATATGAGAGAAATCTATGTCACACAGACAAAAGATTGATAAAGGGGATTGCTTACGGTTCTGCCACAACACGCTCGCTAGCCAGGTGAACTGACCCCGTTTCTTAGTCTGCCGTCTCCTTTTAAAGGCTAGACTCCGCCCCCTTTTTGGAGCATACCATAAACAGGTAAAGTCAGGTAAACTTCTACATCACACCATTAAACATTTATATGTGGCATCTCTAAATATAAAAAGCACACAGCTACTAATAATATCTGACATACATACATACATAAAACAACCAACAATCAGAGGTTTAAAGACATATATCGCTCCTCTACAACGCTGGCTGTACCCTACAAACACAAACAATTGGTACGGTTGGCGCTCCTGTGATTGGTGCTGCCATGGCGCGGCCGGTGACGTCATAAGCCGGCGCCATTCGCTCGCTCGGTTTGGCCTGCACAACACTGAAGACCAACTTTCCCAGACAAATGACGAAACAAAAACACAAAGACACGAACACAAAGGTGTGTGTAAATGTATGCTTAATGTTAACCTGCGGGAAAATGGAGATATGGAATGGATGACTGGATGCGTGCGAGATGACAGGGCCCTTTGTCACTAGCAGCATACTGAGAGGAAAAGGAGAGGTGAGTAGACATATGTATGTGCGTATGTATGTGCGTGTCTGTGAGCGTCTGTGGGTGTGTGTGAACCAGTGCGGTCGCCAGAGATAAAGGGAAGAAGCCCGGCTACTTCACAGTCCTACTGAAGTGACTTGAAACGTGCTGCATTATTTAAATGGATGGTTCACCGAGACATTTCCTGCTTATTTACTTAACCTCTAGTCGTGCAAGATTTAGCTGACTATCATTTTTTTATCAAAAATAAACACATACACACAAGTCTAAGTTAATATCCATGGCTATTAAGCCTTTTTTTGTTATCAATTTGTAACATTTTACAGCTGTACAACCTACAAACCAAACATTTTCATAATAAACCTCCCAAAAAACGTACATTTTTGATTGCACAGGGACTTTTAGGGCCAATTAGAGAATAGCATTTAATGTTATAGTCTAACATATTGTTTAATTATTTAAGTTATAACTGATAATATGCAATTTTAGACAATGTTAATTTGTGTTTCAGTCATTTCATTAATGTCAAAGTAAAGCTTACCATACCATATAAACCAGTTTAGAGAACTGAACTGCAAGTATAAACACAGCCTAAGGCAGGAGTGTCTAAGTCAATTCCTGGAGGGCCGGAGCCCTGCAGAGTTTAGTTCCAGCCCTGCTTCAACACACCTTGTAGGTATCAAACAAGCCTAAAGCTGCGGTCACACTAGAGTTTGTGTGTGCGAAATTCTGGCGTACGGCGCTTCGAAAAGGGGCGGGATTTAACAAGATTATTAGACATTAAAAAAAGCGAGCGATTGCTCCATGTTTTAAATTTCTGTACAGAGAGGTCACACAATTGGTCTCACGCAGTCAATTGATGTGATTTCTCAGGTCAGAGTTCACCGAGCTTGAACTTTACACCTCAGCGAACTGCGAAACCTGTCTGACTCATTCGCGTGTGTATGAATGGAAATCTATGGGAAGAAAAGTCAAGTGTGGCCGCAGCTTTAACCCCTCAATTAGTTTGATCAGGTGTGTTTAATTAGGGTTGGAACCAAACTCTGCAGAGCTCCGGCCCTCCAGGAACTTGCTTTGACTTATGTGGGCTAAGGCAAAATGGCTAACAAAGTTGGCAAATTAGATGACTTGGTGATATCAATTTGGGTTGTTGATTCTGTTTTGTTGGTTGCTCTTTTTTTACAGTCTTTTTTGGAATATTTGTACAAAATTTCACCAATTTACACCAGTTTTTCATTCATTCATTCATTCATTCATTTTTTTTTCGGCCTAGTCCCTTTATTAATCCAGGGTGGCCACAGCGGAATGAACCGCCAACTTATCCAGCATACACAGCGGATGCCCTTCCAGCTGCAACCTATCACTGGGAAACATCCATACACACTCATTCACATACATACACTACGGACAATTTAGCTTAGTCAATTCACCCATACCACATGTTTTTTGACTTGTGGGGGAAACCAGAGCACCCGGAGGAAACCCACGTGAACACGGGGAGAACATGCAAACTCCACACAGAAACCCCAACTGACTACACCCGTTGTGCATAAGTAATTTTTGATTGGCTAAATAGGTCTTTCCTTTCTCTTTCGTGCTTTCTTCTCTGTTTTACTGATATCTAACAGTTTTCCTAGCATGTCATCAAGGCATCATCTGGCTGCTCTTTTCTTATTTCACATTTAAGTAAGCTATGTATTGTGACAGAATGACAAGTTTTACAATTAAATCTGTATAACAATTATAAATGTACTTTTCTTGTAATTTTACTGGATGTTGCATCTTGGAAATGAAGAATTGGGACTGTGCCAGTTATTCTGTTTCCACCATGTCAATAAAACAATATTTCATATGTTGTAGTGTTCAATCAATTACCTTTGATTTCTAAAAAAACATAACACAAAAAATCACTAACAGCGACAATCACTAACAAAATACATTTTCTTGCCACTGAAAATCAACATTGTGGAGGTAAAACACTAAATATAAACGGATTTCATAGTGGATATAGGCATGCCAAGCCTCATAACAAAGTTGAGAATTAACTAAATGAATACAAATAAATTCTATTTTTAAAAAATGAAATAATATAGACCTAAAACATTTTTTTTATTATTATTAAAAAACGATTTTATTCTAGCCAAAATGAAACAATAAATGCTGTGAAAAATGCTCTGTTAAACATAATTTATGGAGAGCAAATAATTGTGACTTCAACCCTGTAAGGAATGTGGAGTGAGCCTTATCAAGTATGATTTTACCCAGTGGTCTAGCCAGCAATCCTGGGCATTATGTCAGAAGATTAGACAGTGGTCCCCCTCTCTGTGACAGTTGAAGGGTGGGCCTCAACACATCTTATACTCGAAATTGGTCCTTTGCTTTTAACCTATGCAAAAGCACACCCACATATTTAGTGATACCTTAGAGCACAGGTGTCAAACTCAGTTCCAAAAGCGCCGCAGCTCTGCACAGTTTAGTTCCAACCCTAATTAAACACACCTGATCAAACTAATTGAGTCTTTCAGGCTTGTTTGAAACCTACAGGTAGGTGTGTTGGAGCAGGGTTGGAACTAAACTGTGCAGGGCTTCGGCCCTCCAGGAATTGAGTTTGACGCCCCTGCATTAGAGCAAACACACACTGTGAACAGACCTGGAGCAGTGGGGAGTGCATTGCTTCCAGCACCCGGGGTGCAGTTAGGGGTTAGATGCTTTGATCAAGGGCACCTGAGCTGAGTTTTGAAGATGGAGAGAGTGCAGCTCATTCATTCCCCTCCATCTTCAATTCCTGCCTAGACCAGGAATTAAACCAGCAACCTTTGGGTTAACAGTCTAACTCACTATTTGATTCACAACCCTCATAATCATGAATGTGGTTACACAAAATGTTAATTATAACTATAAAGGGCTCAAATGTTATGAAGGATTACTGAAGGTTTCAACATGCTAATTGAAATAAGAGGGATAAGAATTTTTTGCTTATTGCCATTTGCATAGGCCAGGGTCTCAATCTGCTATTTAAACCCCCCTCCTCCTCCATTTGGCCCACAACTGAGATTCAGCCCACCAAAATATATATTTTTGATTTTATATTTTAATTTGATATATTTTTTATTATTTCATATGATTGTTGTGCAGGTGCATATACTGTAGATACCTTTTCACCTTAGAATTATAAGGTTCTATTGGACATTTTTGTCAAAATTGAGGTTTTGACATTCTTATTAAATGACACCTAATTTACATTATGGGATGTTTTTTAATAAGTTTTTTTAAGTTTCATAACTTTTTATTTAAAATAAATGTTACACATATACTGTTTGCTATATGGAATGCAAAATATTTCAAGCTCAATATCTCAAAATCATTCAAAACGCAGATGGCACCTTATCATTCCAAGGTGACACTTGTGGTTTTAACCCGCCACCTATTGGACATTTAAAATACTGCACTATATATTTTCAGTTTAGTTTAACTTTCGGTTTCTCTCAGTGTGCATAGTCGAGATTGAAGTGCTACGTTTTTACTTAAGCTATATTTTTGAAAAATATTCATGGTTAATTCGATCACTATTAGTTTTATACCACCTGTATTCCAACAGAGGTATAATTATGCTGGTGGTCTAATATTCGATTCAAATTCTCTCGTGTCATTTGATAGATTTCCCTCATATGCATATTAAGACTTGTAGTCTATAAAAACTAAATCCATTAGTGAAATTTGTACGTCAATCTGGTTGAATCCTCTTTTTTCCCCTACAAAAACTAAAAAACAGTGAGAAAGTAGTAAAACTGAATAAGCTGCTTATTGTTGCAGGTTGTACACATGAATAATAATATTAACAAATATTGCACATGATGGTTGACAGAAATGAGATGCCAGTGCTTAATGTATTGAATGAAATGAAAGTCTTTTAAAGATTTTGTTTCACTTTGACATTCTCCAGTAGACCTGCAGCCATTTAATCTTTTTTCCTAGGGGCGGAGTCTAAAATTCGCGGGCTTTTGTTCATTTTGTTTTTTTTCTCTCTCTCTCTCGCTCACCCTCTGCGTGTCTCAGTCCACTTTCACTCCGTCAAATCGGCAATCGCTTAAATCGACATATTATCTTCGACAGTCTCCTGCACTGAGCCAGTTAAGCTTTTTTTCGACTGACCGAGGTGAGTGTCTGCTTTTACATGTTCATGTTTTACTTTTATGTAGAAAAGCCTTACTTCTCCACGCTATTGTGCTTAAGAGTGCATCAACACTTGGTATTTAAAGTGTATAAAAACACAGGATATCTTTCCTCTTTAAAGTCTGTTTACATTTTATGATTTTATTACTGTCAGATGGATAAAACTAGTAATCCTAACAACAGTAATCAAATAAATCGAGCTTCCCCAAATGAGCAAGAGAAAATCAAAACAGATGAACCGAAGAGGAAAAATACATCACAGGTGAGTTTTCCATTCGGTGGAAGTTATTTGAGGTACATGCTGTTTAATATCATTATATTTCCTGGCCATAATATTTCGATATTTATAGTATTTTTTTATATTTATGTCATGAAGGAAGATAAGGAAAACCTACATAAAGGTGTCCAAAATAATAATTCACCTAAAAGACAGCGGGAGCCTCTTCAATCCACCTGCAATATTTCTGACCATTATCCTAAAAGGAAGCGTGCAGGTAAGGGCTTTAAATAATCGATTACTACTAGCTAGGGCTTGGCCCTTCTCCTAAACTCTGCTTATTTTCTCAGTGACAGAGCAGAAAGAGTGCTATTCCATGTCAAATCGACCTCTTGGATATTGTTTGATCATCAACAATTATAAATTTGAAAGTGCATCACTTGCAGACCGGAGAGGGACTGATAGAGATAAAGGTATTGAGTGCATTTTGTAGGAAAATATATGTATACACTCACCGGCCACTTTATTAGGTACACCTTACTAGTACCGTGTTAGACCCACTTTTGCATTCAGAACTGTTTTAGTCCTTCATGGCATAGATTTAACAACGTACTGGAAATATTCCATAGAGATTTTGGTCCATATTGAAATGACAGCATTACACAGTTGCTGCAGACATCCATGATGTGAATCTAGCTTCCCAAAGGTGCTCTATTCGATTGAGCTTTGGTGACTGTGGAGGCCATTTGAGTACAGTAAACTCATTGTCATGTTCAAGAAACCAGTCTGAGATCATTTGTTTTATGACATGGTGCATTATCCTCCTGGAAGTAGCCATCAGAAGATGGGCACACTGTGGTCATAAGGTGATGGAAATGGTCAGCAACAATACTCAGGTAGGCTGTGCTGTTGACACGATGTTCAATTGGTACTAACAAGCTCAAAGTGTGCCAAGAAAACATCCCCCACACCATTAAACCACCACCACCAGCCTAAACCATTGATACTGGATGGATATATGCTTTCATGTTGTTAATGCCAAATCCTGACCCTACCATCCAAATTCTGCAGCAGAAACTGAGACTCATCAGACCAGGCAACATTTTTCCAATCTTATATTGTCCAGTTTTGGTAAGCCTGTGTGAATTGTAGCCTCAGTTTCCTGTTATTATCTAATAGGAGTGGCACCCGGTGTGGTCTTCTGCTGCTGTAGGCCATCCGCCTCAAGGTTGGCTGTGTTGTGCGTTCAGAGATGCTCTTCTACATACCTCGGTTGTAGCGAGTAGTTATTTGAGTTACTGTTGCCTTTCAGCTTAAACCAGTCTGGCCATTCTCCTCTGACCTCTGGCATCAACAAGACATTTGTGCCCACAGAACTGCCGCTCACTGGATATTTTCTCTTTTTCTGACCATTCTCTGCAAGTCCTAAAGATGGTTGTGCATGAAAATCCCAGTAGATCACAGCAGTTTCTAAAATACTCAGACCAGCTCGTCTGGCACCAACAACCATGCCACGTTCAAAGTCACTTAAATCACTTTTCTTCCCCATTCTGTTACTCAGTTTGAACAGCAGCTGATTGTCTTGACCATGTCTACATGCCTAAATGCATTGAGTTGCTGCCATGTGATTGGCTGAGTAGAGATTTGCATTAACGAACAGTTGTACCTAATAAAGTGGCCTGTGAGTGTTTAACAAGTATAACCACATTAAAGTACTACCGGTTTTCTGAATTTGCTACTAATTTGTATGGGCTTGAATGAAATGTTTATTTGTGATTTTGTATTATTTTATTTCGTAATAATAAGGTGTCTTCATAATTTCAAGCAACAATATCATTTAGAAAGGTTATTTGCTAAAATTACAGTTTTTAGTGTGTGTTTATAAATGGATACTTCACCCTTTTATTTAAGGTATGAAAACATAATAAACTATACTAAGTCATTGTCATTTAAATGCTCTAAAAAACCATAGCTGCTAATGGCTTTATGGTAAAGACGTAACTCTATTTTACTTTGTCTCTTAGACGATCTCACCAAAGTCTTTGAGAAAATGTATTTCAAAGTTGAAGTGCGGGACGATTTGCAAGCCTCAGTCATGCGAAATGTGATAAAAGAATTTGCAGAGAAGGATCACTCTCAGATGAATGCTTTTGTCTGCTGCATCCTCACCCATGGAGAGAAAGGCACTGTTCTGGGAACAGACGGAAAACAAGTTCCCATTCGTGAACTCTCACAGCCGTTTGCTGAATGCCGTTCTCTAGCCAGTAAACCCAAACTTTTCTTCATTCAGGCCTGTCAGGGCAATATGAGACAGCAAGGTTTGTGGATGGCACATGAGCGGGAGAACACCACAGAAGAGGAAGCATATGAGGAGGATGCTCATGCTGCAGGGAATTACAGTATCCCTATGGATGCAGATTTCCTCTTTGCTATTGCAACGGTGGAGCATTGTAAATCCTTCCGCCACATTAAAAATGGGTCCATCTTTATTCAGGAGCTCTGCAAGCAGCTGGAAAGGGGCTGTGCACAGTGAGTTGTGGTTATAATTTACTTATTTATTATTTTAGAAAATGTTAGTGACAATTTAAGAACTTATTTGTATTTTTAACAGTAATAACCTAATGTTATTTTGCTCTTTTGGGTATTTTGGAGCTCAGATAAATAATTTTCTGCACAGTGAGATGTAAAATCAGCTTTGCATGCATTTCCAGCAAATAAGGTCTCTGATTTATTGATATGGTTAAACTGATGCAATCCTTACTGTTCATATTACTGTTCGCAAGTAGTGTAGCTGAAATTGAGTTATCATAATGGGGCTCTGGTTTCCAACATGGATCATAAGTGCTAGACCAGTCACAAGAGATTGGATCATCTGGCCCATCAAAGTACAGAAGACTTAAAAATAAAGTTAAAGGACCAACAAACCAAAAGTGTTGTTAAGAGCAGCATTTTAGCATCAGTTTTCAGTGTTCAAAAGTGCAAAGCATCATGGCAACAGAATATGGTTTGTTCTCTCAAAACACCATAATATGTTTTACATTTATAAAAATATATTAAATTATATTATTCATTCATTCATTTTCGGCTTAGTCCCTTTATTAATCCGGGGCACCACAGCAGAATGAATCGCCAACTTATCCAGCACGTTTTTATGCAGCGGATGCCCTTCCAGCCACAACCCATCCCTGGGAAATATATATTATATTATATTATATTATATTATATTATATTATATTATATTATATTATATTATGTTATATTATATTATATTATAGTTAGTCAAGATTATTAGCCATCCTGAAGTATTAGCCCCACTGTATTTTTCCCCCAATTTCTGATTAACGGATAATAGTTTTAATAACTAATGTCTTATAACTGATTTATTTTATCTTTGCCATGATAACAGTACATACTTTACTAGATATTTTTTCAAGACACTAGTATTCAGTTTAAAGTGTAGTTTAAAGGCCTAACTAGGTTAATAAGGCAAGTTAGGGTAATTAGGCAAGTCAATATGCAGCAATGGTTTGTTCTGAAGACAATAAAAAATATTGCTTAAGAAGGCTAATAATATTGATATGTAATATTAATGTTCAATATTAATAATGGTATTTTTTAACGCTTTTATTCTAGCTGAAATAAAACATTCTTCTATAGTAGAAAAATATATAAAAAAGGAAATACTGTGGAAAAAGTCTTTGCTTTGTTGAACATAATTCGGGAAGTATTTAAAAAAAGAAAAAAAAATCAAAGGAAGGTGAATAATTTAGACTTTAACTGTACAAAAACTAGTGGGAAGCCATTTTTGATGTGGTGCTCACATAGAGCAGTTGGGGGTCTCAAGATTGTCATCTCAGTCATGGTATTGAGGGTGGTGAGACCCTAAACTCTCCTATATACTTGCCTACTTATAACTTTTTTTTCTTGTTTTGTAGGAAAAAGGACATACTCTCAATTTTAACCGCGGTAAATGGAGTAGTGGGCTCCAAAATTCTACAGGGTTACAAGCAGATGCCTGAGGTTCGCTACACTCTGACCAAAGCACTGGTCCTGCCCATGAATGGAGTCTCCTAATCGGCTGCAGGATGACAATATGCCATCACTTCTAAAAGACAAGCACAGAGATTAATTTGTTACATTTGCATGTTTAAATAATGTAGATATGTTAAACAATTTTTTTAAATTAATGCATGGTACTAGGAACCAAGGCCAATGGTTTTATTCTCAGGGAATGGGGTAAATGCACGCAGACTTTTAATTTTAGTCAGCCAGCCTGAGGGCTTCAGGTTAATTGTCATCCCACACAAGATTGCCAAGTTTAAGATCTGATTTCTTTAAAAAACAGTGATCTTCATCACCTGGCTAAGATATGATATAAAGTGTGTATCAGACCAAACAAGAAGCACTGCATCAAATTATATTTTTCCACAGTATGTCTTTAAAATATGGAAATATTTTACCCCAGTATTTTAAATAGAGTTTCTGCGCCATCCTGCGGCTAATGAAGGCGCCTGCGTTTAAACCGTCTTTCATCTCTTTTTACACTTTAACAACCAAATGGATGCTTAAGTCTATTAAGCAGATTATATTTGAATTACATTGAATAACCTATTGGAAAAAGATGGTTTTTGGATGTACATTATTTGGGTATGGGTTAAGTAAGAAATGAATACTGCAGTGCAAAGATTTATTAATTTGTAATATTTTACAATATTAGCATTTTCACATTTTGCCATGGGATTGAATTTTATATCTAAATATTGTTTTTAGTTGTTTAATTTAAAAGAACAAATTCAGAGAGTTTTTAATTATCAGCTGCATTTCATAGTGCCGATTGTTCTACTGTTTAAAACAGAAACGGTGTAGTTCCTTGTCCCTATGGGTCATATTGATTTTTTTTTTTTTTTATAACCACAAGTTAATGATTGACCTCATTTAGGAGACCATAAATAGCTGATAAATCACCAGTGGCCTAGGACAGCTCTTAGATAACAGTTTAAATTATTTAGCAAGATTAATTGCCGAAGATTAAATGCATTTTGTAAATGTATTTATTTTGGACTAGCATTAAGAATCGCTAATCCTAAGCAATCATTGTCTATAAGGATATTGTAAATAGATACATTAGACAAATTAAATTGTGTAGAATAGATATTATCCTCCCAATTTTTGGCCTTTTTAGGTGAAAACATGATTTGTGAAGATTTTATTTCACACCCCATCAACAATATGCATCAATGGACATCTCTCTTTTTTTAAATTGAACATTGTTAAGTGCATTTTATTGTACTTAAAATAATGCAACTGGTTTTGTATTCAATTGTTTTAAATATATTTATACATGCTAAATGTTTTAAATTTGCAAAAATGCTGTATTGTAAACAGTTCTACCATTAAAAAGTGAAAAATTTTAATTACTCAGGATCCAAATTACTCTTTTTTTGAGCTTGAGGAATGAATGTGTAGTTGGACTGCTTGGCTTTTCAACATTTAAAGTTGTATTTATGTGGAGTGTGTTTCAAAGAGGACAGACATTAGCTTATATGTTATGATATCAGAATATGATTCTTATTGCACTGATAAGAGTTTAGGATACAACAATAACTGCAACTCAGCTATAGAGAAATGTTTTAACAACTCGTCTAAAAACCCATATTGATGACAAGTGATTAAAATCTTTAATAAAATACTTACGTAAATAAAATTATTCTTGTATGTTAGCGGTTGGCCACATACCAAAATTGAAATTAGTCCTCAGTTGGTCAAAACTTTTTCTTTCGTGAACTAATACATTTAGCTTCATCACTAAGCAACAGGTGGGTTGCTACCCAGACTCAATCTGAAAACATACCCCTATATACATTTCTGGAGAGCACCAAATACGTCCCAGGTGTTTTTTTTATTTTTTGCTGTGTTTGTTTTCGCAAATCCATCGATGTTGCTGCTGTGTATGCTTTTTGAGATCTCAAATTTCTCTCGTGAGTGAATTCGCGCCTGCTGTTCTCACGTAAATCCACCAGAGGCCGCTGTCGACTGACTGACCCACCCTCCTCCTTCCCTAAACCCAATCAATGTATTTTTCAAAAGCACAGATTGACCCGCCCACCCACTTCCACTTTAAACCCAACCGGCCAGCCTTCGCCTGATTTTTACCACGTTTTCAGATTTAACCACATTCTTACCCTGTTATTTACTTTTTTATTTTTTGGCTTCTGTTTTGGTCTAACCTGCTTTTTGCAACCATTCTTAACCAGACTTAAACCCCATCGTCGCAGTCAACTCCTCTCTGCATCTCAAGTCTGGCGACATTTGTGGCAAGCCACTGGACAAACTGATAACAGTGAAAAAGCCGTCGTCCATACAGAGGTAAGCGGTCTGGGAAGTGCGAATTGGAACGGCGTCATACCGCCCCCCCTAGTGTTTGTTTTAGACCAAATGCAGCCATTCGTACTTCTGGCTAATTTGCAATCTCCAGATATTGAGTTGTTTTTTTTTTTTTAATAGCTCTTATGTCCAGTGCTGTATTTGAATTTATATTTAATTTACGTATTGTAGCACCGTTATCCTGCGAGACACATTTCATTCCTCTGTATGTCCACACATGTAGCAGAATGACAATAAAACTTGACTTGAAGTGAAAAAATGTAATAATTCACATACAGGTGGAAGGGGTAGTTGAGGATTTTTCTGGAAAAGTAGGCACAGAAGTACGTCATATCTCCAAAAACACATTAATAAAGTAAAGCTGAGAATTAAACAGAATTACTGGGGTCATTTAGTCCCCAAATACAAGATTAGTAAACAGGATAACAAATACAGTTTAAGTTAAAAAAAAAAGGTTAAAAGTGTGCATAAGACTACATAACATCCAATCAGTATAATCAAACACACCTGGACTCAAATGAAGGCGTAGCCTCATCTCAAGGGTGATCAGAAGAAATGGACAGCTACTGACTTAAATATATGAGTGTCAACGCAAAGGGTCTGAAGGACCTTGCGATATTTGAATTATTCATTCGTTTCTGCCGCTTTTCCGGGGCCGGGTCGCAGGGGCAGCAGTCTTAGAAGAGAACACCAGATTTCCCTCTGCTCAGACACTTCCTCCAGCTCCTCCGGGGTGATCCCGAGGCATTCCCATGCCAGCCGCGAGACATAGTCCCTCCAGCGTGTCCTGGGTCTTCCCCGAGGCCTCCTTCCGGTGGGACATGCCTTGAACACCTCCCTAGGTAGGCGTCCAGGAGGCATCCAAAACAGATGCCTGAGCCACCTCAGCTGACTTCTCTCGATGTGGAGGAGCAGCGGCTCTACTCCGAACTCCTCCTGGGTGACAGAGCTCCTCACCCTATGCATAAGAGTGCGCCCTGCCACCCTTTGAAGGAAACTCATTTCGGCCGCTTGTATCCGAGATCTTGTCCTTTCGGTCATGACCCAAAGCTCATGACCATAGGTGAGAGTAGGAATGTAGATTGACCGGTAAATCGAGAGCTTTGCCTTTTGGCTGAGCTCCTTCTTTACCAAATTGGACCTATACATCGACTGCATCCATGATGCCGCTGCACCAATCCGTGGTCCCCTGCGCCTCCGCTAGTGTGTGGAGGAAAAGCGCATGCACATTTGAACAGAACTGGAAGTACATATTTGTTGATGTACTGTATCGATGACGATGCGGTCAAACAAAAGATCCGAACCCAACTCAATTCATTTATTCGACTCTGAGTCAACTATTTTGCTAAAGAACCAATAATTTTAAATTGTAATAACTGATCCCAGAACACTGATCCCAGAATTGGCATTGAGAGCCACTGTCCTAATAAATTCTCTGGTAAATCATCCATGATTACTCCATGAAATCCCAATGACGTATAAAGTCCGACAGTCATCACTAGGATTTTTCAGGGATTCACTGGCCGCAAGAATAGTTTCCTCGTTAAGGCCACTTCATAGATAGGCATTTGTTTCCTTATGCTCTTCTGACTGCTCACTTCATTATTCACATAAAGCAGGATTGTCAGGATGTCAGCACCCCTGGGAACATAAGAGTAAAACAAAATAACTATATAAAAATATAGTGTACACTCTGTATGTTTCTGAGCAATCTTTCAGTACACATACATTTTCTTACTCGTTTTGTCTAAATTGTATAAAAAATTTTTATTGTAATTATGAAACACCTATATCATAAACTACATCTATCAAACTTACCGTGGACAATGTTTCTCCAGGTTTCTACAAAGCGACTGAATAAACCAGGAGCCTTCGCTGACGTTTCTGTAAGAAACGTGTCCATCGGTGGTTGATCTGGCAATCAGGAAATCTGTGTCAGACGGGATGGTGATGTCTAAATCATCACCCTCCACCTTCGCTTTTGAATTTCCAGCATCCACTTCAACTTTCACACAAGCTTGCAGAAAGTTGTCACCTCGACATGCCTGTATGAAAAACAGTTTGGGCTTCCCGACCAGCTTTTGGCAGTTAACGCCAGTAAAAGGCTCTCGTATTTCGTCAATAGACAAATAATTGCCATCGGTTCCACACACTCCTTCCCTTACGCCATGTGTGAGAACGCAGCACACAAAACAGTCTCCATCTACTGTCCTTCCCAGATCTTTCAAGATGTTCCTCATTTCAGCTGTATCTTTATTATTGTGTTCCACCACCTCGAAACCCAGCCAGTGGAAAACTTTGGCTAGGTACTCTGAGAAAGAGTGAAGAAAGAACATAAGCAACTCAATCCATCTATCTAAATATAATTTTCAAATTACAATTGTGTTTATATTTATAAAAAAGTACAATATTCTTTTTAAATAATAGTTCATTAAATAAAATCTGATTATTTGAATGCTTTTGTAATCATTAGCATTTCATATGTGGCCTGTTGTGCTCTTAATTTGCTTGTGATTGTTGGTCATTGAGTTTAGCATTTGCGTCTTCGTTTCATTCATAAAGTATCGGCACACAGATATGTTTCATACAGCATATGACTCATTGTTATATATGGTAATATCTAATGACAATTTCCTGATAACAGTTCAGAATGTTTAAAAAAAACTAACCTCGGTCCTTATCCGATCCTGTTCTTGATCTCAGGAAGGATGAAAAGATTTCGTTATTGATGATTACACAGATCCCTCGTGGATTTTTAATTATTCTGTATGGAGAGATCTGAAATAAAAGTAAACGTAGATACATCAGTGGATAAAGCACATGATGGAATCATTGACATCATTTTGAATGTATAATTAGATGATATAAACATCACCTCCTGCACTGAAGAATCAAAAATGTCATGATCCTTTAACATTGGGAAATTTTCCAACACACAATCCTGCCTTAAAAGGGCTATGAATTGGTGGCAAGTTTCCTCCCCTTTTCCCATGAGTTTGTCAAGCAGGTTGATGATTTTGGTCTCTCTTTGAGGGAAATCTGAGAGGTTATTGTAGTCGCGCAGAGTAATAAGTTTGGCTTGTTGCACATGCTGCAAGATGAAATTGGCATCTACGGATAAAGTCTCCAACAGGAAGATTTTATTTTCACAAATCTTATCAACTGATTCCTTTTTGTCCATAGTTCAAAATCTACTCTGCAAAATCAGAGAAAACTGAAATGTTAGTTTTTCAAACTGTTCATATTCACTTTGAAGCAGATTTATGCTGTTTCCCTCTGAGAAGACAAGACTAGCAGTGTCTCAAAAAATGGATAGTAATAAAAAGTATTAATAATCTATAATCCATTTAAAGGAATAGGACAATGGAAACATTTCTGAACTATAAAAAATGTATGAATTGCTAGTTTTTTTCTAAGATACAGCAGGAAAAATAAGTATTAAACATGTTACCATTTTTCTCAGAAAACATATTTTTAAAGGTGTTGTTGACATGAAAAAATTTCTGGATGTTTAAAGCAACCAAAGAAATCCATATATGCAAAGAAAACCTCAATCTAATTAGTTTATAAAATAAGTTATGCGTAATAAAATGAAATTACACAGAATATTGAACACATGAAGAAAGGGAGGTGTAGAAAGGCAGTGAAAGCCCAGACAGCAGCCGAAAGCTCTTAGTAATTATTCAGCAACCCTCAGCTCTTCGTCATTGTAAATTAATATCAGCTGCTTCAGTCCAACATCTACATTAACAGGATAATGAGGATGAACCAGGGTGGACATCCCAGCCAATCACCTGACCTGACTTGAATTTAATACAAAATAAAGATCAGATTTTAAAGACGAGTCACGAGACCCACAGAACATCAAGATTTTTTTACACTCTATTGAAGTTTGTGAAAAACTGTGTGAATTTTTATTTTTTCAGATTTTTTTGTTTGTTTTATTTTTTTCACAAGACCCGCCCCCCACTGCTATACCATCATAAATAGAGTGGAGGAACTATGACGTCACTTTGTAGGCTAATCGGCTGCTAGCATAAAACTATAGGATTTTCCCATAGGCTTTACGAAGATTGCAAATAATAAACTCTGTGTTCAAACACTGTTCATTACACTTACACGTTTTGTCCAGTCGGATAATCCTCACACGAAGATACAACTTTAAGCACTTTTGGATCTTTAATGCAAATGCAAGAACTGAAAAGCTAACATTAGGCTATAAACGGACTACAGAGCCCTCGGGGCACGCGCCTGTGACGTCAGCCCCACCCTGCTATAGACAACTTTTCAAGCTTATTTTTAGATATAATGTCCATGACAAAGAGTTAATCTCTCTGTATATTATATTATAATCCACGCTATATATTATAAACAAATAAATAGGCAAAAACACAGAGACCTATGTGCCTTTTGGATCGTTTTTTACATGGGAAATACATCTGTTTTGCTTTACGGTTGTTCTAAAAGTTTTAAAACTGTGTGTATGAATCTGCCTCTATAGTATTAGCATAAGACATATTTAAGTAAGTGTATCGCTCGCGTGCACAGCCTGCTTACCTTAACAGACCACAGAAATTAGGCGTGAGGAACAAGTCTATCAAATGCCTGCAAGTTCCATCATCATGGACACAGAGCAACAATCAATATTCCTTTTTTTGTCACGAAGTACAGTGAAGAGAAGCTTATACAGTCACATCTGCTATACATTTTATAGAGTAGTGTAAATATTGCAGTTCGACAGAGTTAAATGTGTTCAGATGAAGAAAAAAGCACGAAAAAAACCACTTGATCACGTTTTAATGACAGTTAATATGTGTGTATTTTTACACATTTATTCACACGTTTGCATTACTGAGAGTAGGAGAGAGACAGGCAGCACTGGTCAGCAGTATCTTCATAATATCGTTTAATTAAAATAAATGATTAAGATTAATCTGTCTCGACAGTCTTTATAAGTGAAGGAATTATCAACACACAATCTGAATTCCCAATTAGAATAATACAACACTATAAAATACTCTTCATGAAAATAACCTAAATCACAGACAAATCCAAATGCCCAACACAAACGAGCTGCGCTCCAGACCAGGGGCCTGTTTCAGAAAGGAGGTTAACTGAAAACTCAGAGTATTTTAACCCTGAAATGAGAGAAACTCTGGGTTTTCCGTTTCAAAATGGCAGGTTTGTTAAACTCCAGAAATCAGGGTAAGTCAAGCCTGTTTCTGAAAGAGAGTTAACTTTAACTCAGAGTCAGTTACTGTGGTAACTTACTCTGTGAATCTAACCTGGTCAGAAGCAGGTTTTATTCTCTAAACTCAGAGTTTCTGTCTGTCTCCTCCCCTTTTTTTAAAGATGAAGCGGTATTTCTCGCCTTAGCCTTACGTCTCCACACACCTATTTTAATGCTCATTTTGGATACGTGCATAAAAACGATTGATAGAAACGTCATGATGCATATAACTTTTTAAAATATGCATAAAAAACGCACATAACTGAGTAGGATAAACTTTTATTCGATAGAAAATGTGCGCATAAACTACGATGGAAACACTTTTACTGAACAAATTACAGTATGTACATTAAAAGATTAAAAGATCATGATCATATGATAATGAAAATGTGTGTAAATGGAGGCTGAGAACACTGTAACACGTCTTAAATATTGTTTTAGTCATTCTAAAATGCCTTTACTGTTTCAGTATTAGTGTATATTATTAATTGCCTCCGAATGTCTGGTGCGTGTCAAGAGTCTCCGCGTCTCATGGCTTCAGACGCCCCCACGTGTTCATTGTGTTTCAGCATTGTCTTCTGACATCGAGGCGCAAGTACATTAATTAGGCTAAATAAAGAATTAATTGACGCAGCTTCTTCTACCACGGTAAATTCTGTTTTTACTGTTGATATTTGGTGCCAGTTAAATCAGGAAGTGACAATTTTTTTCTCTTTGACTTGTTGGATGGAATTTTATTCGCATCTTTTATGCAATATTCCAGTTTTGCACATACATTTATGTAATATATTTGGATGGAAACATAGCTATTGCCTACATTTTAGTCACACACAGAAGAACTGTACTAGAATGGCTTATGCTTTTTTAATAAATAATTAAATTAAATTCACCTTCGATATGCACTGTAACTAGATTAATGGGATTATTATTCTTTCTAAAAATGATTTTTAGTACTGCTTACCTTCTAAATGTTATATTAACCTCTATCACTTGATCAATAAAAAAGGCAGACACACAAGTGCACTGTTAAATCATTTAAAACTAATAAATGTATAAAAGAAAGTTTAGAAAAAAATATATAAACGTCACAAATTACATTACTTATTTTATTATACTTAAATATTTAAATACTTAAAAAGTTAAATTAGGCATTATCTTGAGCAGCTGTTTTCCCACGCTAACTGGTTGATGGCTACTTCTTTTCAAATATATACACTCATATTTGCTATAACTTTGCATGAGAACATCAAGTTCAGCTGGAGAAAGAAATGGTGATCTCTTTTATAAGATATTGCCATAGTCACTCGTAATGTCTGCGCTCCATTGATAATGCCTTTTTATAGTCACGGTGCGCGCGCTTAACTCTGAGTTGGTCTACTCGAAGTTGATTGACCCAACTCAGATCAGCTGTTCTGAAACCGAAAACTCTGAGTTTTTAATCTCTCGGTAAATCAACTCAGAGTTCAAGTTTAAACTCTGAGTTGTTTGAACCTCCTTACTGAAACAGGCCCCAGATCAGCTCGATGACGTATAATGTCCCCGACACCGACTTTAGTCCCATTTAGCAACTTGATTGCAACCTTCTTTTAAAAGAAGCGTAACCGATTTAAAAATGCAAGAGTGTGCTGTAACTTATGTGTTTTATGTCGTAGAACAAAACGTGAAATTGTCTTGAAATTGTGTTGGCCACAGACCTTATTTAAGCGCTTTTACTGAAACCCCATTCAAAAAACCCATTGACTTGAGGACGAGGAAACCGGAAGTGCTAAAATGCTAACTCGCTTCCGGGTTTTTGCATACAAATTGACGTCATAGTTTCTCCCTTCTCCACTCTATTGTGAAAATAACAAATAAAAGGCTTTAAGACCACGCGGAATCTGATGTAAATTACGTAATCTTTCACTACTGACCTACTGTATTGTTGTCAAATAGAAAAAAAAAACATTTTACAAGGAACTTCATTTATTCTAAATCTTGAACCTTATTCTTAAAAGGAACAAAAATTTAATACTTCTTTACCTACCTACTGTTGTTATCCATTAATTTTCAAATTATACTTTTTACAAGAGAGGCTAGAAAAGTCATCAAGCTCTACATTTATTCATTTTCTTTTCGGCTTAGCACCTTTATAAATCGGTCGCCACAGGTCGTGTGTGTGTGGCAGGTGACAGACTGTTTATTTCACTCAATCCTTATATAATTGTATATCTTTCAAATGTTACCCAGTTATTATATTATAGTCTATTAGAAAGTATATAAAATCTTTGTCTTCCGAAACGTAGCCAAGCCTAACTTGCTTTCGTTTTCCCTTTCTTTAAATCAATGTAAACAGGTATGAAAGTATTTGAACAGCTTCAGACACGTTTACACAATCTTTTACAAATCTTTTGACATCGACCAATTTGGACATAATTATAAAATAAATGCTAACGTTATAGTATAGGCTATACTTACGGAAAACGTCCTGGTGAAATGAGTTTTCCTTAGATCATAATTAACTAGTGACAGGCTTGGGTGACAGAGTGTCAGGCTTGGGTGCTCTTAACAAGCTCAAAATTGACTAAAATCGGTTATGATAGTCGTAAACAGTCGTATACAGTCTAACAATCTGTCGTTTATCAAAACGATTTTTAGTGAAGCTTTTACAGATACTAGTTCCGAGTGTAGACAGACGCCGGCTGGCTAGGGGTGGAGTAAAGTAAGTTTTTACAGTAAATCAGACCCTTTTCACATGACGTCAAGCGGGAACCCACCCAGTCAGCTGTATATTTACTACAGATACGGTTGTCTTCTGTTGTCTGCAATCAAGGTGAGACGTCTAAAAAAATACAGATTATCCAGATTTCCGCTTGAACCAATTAAGAAAGTGGGACTTTTTCTTGTATATTGCTTTGTGTTGCTGCATGAGGTTGATATGTACTTGTCAGCATTTGTCAAATAAAGATTTCAGATGTTTACACGAGTGCTGAACATTTAGGTCAAATTTATTTTTATTCTTTTTTGTGTCCTGAAGAATACATAATGAATAAAACGGTGGGTATTTTACTGTGGGCTGTTTACAGTGGACAGCTGATTCTTAAACACATTCATATTACTCACATTCTACTGCTCAGTTCTCTGACATTTTTTCGTATATAGGTAATTTAATTATGAACAGAAAACATTTATGTCTATATAAAACAAAATCATTATAAAAACTACAAGTGAAAATATAACACCAGGAAAACTGCATTTGAATTCAGAATTATTAGATTCTGAATTTATTTGTAACATTATTAAAATGTAGTACTAATATCAAATTAAATCCTCCCAGGTTGCGGTAGGACAGTCTTAATTCATTCAAACTGAGAAACTAAACAAAATAATTAATGGATCAGTAAATAATAAACGATGAAACTGATTGCATTTATAGATATTTATAAACATACCAGTAATGAGATTTAATTAAGAATTTACTCATGCTGAAACATTTACATATAACAGATAATATAAATTTATATTCATAGCAGCATCAAAATAAAAATAAATCCTTTATTGAGGAAAAACTGAATTATTAAGTGATAAGGTTGCAAACATAAACTTCCTTGATAAACAATAGCTTATTATTAATAACCTTAAACAATCATATTTAAACTCAGAAATCAATTCAGCATTGAAAGAGAAACATTTATTTTTTCATATTGTAAATTTCCCAGAGAAGTCTCCCATTCATTTAAAGGTAAACTGGAACTAAAATACACTGTGTTGACCAATGACTGTAAAAACCACAAACTCCATGCTAATAATGACTAGATCTGCCAACAAGGAGGTGTGGACGCTTCTGACATGACTTCTAGAGCTCATTCTCTCAGAGTGTGTATGTTGGATGTGAATTTATTAGAAAGAATAACACAGAAGATTTTGTTCTGGACATATGTTATCTCAAAGCTGGCAGTGGGTCTGGCTAACTGCTTCTATTTTGCACGTCCCTATTTTATTGTGTGCACTCAATGGAGCTTCTAATTTTCATGGAATCAGGAGCTGATTAATTTTAACTGAATTGTATTATACTACAAAAATCATTTCTAGACTTTCGTAGACATGTACAGATAAAAAAAAGATTCAGAGTTATCCAAGCAATTAAAAAAACAACAACACAGGCTCATTGTGAAAACGTACCCCATATACATTTCTGGAGAGCACAAATTATGTAGCCAGAGCTATGTATGGCTGCATTTCGCCTTTATAACGAATGATAGGGATTGGTATGACACGCCCACAGTTTCTGTTTCTTTTTGCGCTTTCCAGCTGACCACTTTTCTCCATGTAGACAGCCTTTTCGTTGTTAGCAGTTTTCCCAGTAGCTCGCCCTTTGCGGCGGCGGATTGAGACGCAGAGAGGAGTTGACCGTGATGACGGGGTTCAAGTGTGGCAAAGAACGATTCCAGAAAGCAGCTAAAATGAAAACAAAAGGCAAAAAATAAAATAAACAAGTACATAACAGGGTGACTACATGGTAAAATCTAAAAACTTGGAAAAAATCAGGCGGTCGTGAGGCCTTTTCTTTTTCTGGATTGCTTTTGAAAACACTGTCGTTGGGTTTGGGGAAGGAGGTGGGGTAATCAGTCAGTGGCCTCTTGTGGATTTATGCAAAAACAGCAGGCGCGAATGGCACTTTCAAAAGAAACTTGAGATCTGAAAAAAGCGTATACAGCAGCCTCTGGTTGATTCGCAAAAACAATAACAATAACTGCAAAACAACTTACCCCCTGGGACGTATTTTGCAATCTCCAGAAATGTACATAGAGGTACGTATCAATAATGAGCCTCGGTTAAAAAATAAAAAAGTTCCTACTAGTTGTGATGACTACATATTACTGATATTTAAGATGAAGTATTCCAGTTGTTGCCACATGACTAATGTGAATAAAGTAAATTGTACCATTTGAAACATTCTGTTTTATCATCCGACACTTTGACGTGTTTTTGTGCTGACTTGATGTTCAGATGCTGATCCCTTAATATATCAAAACGCAGGTAAACTAAATTACTTAAACATTATTTTATTATAGAATAATAGTATGAGTGTACACTGAATTCAGAAAGTACATAGAAAACTATATAAATTGTGTTAATACCAGGAAAAATACAGCAAATAAATGCTGTTTATAAAAAAGTGACAAAGATTAGATAAATATGTTAATCTAAAATGGCTCATTATTCCCCTGAGGTTATGCCCAAACAGCTTTGTTCCCAATTTAAAAAAGGTTTAAAAAAATACCCACATCCAGAAGGACAAATGCATGCAGTATTATACTCAGTCTAATAAAAAAATGATCCCATTGAACATCCTGGGAGTGATATATTGGCCTCACACAGACAGTATAGGAGCTTTCAGTTATTCACTGGCGGCAGGATCAGTTTCATCCTCATGGCGACTTCATGGACGGGCATTTGTTTGGAGTGAAGCCCCTGAATGCTAACCTCATTATTCACAGAAAGCAGGATGGTCAGGATGTCAGCACCCCTGGCAACATACAAATACATACATAACCAAATTAGTACATATAGTTAAAAATAATAAATATATTTACATAGTTTTATCAGTTTGTAATCCTAAAATATTCATACTAAACATGCAAATGCTCAGGACATTCTTATAAACTTACAGTGGACAGTGTTTCTCCAGGTTTCTACAAAGTGACTGAATAAACCAGGAGCCTTCGTCAGGCTTTCTGTAAGAAACGTGTCCATTGGTGGTTGATCTGGCAATCAGGAAATCTGTGTCAGATGGGATCGTGATGTCAAAATCATCGCCATCCACCTCCATCTCTGACTCTCCATCTCCTGGACCATCTGCTTGAGCATTCACACGAAGTTGTTTTCTCTGCCCTCGACATGCCTGTATGAAAAACAGTTTGGGCTTCCCGACTAGCTTTTGGCAGTTGATGCCAGTGAAAGGATCTCGTATTTCGTCAACAGACACAAGACTGCCATCAGTTCCACACACTCCCTCTTCTACGCCATGGGAGAGAACGCAGCACACAAAACAGTCTCCATCTACTGTCCTTCCCAGAGCTTGCAAGATGTTCTTCATTTCAGCTGCTGTTTTATTTCTGTGCGCCACCACCTCGAACCCCAGCCAACGGAAAACTTTGGCTAGGTACTCTGAGAAAGAGGGAAGAGAGAATTTGAGCAACTCCATCCATTCATAAATTATAAATAAATAAATAAATTGTTAAAATGTAAGATTTTACCAAAGATAAACCAAATTTTAATACCTATCAAATGTATTTACCAATAATTAAAGCAAAATTAAAAATCTAAATAAAAATTACACTTTAATGAATGCTGGGTTGTTGTAAACCAACATTATAAACCAACACCAAACACACAACCAACATCAAATATGGCCAAATCCAACGTTGGGTTAATTTATTTCAATTCACTTTACATTACACATATTTGACCCAATTTTTGTCCCCATTTGACATATACGGTTAATACACTACATATATATTTATACAACAGTTTATACAACAGTTCTGTCTGGTTGTTGAATCTGATTGGCTAATAGCGATGCGATATTTTGCCAGTAACATCACACAAAGGCCTCTTCACCCTTCACTGTGAATTACTCCACCCACATACAGCCAGCAACAAGCAAAGATGCTGCAGTTTGACAAATATTACTGTTGTTAGACAACAAAATGTACTTTACAGTTTTTTTTTTGTCGAGAATGTAGTTGTTTAGATTGCAACTATGAAGTTTATTTGTAAAACGTGCCAATTTTTAAATATTTACACTTTCTGAGAGCCAGTTCGTTGGCGGCCAAAGACGTTGTCTATCCACAAGATAAGCCCTTGCTTAGTGTGTTTTCCTGAGCGCGAATAAAAAGCTGAAAAACGGAAGCGTTTGGGTTTTTAAGGTGGACCAAATATAATTAATAAATAAGAAGCTGCGAATAAGAACCTGGATTCAGCCTCATTCCTCCTTATCGCAAACAAAACAGCAGTCTGGTAAGTTAGTAATTGCTCTGTATTTTTTCCAGGTTAATCACTGTGATATTGTAACGGTTGCTTAATGTTTGATATGCATTGTGTATAAAGTCCCCTTTAAGAGGACTATTCCTGTGATTGTTTTACCTTTGAGATGTAAGCACGCATGTATGGGAGCTCAGTTCAGTTCAGCCAGCTTTGAGGAAAAGTGTGGTTGTCACACGCTGAGTGGTCTATCATTACCTTTTTTCAATAATGTAACATTTTATTTTGCGACAAATGTTTGTGTGTATTTTTCTTTTCCTTTTGCCTACTCATTGTCATTGACTAGCATGTATGTAGTCGACAGAACTTGGGAGAAATGCATAAAGGCCAATATGAAGAGCGAAATAGTTTCTGTCTCCTTTTTTTTATTCCATAAAGTCTCCGGGTCACAATACCGACAGCAACAGAGAAATACTGTAATAGACTGTAGGGAGAAATCTCTGTAGACGGATGGCATTTCATGTTACGTTCGGCCTTATAATCTTAAAATGTGAGCAAAATTCAGCTGTTTTGTCATCACCTTAAGGGAGTCACACACCAGAAGCGCACTTCACATTACGCTATAGAGAATCATTTAAACACTAGCTCTAAAGTGACGTTGATGAATTAGTAACGGCTTCTGCTGTTCTGACGTCAGCTGCAGATGTGAATGAATGGCGGAAAAAAGTAGTTTCTAATACAAAAGGGTTTTAGACTCTATGTGTTTGATTTTCTTTTTTATATACAAGATTGTGCCGTCGAACTGTTGTATAAACACAATATCACATTCGTAGCAGTGTGATATGGCTGTATATTAGCACTGCTGGGGCGCTGAGGCACTAGGCCTTTGGCCTCGTGCCAACGCACACCTCCCACCAGTGCTGATATACAGCCATATCGCACTGCTACTCATGTGATATTGCTCATATATATATATATATATATATCAAAAACAAACTTTGATCCTCGTCTGATCCCCTTCTTTCACCCATGCTGGTAAAATCCACGTTATTGATGATTACACAGATCCCTCGTGGATTTTGTGTTATTTTGTATTGAGAGACCTGAAATAAAGCCCATGTAGATACATCAGTGGATAAAGCACAAACGAGATAGCAGCATTGACATCATTTTGAAAGTATAATTAAGAGATATAAACATCACCTTCTGCACTGAAGAAGCAAAAATGGCATGACCCTCTAAGACTGGGAAATTTTCCAATACACAATCCTGCCTTAAAAGATCTATGAATTCTTGACACGTTTCCTCGCCTCTTCCTATGAGTTTGTCAAGCAGTTTGATGATTTTGGTCTCTCTTTCGGAAACATCAGAGAGGTTATTGTAGTCACGCTGAGTGATAAGTTTAGCTTGTTGCACATTCTGCAGGATGAAACTGGCTTCTACAGATAAAGTGTCTATGAGGAAGACTTTATGTTGGAGAATCCTTTGAGTTGATTCCTTTTTACTCATGGTTCAGGATCAACTCTGAAGAACTAGAGAGGAGAAGAACAGAGATGATAATGGAGGTTAATAACTGCACTGTAATGCACCCTATGCATAGTAAATGGTAGTACATTTTGTGCTCGACAGAGTTTAACATTTTTACAAGTTTTACATCAAATACACTTAAGTAGATATCAGATAATCTTTTTTAACCCTACTTTTGACAAGACCTTACATGTTTAGGATTTGCCCTTTAACTGTTTACTGGTAAACCGCATCCGATACACATCAAATGTGCTAAATTTGGCATTTCATCTGATGAATTAATTCAAACTCAAAGACAACTAAACATAATAATGTTTGCATCTTTACTGGCTCAAAAATGGGTTTTAATGCATTGGGATGTCACTGGCTTTAACACCTGATGCTATACACCCACCAGCCACTTTATTAGGTACATCTTACTAGTACCAAGTTGATACTAGAAATATTCCTCAGAGATTTTGGTCCATGTTGACATGATAGCATCACACAGTTGCTGCAGATTTATCGGCTGCACATCCATTATGCGATCTTCCGTTCCACCACATCCCAAAGGTGCTCTGTTGGATTGAGGTCTGGTGACTGTGGAGGCCGTTTGAGGACAGTTAACTCATTGTCATGTTCAAGAAACCAGTCTGAGATGATTCGCGCTTTATGACATGGTGCGTTATCATGCTGGAAGTAACCATCAGAAGAAGGGTACGCTGTGGTTATAAAGGGATGGACATGGTCATCAACAATAATCAGGTAGGCTGGGCGTTGACACGATGCTTAATTGGTACTAATGGGCCCAAAGTCTTCCAAGACAAAATCCCCCACATTATTACACCACCACCACCAGCCTGAACCGTTGATACAAGGCAGGAAGAAACCATGCTTTCATGTTGTTGATAAATTCTGACCTTACCATCCGAATGTCGCAGCACAAATCGAGACTCATCAGACCAGGAAACGTTTTTCCAATCTTCTATTGTCAAATTTTGGTCAGCCTGTGCAAATTGTAGCATCAGTTTCCTGTTTTTAGCTGACAGGAGTGGCACCCGGTGTGGTCTTCTGCTGCTGTAGCCCATCCGTCTCAAGGTTCAACGCTCGCTTGTAACAAGTGATTATTTGAGTTACTGTTGCCATTCAGCTTAAACCAGTCTGGCCATTCTCCTTTGACCTCTGGCATCAACAAGGCATTTGCGCCCACAAAACTGCTGCTCACTGGATATTTTCTCTTGTTCAGACCATTCTCTGTAAACCCTAGAGATGGTTGTGCACAAAATACCAGTAGATCAGCAGTTTCTGAAATACTCAGATCAGCCCGCCGTCGGTTCAAACTGCAGCAGATCGTCTTGACCATGTCTACATGCCTAAATGCATTGAGTTGCTGCCATGTGATCGGGTGATAAGAAATGTATGTTAATGAGCAGTGGGACATGTGTACCTAATAAAGTGGACGGTCAGTGTATATCTATACTTGGAAAAGATGAAACATTAAAATTAGAGCATCTGACAAATTCTCTCATATTTGACGCTCCTTGTTATCATAATTCTCTGCTATAAATGTACTTCCTGGGCAATAATGTCATTTATTTTATAATTGTAATTTCCTTTTTTTTTCCATCCTCCCTCTTAAGGTATGTGTGACTTAAGATAAAAATGCATTATCCCTAAATTTAGATTCATTCATTGAATTTTATTTTATGACACTATCCGTTTGCATTTTTGCAGTTTTATTTAGATATTCTAGCATCTTTAATATTATTATTATCATTATTATTACTATCAACATTTAAAATAATCAGTGTGTTGGCGAGGATTTATAAATAATAAACTCAAGTGGCTGTATAATGACATTTGTACTTAAAAAGTAATGCAATTTGTACTACATAACAATAAAGGGGAAAATACATGTTAATACACAAAGTTACAATGAGTCAATAACCCAATAATAGCTAGTAGTCCTGGCACGTGCACAAAGTGAAATAAAAGCTCTGTTCATATATTATTAACAACAAGTAACACAAACCAGGCAAGTGGCAGCTTGTACTCGCTAGTTTATAAGTTTCTCGAGGTTTGATGTTCACCCAAGGAAACTATTTCATGTCCCAGCGTTCAGGTAAGCTGCGGTTTAATTTACTCGTTATGTGTGAACATTCGTTAACGACATTAAAACTATAATGCGAGTCTGATAAAAGAGCTTTACACGTTCGTTGTTTTCTTTCGTTTTCCTTGTGTAACTTTAAGTACAGTAGTAACTACATTGTCATCTAGCAGAAGCGTTTTGCACAACATACATCACACTTATACAAGTCGTTTGCAAACATCGACATCTGAAATGATCCATAAGTGTAAATTAGACGTGTAGAATGGATGTAATACTTACGTAGAATTCAAATGGGAGTTTGCCTCGCAAAACTGGTCGCGGTGAGTGTTGGTGTGAGTGTGGTTGCCAGATATTCTGGTTTGCCTAGTCTTCTGTTTTTGTATACCTTGATTACTATTCTGCAAAGCAGTATCGAAAATGTTAATAGTCAACACAGGACGTTAAATTGTTACATGAGCATCTTTATGTTTTTCATTCTTAGATGTATAGCTTATTGTTTATTTATTTTTTATAACTTTATTTGTTGTGTATATAAGTTAGCTATGCTAGGCTAATCTATTGGAACTTGGAACATCTCTCTCACGCGACACACACAGGGCGAGAGAGAGGGGGAGATACTATCTGTGACATTACTTTAAAAACCGAGTGTATACTGTAACCAAAACTCAATTCCATTTCATTCATTCATTCATTTAAACAGTTTATCCGAGCAGCAGACTGTTATGGATTTGGATAACATTGGTAAGTTTACTCTCTCAATTATTAAGAATTAAAAATGTCAGACAATGTTGAAAAGAGAGGGATGATAAATGGCAATTTGTGGGTGTATATATGAATTATTATTTATTATTGTTTGTGTTTAAAGTTGAATTTTCATATTAAGCTCAATGTAATGTTATTTATAAAGTAGATTTATCAATTAATAACCAGTCCTGTTTGGGCTAAGTTTGTGTTCTCAGTTCCATTTTATTTTGCAATGTCTATTATAATTGTCAATTTTAATACTGAGTAGCTTTTAAATTAACAGCATGTGCTCAGGAATATGATTTTGTTATGTGTGATGAGTTGTTAATTATTAGAAGTGCATTATGCAGTTATGCACAATGTACTATCATCCCTCTTTTAAGTGCATGTAGCAAGACCGTTGTCAAATATAGTGTGACTCTTTTCCTTTGTAGTCTACTCGTGTTTTTTTATATATTTTTTTCCTCCTCAGGTCTGAATGAGGTTCGTCTTGCAGTTTACAGAGCTGCTCTAAAGCTTCGATCATTGCAAAAACTATGTCAGAGTGAGTTTTCTCTGTTCTGTACATTTTTTGTGTGAGTGTGTGTGTGTGTGTGTACAGGTATATGTGGCTTGTGTAATGACATGGGTATGACTTAGTTGTACTCTTAGTTGTACTCCCTGTATGGTGGTTTACAGGGTCACACCATTTTTTTCATTTTATTGTTTAAAATACATTATGCCTATGGAGTGTCCCTGTAAACCATGTATACAAGTATGTGTGTGTGTTGTTTTTAATGGTTTATGAGGACATTTATATAATAACATGGGTATGACCTAATTATTACAATGTTTGTGTGGTTTACGAGGTGTGGTGTTTTTCAGTTGAAATAAAATTTTTATATGTTTTCCATGCTTTAACAATTAACCTAGAAAGTGTTAATTATTGTGAAACTGACAGAAGTGTTGCAAACTGCTAATTGCTGCAAATTGTATGCACAAAATAGAGAAGTGTCGCAAGGGTGCATAGAAAGGGCAGAGAGTTCTGAGAAAGGACAGGATACATACAGCTGTTTGTGCGTGATCTGAGGAAACATCTGCTAAAGAGAAGATGCACGGAAGGCATGAAAGAGGAAGGAGTTATAACAGACAACTGTAGTATAAAAGGACTGTCTCTGTAAGAGAGTTCAGAGTTGAACCTCTCCTGCGCAGTGTATTGCTTTTGGTTTCTTTCCTGCTTGAGCAAATAAAACTTATAATTTTTGACTGACTGATTCCGAACCCATTTTTGAACATGCACTGGACCCTTTAAAGTCCAACAGAGGACATGCCTCGAGTCCATGCAATTCACAACTGTTAAAAAATTTAACTTAATTGGGGGTTTTCACATTTAAATATGTTACAGGTTTGCTTTGAGGGTTGGGTTTGGGGGTTGGGTTAGGGTAAAAAGTCTATGTAAACCACCAATGTGTGTGTGTGTGTGTGTGTGCTGCAGTGTGTGAAATGTAACCAAATGCATTATGACATAACATTTTTACCTCAGCAACTTATATGCCTCATAATTTTTTTTCTATCTCAGTGAATCTGGTGTCACTGCAGGATTTGCGTCCAATTTTGAACACTTTATGGAGTTCTGGGGAACCAATGATAAAACTTGCTCAAGAAGATGTACAGCAGCATCTAGAAGAGCTATTCAGGAGTATCTCCCCTGAACTTCCTGATCAGGCGGTTACTGAAGCCACAGATCAGACCACCAGGCTTCTCTTTAAACTGTTTGACAGGTGAGGGGTGAATTTCACTTAGAAAATATAGTCTATTTTTGCATTTATGGATGTGTTCCTGAAACTCCCTGCTTTCCTTTAGAGGGCAAACTGGAGTTATTCTGCTGAGGTCAGTGGAGGCTGCGCTGATTGCCCTCTGTGGAGACACTCTCTCAGCTAAACAGAGGGGTTTGTTCCACATTTGTTTCATTTGTATCTCTTATTCTGATTCTGCTCTCAACTTTCTGGATGCTGCATGATCATGAGTGTTGAGAGCTTGTGTTTCTGCAGCTCTGTTCAGACTGGCCGAGAGCTACAGTGGGAATCAGGAGAGCGATAGAGGCTCCATCAGTCGCAGTGCACTCAGAGTTCTGCTGGAAGACCTCAGCCAGGTCAGAAAAAAATCACGGTCTGAGACAAAGAATTACAGTCATTTGTAAATAAAGCTAATTTGTTTCTAAACTCAATGTTCTGGTTAAGGTTCCGGCTGTGGTTCAAGAAAACCATGTTTTTGGTCATGCTGAAACTGCAGTGTCATCCTGCTTTAACGGGGTATGGACATTTTTTAACACTTTTAATGACTAATCGGTCATTTATAACAGATTGTTATAAAACTTGGATCCAGGGATTTCATTGTAATAATGATATAATTTTTGTCAAGCTATTCTCTTATGCACAAGTTTTCCTGCTTGAAAGGAAGACACATCATCAATGGAGTTTTAACTGGATTCCACTCATCCATTTATTGCATCATAAATGCAGCAGAAAGGCAGGTAAAAAGTAGAAAGGTGGAAAGTAGAAAGGTGAAAAACCTTTAAAATAAACAAAAATACAAGATATGTAATTAAATTGCAAATAAACATATATATACAAACATTTGTGAACTTTGTCTGAATTTTCACACAGTATTTTCAAGTATTACACTGAATTAACACTTGTTAAAGCACAATCAACAGTACAGTTTAATATACTGAACTTAAATATTTAGTTTTAAGACATATAAATGAAATGCGATTAATTTTGCTTCTGCAGCAATCAGCTTATGTGCACGTGATCCGCTCATGCATGCATATGAATCACGGTGTTCCGGAGAATTCAGTTCCCCCTGTTCCCCCCTTCACAGCGCATGCGCTAATTCTCAGTAATGACGTCATGCTTTCGCTTCGCTAGTGAATCAATTCGTGTTGGTTTTGAAAATAAAAATAAGTAAAAATCGTGTTGGTTTTGCTGTATTAACAAGCCTAATGTTGATTGCATTAAACATGTTTTATTATATTTAGTAATTGTAATTTTTGCATGCACTCATTAAATGGTGACATTTTTTAATGGTATAATTATGTCTAAACTCTTATATGTTCAGATAAGTGTATTTACAGTGATTTATGTTATTTTTGTGGACTACACAATGACCATATGCATTCACCTGCTTGGGTAAATGGGTACTTTTTTATTTTTAACAATTTTTGTACCTTTGGTTCTTGTTAAATTGACAAAAGCTGTTAAACATTATTTTAATGTTGAGGCAATTGTGGGTAATTACCCTGCATGATCTTTCAGATTGCCTGTGATTGATCACCAGTCATGTGTTGGCAGAATAGGGCTGTGCGATATTGAAAAAACAAAATAAAACTAATATTGCAATATTTCGCTGGTCTGCCTTATATATTGTGATATAAATACAATTTCACCAGATTGGTTAAATAGCTCTGTTAGAAAATAATTCATTATTTTACATTGATTGGCATGATTTTGTAGGGGACTGGTTGAATCATGCATAAAACAATTTACAAGCATATAAAAACAGGGCAAAGACAAAACTGCTGAGATAAACAGTGTTTTTTTTTTTGGAGCATTCAGTACAGAAATTGAATAATCAAATGTAAAATAACACTAGTCTTCTTTATATAAAAAAATAAGTACAATTAATATTTGTTTAAGATATAAAAGTTATAATTTCTTGTGCCTGAATGTATTAAACTCTTTGAAATCACATGCAAATAATACTTTTTTTATTTAATTTTGGTTAAAATCTGCAGCTACTCCACAAATCACATGAACTCTGAACTCCTGTGCTGTTCAACATTGCAGATGTGACTACTGCAGATGGGCACATTGCAATATTAATGCTGATAAGATATATTGTACAGCCTATAATGAAGAATATCATTGCTTAGCTTCCTTTAAACACTTGAAAATGTGCACAAATTTTTGGTTGGTTCGTTTTAAAAGATTTTAGCTTTTTTTGCTAGTTTATATATATATATATATATATATATATATATATATATATATATATATATATATATATATATAAAGTGATAAGCATATGGGTTGTTCAAATAGTAAACTCATTTAATGTATCATCCTTTTAATTTACGCCTACTTATGTTTTTTTTTTTAGTATAACAAAATTGTTAGATTTAAATCTGATGTTAAAAAGGCATTGTATATTGTGTTTTCCAATCCTCAGAAGGTAACACAATTTCCTCTGCTTCGGGAAAATCCGTACTCCTGTGTTTTTAATGTAAAGTCACTTTCTGAAGATACATGACAAGCTACGTAAATATGTCTTTCAAAACAACACAAGTATCACTGTGATTTATCTGAAATAAAACACACTATAATTTGTGCAGTGTAGTATGGTTTATTTTTTTCGACAAGGCAAACTGTTTGAAAGAAACAAGCGAACGCGTGCTAAAAACAGGAACAATACCATAGACACGTGTGTCTATGCAAATAATTACAAAATTTTATAAACTCTGTGATGAAATAAACACTGGGCTTACGAAAATACAGCAAAACAACCATGAACTGTTTCAGTTCGCGAAGTGAATTCATGACGTCATGATTTGTGTACATGGAATCAGCCGTAAGTTGCGCATGCGCTGTGAATGGGGGAACAGGGGAACTGAATTCTCCGGAACAACGGAGCAAAATTAACATCTTAACGTCAGTCAGAAAGCACTCAAATCATTATTAAAATAACAAAAACTATACATTTTTGCTTCATAACATCTTCTAGTTTACAAATAACTATTTGTATCTTGAAGTAATTAAGCAGCGGACAGATAAGCACTGTAGGAGCAAACTTTTCTCTGTGCTGAACTTGAACTCGGATGCTGCTTCATGGTTGATTTGCCCTCAAATACTGACATGCCAGTCGCGATTTTCATGCAGTAACCGAAGTAAAGTTCTCACCGGCTCTTGACGATGGTTTTTTAACTGTTGTGCCTTTTCTTTTGCTCAATTTTGGCGGAGATTCGGCTTTGGCGGAGGTTTCGTTTTGGCGTTTCCTTTTTTCCTTACGTCAATGCCGAACTACTGCATGTCCTTCCGCCTCTCCCTCCAACTGGCGGATGGATTTTTTTTTCTCCTTCTATATTAGTTTGACTTGACTTTTTTAAAAAAAATAATAATAATAATTACCAATGTAATATTAATTAATTATTACATTATTAAAATAAGTATTATATAATTATATAATAATAATAATAATAATAATAAAAGTAATAATAAGTTACATTTTTATGATTTCTTCCTGCTTTATAAACATGGAAAATTAGGTTACTTTTCATTTTATTAAATACATTTTTTAACAAGATTAAAATAATAATAATAATAATTAAAAAAAAATATATATATAAGAGTTTAAATATAAAAATACAATTAAAAGTAAAACTAATAATGGTTTACTACAAAATTACAATAATGAAAAAAATTGTTAGCATTGTCATAAACCTTAATATAGCGAGGTGCACAAGTAATTACATTATATTTCTTTAATTTTACATAATTTTAAATGTACTTTAAAAAACAGGAAAAACACTGTGTAAAAAATACAGTAATTTTATTGTATAAAACAGACAAATTGCTGTAATTTTTCATTAATTATATAATACATAAAATAACAGTCAAGCTGATAAGTTGCAGACATTGTTTTTAATTTTTGATTTAATTTTTAAGAGTTTTGATTATAATTTAAAATAACAGAAGTAATACTGTATAAATAATACAGTAATTTCCCTGTAGAAAAAACTAAAATCTCAGTTATTTGTCTTTAATGATAAAGTACCTAAAATGAAAGTCAAACTGTTTTTTAGAGGGATTTTTTGTCATTTTACTGAGTTTTGAATATAATTTGAAATTACAAAAAAATTACTGTAAAAAATGTATATCAATTTTGGTAAAATTAGTTTTTTTTTACAGTGTATATAGTCCAAATAATATTATATACACATCCTATATTGATGTTTACATGTACAATTACAAAATCTTTACTTTTTATAAAGTATGTAAACATACTAGTGTCACATAATACATATAATAGTGTCACTATTAGGAAATTATATTTACTAATTCATAAAAATTCATTCATAATATAAAATAATAATACAGGTAATATTTACTAATTCACTCATTTAATCAAATATGCTAAAGAACATATATATATATATATATATATATATATATATATATATATATATATATATATATATATATATATATATATATATATATTAGTGGTGTAACGATACACTCAGCTCACGATACAATGTGTATCACGATATAATGTTCACGATTCGATATGTATCACGATATTTGGAATAAAAATTGAAAATTAAACTGAAATGCAAATTTTATTTGAAAAAAATTTAATTACCAAGTAAACTATTTTTTATGTATTTCTTTTGTTTCAACTTGTTAAACTGAACCTTCTTTAAGAAAATAAATTAAACAGGCCTGTCTCTGGAAAATAAAACAATTTAAAAGTTCTTATAAAATATTATTGAAATGATTCAATTCAATTTAACAGTAAGAGCTTAAGGCTTTGCTTGGTCACTTGCGTTTTTTGTGTGTGCAAAAAGTACCTCTGTACTCAAAAGAGTTCATGCTCGTCGTAATCATAACTCTATAATGCGATATGATTATTAAAATACGCTTTCGGTTTCATTTCCACTGCTGTTCATACTTCCCACGCGGCTCCTGAACGATCACTCTGTTCCACAAACTGAATGTTGAATGTTAGTCACAGTGTTGAATGCCGAATGTTAGTCACAACCTGCAGGTTCTGTTCACTGAAGCAGAAGCGTGCGCAGTCAGCTCACGTCATGTGTGATTTTGCGGCCGCCAATACATCATTATATGAAGACAGAATGATATTTTAGGGTGAATTGTACCTTATAAATACAGTATGTGACTCTTTCAATACCATTAGAAGGTATCCATGTCGCTGTGCAAAGAATGTAAATCACTGTGAAGACTTTAAAACTTTGGCTATGTTTGACCCAGTATGCGTGTCAAAAAGCGGATGAGTCTAAAGCAATTACTGTACAACCGAAATGTTACCAGATGTCTGATTTTGAGAGGATGGCCCATCCTCTATTTCAGCTCCACTCATCTTGGTCTGCTAACATTACTGCTGCTGCAATCTGAACTCACGTGCGACAGCAGGTGGAACGTAGCTCACGTGCAAACAGCTCAACTAATAAGAGAAAACGGACGTCATATCGTAATCAAATCGTCATAACGCCACGATGCATATTGTGACATTTTTGCATCGCAATAAATCGCAGAACGATAAACCGTTACACCCCTAATATATATATATATATATAATACTGTGTAATATCAAATATGGGGCTGTATGATACGGGTCTGGGAATTAACATCTCCCTAGAGAAATGCTATTTTTATTAGCAATTTGTAAAAAACAAAAATTATGTAATGATCACACTAAAATAAACAGGTTATACATATATTTTACTGATCTACTTAAATATAATTCAGGCTAAACAAATCTGTAAAGTTGCAAACATTTAGACTTTAAAACCTGGTTTGCTTCTGATATTAGCTCACACAAGTTTAATCGTTTATATGTATACTTGTTTCTCTCAGATAATCAGTGCAGGTGTGACTGAAGAGCATTTTATATGGTGGCTGCAGTCAGAGCCGCGTCTCCTCTTATGGCTGTCCACACTCTACAGGATTTCAGTGAGTGAAGCTGTACAACACAGAGTTCACTGCCATGCCTGTAAAGCCTTTCCCATCACTGGCCTCAGGTGGGCATTTCCAGAGCATTTATCCTTAATGTGGGTTAAATAGCCTAAAGCATGTTGCATGGTTGATAGATGTGTGTGTATATAAAGGTAGTAAAGCATTTGTAATGTGTATTTGTCAGGGATAATATTTTTACTATATTTTACTTTAGTATATTTTACTTTACTAATAAACAACAGTGAAATAAAAGTAAATTCAATCCCAAAGATTAAAAAAATAAGAAAATACAATGCCAAACTTAAATAAAATTGAAAAGAAATCTGCAAATACACGTTAAAGGAATAGTTCACCAAAAAATGACACTTGCGCAATGATGTTGCAAACCAGTTTGAGTTTTTTAGTTCTGTTGAACACAAAAAATATGCAGAAGAATGTTTGAAATATGTAGCCATTGAATATTATACCTTGTTTTACCTACTATTGATGTTAATGGCTCCAGGTTTCCAAAATTCTTCAATATGTACTCAAAATAGTTTGCAACATGTAGTGAAAACGGTAAGAAAATGGTGGCAGAATTGTCATTTTTGGGTGACCTATTTCTTCAATTACAAATCGTAGTACAACTATTATATAGTGAGATGCTAACGGTCTAATCTGATTTAATGATTTATGCTAAGCTAAGCTAAAAGTGTTTCCGGCAGACCTTTAGATCAGCTGAATGGGTTCAAAACACTACTTGAAAATGAACTTTTTTTTTTTTTTAAAAAGTCCTATATTATAGTATATAAATGATACTAAAATAACATTTAGTGTTTGACATGGTCTGACCTCAAACTGTAGGTATCGCTGTCTGAAATGCCTGAATGTACACCTCTGCCAAAGCTGCTTTCTGACAGAGAGACGCAGCAGGAAACACAAGCCCTCCCATCCTGTGCTGGAGTACTGCACTCAGGTCAACACACAAACATATCACAACTTACACATACTATTATAGATACACTGTAAAAAAAAAATCTTAAAAAAAAGGTCAAATGACTGGCAGCTACGGCTGCCAAACAAAAAACATAAAATTACGGTAAAATGTCTTTGTTGAAATGAAGTGCAAAAACTGATAAATCTACCGATATTTTCATTAAAATGTTTACAGAAAAACACTGTTATTTTACATATATTTTCTAGATTATTACGATCAAATCCATTTAATAAAGTTACACAATAAGAGTTTTACAGAGTTTTACACAACTAACATTACAGTTACATTTTATTGAATAGTATTCCTGTAAAACATGTAGAGGTGATATGGAATGATTTAGTTCCAAATCTTAAATGAAACTGTAACGTGAAGGGGACCCTGACAAAGGACTGCAGATCCAAATGCAGGTTTATTACAGAGAGATGGTCAGATAAGTAACAGTCAACACAGGGGCGACCTGCAAACAGATGTATGCAGGGAATCCAGAGTCATGGTAAAATAACAAGCAAATGATTAGTCCCGGCAACGTAAACAATTAACAAACAAAGCAAGGCAAAAGAAGAAAACGCGTCATAATGTTCACAGTAACCATATAACAAGACTAGGCAATTGGTGCGTGCTTCTGTGCTGCTTTTAAAGTCCATGTAATCAGTTCATAACGATCCTCCGATAGTGTGTGTGCAATCAGCAGAATCTGGAACAGGTGTTTATGATCGCTCTTAGGGTGTAACTTTATTGTATGAATTTGATCGTAATAATCTAGAAAATATCTGTAAAATAACAGTGTTTTTCTGTAAACATTTTAATGAAAATATCTGTGGATTTTTTTTTTTTTTGCACTTTATTTCAACAAGGAAAATTTAACCGTAATTTTATGGTTTTTGTTTGGCAGCCATAGCTGCCAGTCATTTGACCTTTTTTTACGATCTTTTTATTTTTATTTTACAGAGAACGTAATTACAATTTATTACTTTAATTTAATGTTATTTCAAATGTACTTTAAAAAAACAGGAAAAAACTGTAAATACTACGTAAATTTTATTGTATAAAACAGACAAATTGCTGTAATTTGTCATTATTTATATAGTACATGAAATAACAGTCAAACTGTTAATTTACAGACATTGTTTGTAATTTTTACGAATTTTTAAATATAATTAAAAAAACTGAAAAAATCCTGTATAAAAAACAGAAATGTCAGTAATTTGTTCTTAATAATAAAGTACCTAAAATGAAAGTCAAACTGTTAATATTTGAATATTTGTCATTTTACAAAGTTTTAAATATAATGTGAAATGACAAAAAAATTACTGTAAAAAATTTAGAGATTTTTTCTGTAAAATTAGTTTTTTTTTTTACAGTGTATAGTAACTAGGGTTTACAGTCCAAAGCTCTTAGCTAGAGTTTCCTAGAAGTTAAAGAAATGTAAATGAATCAATAACTATGTGTGGTTTGTTCAGCCATCCTGGAAGGAGTCGATGGCATCACTGGCGTCCAGCGCTCGATATGCTTTAGTTCCTCGACACACCCGGAGGGAAGCAGAGAGGAAGAGAGCCTTGAGAGCAGGATCTAGTGCAGAGCTGCGATACAGGTACACTGTTTTTTCTGGGTTAACAGTAGATGAGTCACAAATAGTACTTTAGGAGTATACAGATGATCGCATGTGTGTATGTGTGTGTCTGCAGTGCCTCGTCTCCAGCGCTGCAGTTTGCTGCATATGCAGACACACATGATGCTGCTGCTGAAGCAAGTCAGACTGCTGCTCCTGCTGCCGTTACAGTAGAGTCTAAAAGCCTGCAGACAGAAGAGATACAGATCCCTCAGGTAACCCATATATTCTTTATATGTACCAATACAATCTCTCATTTTAATAAAACATTGTAATCTAAATAATGTAATATTGCACAGATATCTTTGTTACATGTACTTACAGTGCTATAACAATAAAAAGTATATAATGCACTTATTCTCAAGCAAACCCTGATTATATAGCAGGTAGTTAAAGGTACATGTAATTAAAGGGATAGTTCACCCCAAAATGAAAATGTACCCACTGTTTACTCACCCATTACTTGTACCAAACCGGTTTGCTGTTCTTTCTTTTGCTGAATAAGATCCTTTGAAGAATGCTGTGAATATGTAACATTTGACTTTCAATGTAAGAAAGAATATTATGTAAGTCAATGGTTACAGAACAAAGAAACTTAAAAATGTTTGGAACCACTTGAGGAAGAGTAAAGAGTCATTTTATTTATTTTTTTAGCCAAAAGTACACTTGCTAGCATGCTAAGAGCACATGGCACTAATGAAATTAGGATTAGTATATTTTTAAATTGTCCAATGTGTGATCAATTAAATATTCTATTGGTAACAGTATTGACAGTTTACCAAAATGTGTAAGATCTTTTTTTAAATAAAATAATTTCTCAGTAAGATCACACACACTTTTTTCAGTGTTTCACATGTTATGAGTGAAAAAAGTGACATCATTTTAGATAATATAGAATATTAGATAATTCCACCAATTTAAAGGCAAAGCATGGTAACAGAATTAAGGGTACTACACACTATGAATCATTTACTAAGCATTAGCATGTAGTGAATTCATTATTTGTTAAGCATTAACTCTACATTAATAAACGTTAGAAGCAGTTTATAACTGCAGCTACAAATGCTCTATTCTTGACTTCCAACCACATTTATAATGTGCTTAATAATTGTTCTTTCATAATTTGTAACTGGTTTATTTTTCATTACTAAATAAAGTATTGCATTATTTACAAATCATTTGTATTTAAGAGTAGTTGGAGGTTTTTAAGATCTTTCAAAATGAGTTAGTAAATGATTAATAACCTATTGAAATTATTGTTTATATATCTTATTATCCAGACATATACTAATAGTTAATATGTATGTTAATAAATGCTTTAATAACTCAACTTCATCCAGTTGTGTGACCTAATCTATAGTGAGAACTATGTATGCTTTATAAATCTCTTATAAATGACAATTAAAGGCTCAGTATCTAATAAATAATAATCTTTGCAATCTTATCTAAAAAATAAAATTACTGTGCAGTTTAAACATTGCCGAATAACAGGAGTGTCAAAATAAAACATAAAACATAACAATTTAACAATAATAGGATGCAAAGCTTAAACTGTACAGTCATTTTATTTTAGATAAGGTTGCCTAGACTTATTTTTACTCGTTACAGTTTTATTTGTATCTTCAAATGAATAGAAATGAATAATGTCATTTATTTTCTTTTTTCCTGCATACTAACGTCTATTAATGTAGAGTTAATGCTTAACAGATAATGAATTCACTACATGCGAATGCTTAATAGATGATTCATAGTGTGTAGTTATTAGAAAGTGTTACAGAATTGAGATGGCGCAGTAGGTAGTGCTGTCGCCTCACAGCATGAAGGTCACTCGTTTGAGCCTAGGCTGGGTCAGTTGGCATTTCTATGTGGAGTTTGCATGTTCTTTATGTGTTCACGTGGGTTCGTCCGGGTGCTATGGTTTCTCCCACAAGTCCAAAGACATGCGGTACAGATGTATTGCATAAGCTAAATTGTCTGTAGTGTATGTGTGTTAATGATTGCTGGATAAGTTAGTGGTTCATTCCGCTGTGGCGACCCTAGATTAATAAAGGGACTAAGCCAAAAAGAAAATGAATGAAAGAATCAATAAAGATTTAAGATCACACATTTTTGTTAGAAAAGGTTGCATTATTAGGACAATTAACATTTAGAACTTATAGAAATAAAAAATATTGCCAAAAGAAAACTAAAATAAAATGTTTTGCTAGGGCAGTGATACATGATGGAAAAAAAAGCACAGACAAATTTGAGAAATGATAATTTTTGGCAACATGAGTCACTTTTTACAGTAAATATTGTATTGTCATGGCATGTAATATCTAGTGAGCTATGAAAATAATCAATACATTTTATACACAATCAAAAATCAAACCTTTTTTTTTTCAAGCTGAAAAAAATGTTGGCTTTGGACACCAACTGTGCCTATAATTATAGAACCACTCGCTTAGACCTTGCAAATGTTGTAATAATTTTGGAATATATAACCTTATAGATAACCACAAGACTAACATATTAATAACACACCCTAAAAAATATACATTTTGATTAATCATCTTGCTAGATTATCATGATGCATAATAAATGATCAGCTTATGACTACCTTTATATCTATGGTGTTTCAGAGAGAAACAGCTGAACTTCAGAAAGACATCAGTGTTACCCAGAAGGCCATGCGAGATCTGCAGAGGGATAAATGGTGAGCCCTTTTCTAATATAAATCGTACTGAAAGAACTGAAAAGATTGCATTGGAGCTCAATGTGGGTGTATATGTGTTTCGGCATGTTATGATCAGGCTCCTGGAGAAAGAGTTTCAGGTGTGGAGAGTCGCAGCTCAGTCAGAGCACGATTCATTAGAGGACAAATGCTCTGAGCTGAAGAGCATGATGGAGACGCTCAACCAACACAACCAGCATCTGGAGGAAGAACTGGACACAGTCAGACATGTGAGAAGCGGCATGAAAAAGTTTCATCCAGGCTTATTTGCCAACTTTAAAGGAACACTTTACAAACAAGCTCACTTTACAACTCCTTTAAACAGTTGAGTTGTCATTTTTGAATCCATTAAGCTGATTTCCGAATTTGGGGGGAGCACTTTTAGCTTAGCTTAGCATAAATACATGAATCTGATTAGACCATTAGCCTTAAAAAAGAGTTTAGATCATTTTCCTACCTTAAGTTTGAGACTTCTGTAATATCATTGCACCTACTACAGCCATGGTAAAGCACGGCAGTAGAGTTCCTTGATTATTACACTGGAATAAGAGTTGTTTCTTGCCATATCGGCCTAGAAAATAGCAACTTTTCATTTTCACATTTTAAAGAACAAACCCCAGATCTCTCCCATCCCAGCAAATAATAATAAATAAACACAGGTGAAATGCAAATACATATGCACATCCACAACTGTACAGATACTTACAGTATCTTACTAATCATCAGTGGTGTAAAGCAGGGGTTCTCAAAGTGGGGGTCGGGACCCTTCGAGGGGTCGCGGGACAATGAAGGAGGGTCGCCTGGTAATTTAAAAAAATCTATTTATTATTATTAAATCATATAAGAATGACCATATTTTATCCATAACCTACTGAAGAGAAAAATATAGTCGCTTATAATTACTATATAGTTACTATAGTAGCTTATAGTTACTAGTTCTATTGGATTGCGACCCCATTGGTAATTACATTATATTAAAGACACAGCAATAGCGTCAGATGCAGCAGATTGATTTTATAATACCAGGTTAAAGTTTCTAGCCCATTTACAGCACTGACATTAAACGAAGAATATACCTGGGTGTTTTGGTGTGTGTGTAACATTACATGCAAGGTTTCTGTATTCATAACCAGGATATTGGGGGTCGCGAGTCACTGGCATCGTCATATTAGGGGTCGCAGGCTGAAAAGTTTGGGAACCTCTGGTGTAAAGTAACTAATTACAAATACTCAAATTACTGTAATTAATTACTTTTTCTCAGGAATTGTAATTTACTGAGTAGTTTTAAAAATGTGTACTTTTACTTGAGTACATTTTTAGTGCTGTATCTGTACTTTTACTCTCACTACTTTCCTTCAACCTGCAGTCACTACTTTATTTTTTCTTGTATTTTTTCATGGGGATTAGAAAAATCAGTATATCCTGTAAATCCCGTATATCCTGTAAATCCTGTAATTCCTGTCCAATCAAATCACACATAGAAGGTAAATCGCCTCATAATGAACTACCTCAAGACATGGGCGATTTATAAATGCAGCATGTTTGGAAGCGTTAAGTGTCCAAGAAGATGTCCAAAATCAATATCAGTATTTGATGTCAATAGGATGTTGGTTTAAGATGTTGGCTCGACATTGGATTTTGGTCACTTTTTAACACAACCTAAAATCAACCAAATATCAACATCATATAACATTGTTATTAGACATCAAAATAATAGTATGCTTAGATGCTGGCTAGACACTGAATTTTGGTAACTTGACATCACAACCTAAATCTAACCTAATATTAACGTCATATGACGTTGTGTGCCTGCTGGGCAAAAACTACATGCACTACAGAATGTTACGTTTACACACATCCAAAAATTACAGGTAAACGCATCAGCTTTTCACAGCATAATACTCACTACTCATGAGTACTTTTAAAAGGGCTACTTTTTACTTATACTTTGAGTAAAATTTACAACCGATACTTTTACTCTACTTGCACTACATTTTTAGGCAAGTAATGGTACTTTTACTTGAGTATGCTTTTTCAGTACTCTTTCCACCACTGCTAATCATATGGTACTAATGATACTATTCATATTCCTCCACACATATCCACAAGTCCAGCCAAACATCTGCATATGTACAATACATATACAGCATATATACATGTGCATATATACATAATTAATTACAAGAAGAAAAAAAAACAGAAAAAGGAAAAGAGATTAAAAAAATAATAATGAATAATAATGAAAATAAAATTAATATTAATAATAAAATTTGGAAAATGTTATTGGATATATGAATATCTATACATACGCAATTATTGAAAATTTGTATTTTGTACACATTGCTATGATTCATGAAATCTTTCACACCACTCTTTGAAAATGTCTTTGATTTGCCTGCAATCTCATATCTAATCTTTTCCATGTGTAATACATTACAAACTCTGTAAGCCAGGGGTGGCCAACCCTGTTCCTGGAGATCTACCTTCCTGCAGATTTCAGTTGCTACCCATATCAAACACACCTGAAACAATTAATTAGGACCTGAACACCATGTGATCATTACAGGCAGGTGTGTTTGATATGGGCTGCAGGAAGACAATCACCTCTGTATATTAGTAAAGCATTAGTTAATGCATTATAATGCATTATAACTATGAAGAATAAATGCTTTACAGGATTATTCATACTCAATGTCAGTCAATACATCAACTAATGGTCCATTATTCTAAAGTGTTACCAATAGCTATTTAGGAATGACATCAATTACAAAGCAATACAATAATGATCATCTCATGTGATCCAAAAATAAATAATCGCAGGCATAACAAGCAACACATAACAAATTATTTAACTGTATATCCTTGTCATTGTCCTAGTTGTTGAGTCTGAGGCACAAAGAAGAGCTCAAAACATCCCATTCAAACCTTCAACTAGAACAAGATGGCAGCATTAATGAAAACAACTGGACACAACCTGGACTTTTAAAGCCTCAGGAAAGCTCCAGCACAGAACACGAAGTAGAGGAGAGAGGAACACGTCAGGAACGAAGGTTTGAAGAGGAGGAGGATACTCTGTATGAGCTTTCAGAGGACATCTCCACTAATCTGGACGACTCAGAGAGTATTCTGCCGCAGGACGTCCATACAGCTTTAGCACAGCGAGAAGAGGAGGAGCTACATGAAGAGGAGGAGGAGCTACATGAGAAAGAGGAGGGGCTACCAACAGAAGAGGAGGAGCTACAACATGACAGACAGGATCCTTCGTTTTTTTATGGATGCATGTCGGATTTAGCACCGGACGGACACTCGGATGATTCAGAGATGGACGATGAGGAGGATCTCTGCGAGCTTGTACAGAGACTTCGAAATGAGCTTTCTCTATATACAGCCTCAGGTTTCTGCAGTTTTTGTTATTATGTTTGCAATTTTTTAAGTTTGTAATGTAAGGCTAAATGTTAAATGTAAGGTTTAAATGAATCATTTAATACAATATATGTAATATTTTGTAGGTCCAGCCGAAGTCAGAATTATTAGTCCCCTTGTGTATTATTTTACCCACTTTCTGTTTGACAGAATGATTTTTTCAACACGTTTCTAAACATAATAGTTTCAACAACTAATTTCTATTAACTGATTTATTTTATCTTTGCCATGATTACAGCAAATAATATTTTACTAGATATTTTTCTAGATACTATAACGATGGTTCTGTAGACGATCAAAAAAAAATTAGCTTAGGGGGGCTAATAATTTTGACCTTAAAATGGGTTTTAAAAAGTAAAAAATGATTTTATTCTAGCCCAAATTAAACAAATAAAAAGAAGAAAAAATATTATCGGAAATACTGTGAAAAATTCCTTGCTCTGTTTAATCATTTAGGAGATATTTGGAAAAGAAAAAGAAATTCACAGTATATAAATAAATTTGACTTCAACTGTAAAATAATCTCGCTGTCTTACATTTTTCAAATGTATCAAATTAAATTAGATTAACTTTTTAGTTATCTGAAAATTAATCAAACTGACTAAAAATAATAAGTTAACCTTTGTATAACTTGTAATTTAGTTAAAGCAGTGTTTCTCAACCATGTTCCTGGGTGTCCACCAGCTCTGCACATTGTCTATATCTCCTTAAGCAAACACACCTGATTCAGATCACCAGCTCATTAGCAGAGAATGAAAGACCTATAATGGGTGTGACAGACAAAAGAGACATCCAAAACGTGTAGTGTTGGTGGACCTCCTGGAACATGGTTGAGAAACACTGGGTTAAAGTAACTTGACTTTTTGTCATTACATTTTGTACAGTGTAGGCATACATTTGAGGACACATTTATTAGCCATCCTTTGATTTTTGTTAGGTTTTTTTTTTTTTTTAGATATTCGAACACTGCAAGGAAAAGTTTAATGTTGTATTTTTATTTTGGTGTAAGTATATATGAAGAGTTCAGATGCAAAAACCTTTACTTGCTCCATTAAAGGGGTGGTCTACTATGATATCATGTTTTAAACTTTAGTTGATGTGTAATGTAGCTGTGTGAAGATCAACAACAACAGAATCTCTGAATATTAAACGCTCAAAGTTCAATGCAAAGGGAGATATTGGCTTTTACAGAGTTAGCTTAGCGAAGCCTACAGTGAACCAAGTTTGGGGACTACAAAAAAATACATCCGGGTTAGTGAGATCATAAACCTTTAAGACTACACGCATAGGACAGCAAAGGGGCGTGGCCAGATTTGCTGTAATGTTATAACAGAGACGCTTCCTGGTGAAGTGGAGCCTATCCACGAATCACAGCACCTTGTGTTAGCTGGCCAATCAGAGCCTCTTGAGTGCGGGTCTAGGAAATATGACAGTTGTTTTCAAGTTAGCGGAGTAGCTGTATATAGTAAGATATATGAAACAATAATATGATTTTCTTCAAATGAAGCATGAGCACACATTGCTTTGCATCTTACGTATAAACACAACCAAGCCATAAAAATACACTCTGGACCACCCCTTTAAGATTATCAAATTATTATTTTTCAATTAGCTATAGAACATACCACTGCTGTCCAATGACTGCCAAATAAACCTAATTAGCCTATTTAAATTAATTAACTTTACTAAAGTGAACTTAATAGTATAGTGCTAGTAATATTATAGTATTAATACTAAAGTGAGCTGAATACTATAGGAACTTGCAAAATATTATGAATAAACTAGTATCTAGTCAAATATTATGTACTTTCATCATTGCAAAGACAGTTATTAGAAATAAGATTTTAAAACTACTATGTTGAAAATCTCTGTTTAACAGCACTTGGTAAATCTTTGAAAATGATTCAAATATCACAGGAGGGCTCATCATTTAGTTTTTAACTGCATTTATATTTTAGTGATATAGTTATAATTCTATAATGAATATAACTACTGTCCTAACCTTAACCTTATTAACAATAGAATTTTTAATACATAATTTAAAGTAGGACCATTAAATAAACTGTATTTTGTGTTTTATATATTTTTGTATTTTACAATATTTATTAAACATTTCTTTTCAAATGTACAATTCTTTTAATAAAAGAAATAATAATAAATCAATATTTACATTGAGTAGATCTGAATTGAAGTTTTGTGTGTTCTCTCCATCAGGGTCAGTCTGTCTCCAGAAAGAAATGCTGATGACGGCAGCAGAGGGAGTCAGAGACTCCGTTTCACATCTCGTCACTTCTGTAAAGAGCTCCAGTTTGGCATGATGGTGACAATCACAGCTTGCAAACAAACTGTGCCTCACATTTGCACTAATTACATTTACATGTCATTCATTATAATAAAGAGTTTGGAATTAAAGGATTAGTTCACCCAAAAAAAGAAAAGAAAATTCAGCTATTAATTACTCACCGTCATGTTCTTCCTTCGTTCATCTTCTGGAACACAAGTGAAGATATTGTAGATGTAATCCTGGAGCTCTCTCATCCTCCATAGACAGCAATAGCTGTTTTCATCCAAACATGCTATTTAAATTTATGCGTAATTAAATTTGTTTGGTACAAGTGTTTCTATCGTAGTTTGTGTATTTTTTAGGTTTATGTGCATTCAATTTTGATGGTTGTTTGTCTCCACACATTGGTTACACAATGTAATTGCTTTCACCAGCATCAAACATTCACTAATATAAACATCAGTGTTTATATCTGAACTATAAACTGTTCTCCAAGAACTTCTGTGTTATTTAATTGTGTATTACTAACTGAAAAAAGTGTAAAAACAGTCTCTCTCGATCAAACACAGATTTGAATGCAGCGCTTCGAAGGATTAAGAAACATGCAAATCATTATCATTAATCATTAATGTTGCGTGGGTTTAAATTGAGATCACAATCTTTTAATGTTTAATTGTGCAGCTTTATGCTGAACACATTATTGTAAGCTAAACAAGCAGTGACAGAAAACACCTTTATTTAAAAACCTAAGAAAGCATTTAGGTCCCACCACAACTTTTACCATCATCATCATATTTCACAGGGAAGCCAAAATGCTTTCAACGATACAGGAGGCGATCTCTCTGCAATTGTAGTTAATTAATGTTGGATTAACATACAAGTTTAAAAAATGTTAATAATGCGCTGGTCAAGTGCGTTCAGAACTGTGGGTTGTGATTTGTTCGGATCACCGTTACACTCCTAGTGCACAAATGTGTTCTTGGAGCTTCGTTTGAGTACAGTTGAACCATTGAAGTCACATGGAATGATTTAGGTTCTTTTTCTAGACTTTGAGCTCCTCTGGGTCATTTATGAGTAGGCAGAAGTTCACAAATATTCAAAAGTAAATTGAGAAAATTGGTTTTATCAACTCAGGCTCATACTAATTACGTATTGATACATACATTTCTGGAGAGACAAAATACATCCAGGAGGTAAATTGTTTTTTGAAGTTTTTGTTTTCGCAAATCCACCAGAGGTCGCTGTGTATGCTTTTTGAGATCTTAAATTTCTCTCGCTAGCACCATTTGCGCCTGCTGTTCTCAGGTAAATCCACCAGAGGTCACTGTCGACTGATTGAGTGACTGACCAATCAACTGACCCACCCTCCCCATCCCTTAACCCAACCGATATATGTTTTCAAAAACACAGATTGACTCGCCCACCCCCTTCCTTAAGCCCAACCACAGTGTTTTAAAAAGCAATCCAGAAAAAGCAAAGCCCTCGCCTGATTTTTACCATGTTTTCAGATTTATCACATTCTCACCCTGCTATTCACTTGTTTATTTTATGTTTTGGCTTGTTTTTGTCTTACTCGCTTTCTGACACCGTTCTTTACTAGACTTAAACTTTTAATTCTTAAATTCTTAAAATTCTTGTGGAGTTGTCAACTCCACTGTGCGTCAAGTACATGTTGAGTAACTGGACAAACTGATAACAGCGAAAAGCCATCCATACGGAGGTAATTGGTCAGCTAATAAGCGAGAAAAGGAACGGCGTCATACCGTCATGTAGTGTTCATAATAATGATGAAATGAAGCCATAAGTAGCTCTGGCTACATAATTTGCGATCTCCAGAAATGTCTACAGGGCTACGTTTTCAGAATGAGCTTATGTTGGGGTTATAGTGAATGTACATGCTGTGCTTTTAAAATGATTTTTTAAATAGACTTTAAATCCTTTTTTCCATAAACATTGTTATTTTGAATATATTTTGTATTTAATACACAATAAAGTTATTATAATATGTGTGACGATTGGCAAAGGACGAATGAAGAAACGAGAAGGTGAATTTTTATCAATTTTATTATCATTATCTGTTGTTTTTGGCGATGTTTCCATGGGAACATGAGATGGCTGTAAAAGGGCTCAGGGTTTAGAAGATGAGTTCAAAAACCTGATGGTGTAGATCAATGGTAGTATAGAAAAACACCCTCTCTCTCTCTGCTCATATTTCAGTGAAATCGGCCAAAATACGAGCTCCCTCTTATGCAAAAAGCCCCGTCCAATTAATAATATCGCAAGTGCCTCAAGTTTATGCTGTCCCACACAGATGACAATGACGTTTGAGTTTTTCAGAAGCTGAGATTTTCATAGAAACATTCATTTTAAGTAATCAGAAGCTTATTATAATGTCAAACATAGATGGCCGAGCATATAAAAGACTGCCTTATTAATAATCCGCTAGCTTAAGATCAATTTCATTGTTAGTCTCGGTTGAGAATTCTTTACCAAACCTTTGGGTTTGTGCAACGTTTTCCCCTTTGCATAGTAAGTAAATGTTAACTGTTTTTTTTTTTTTTCCTTTGACATGCAGATACCTTGAAAAGCGCAGCAGGCTGTGTGGGCTCCGCCCCCAGTGCAATTACATCATGCAGCTCTCTGATTGGCCAGTTACGGCTTTCAGGTCAGGGCAGACCTACAGGGCCCAGCCAGTTTTGTTCTTTCATTTTTTTTCTCTCTTTTAAGGGGAATTGATGTCATCAGGCATATATAACTGTGGTGATTTCATCATGCAGCTGTATACGCTGCTGGCCAAATGGATTTTTCTTCTTTTTTTTTTTTTTAACTTTTTTTTTTATCTGGGTGTCTTCATTAATACTACAGAAAATGGCTGCAATAACATGCTAAAAAAAAGACTGCCTTGAAATGTTTGTCCGAAGAAGATATGGGTCCCTCTCGTTCGACATCATGGTAAAACACACTCACATGTGTCACCAACCTACTGGAACTTCAAGTCATTCTTCTTTGGAACATATGTTCTTACATTGGTGTCCCTCCTTTGCCATGCGAGGTCCACAGCTGAAGCTGGTCATGCCTGGGAACCGGAGGTAGGGCCGTGTGAACCGGAAGTCATGCCCCGATGAGTGCTTCCATCCTCTATCTGTATTTCGGGGATGCTCAGTGTGGATGCTCGGGACCAGAGGGCAAAGGAACAGGGGGGGAAGGGGGCAGCGCTAGAGAAGCAGTTCTATGTGACATCAGATGAAAAAATGATTGATCATTCAGTCTTCTCTCGCTTTGTCCTTTTTTTTATTCAAGTAATGCCGACGCCGTCAGCAGCAGGAGAGGGTACAGTCCAGTGGGTTCCCACTGAACCCAGGGGCACACTAGGCAAGGGTGCAGTTCTCTTAGCCTTTAGATGGCACTGGCGTTAGGGTCGTATCGTCTTTTCTTGACATTTCTTGGTGTTGAGGACAAACAGGACAAAACAAACAAAAAGGGGTTAGTGCGGGCAACGCCAGAGATATCAACATACAACTTGCTGCCCATCGTACCGCCTTACCCGCAGCAACCACCTACTAGATGTTTGCTCAGATTCTTAATTAGAATAATTAGCTAGTTGTAATGCTTCGTTTTACTCTTGACATCAGGGATGTCCAGTCATGCTCCTTGGAAGGCAACTTTCCAGCAGAGTTTAGAGTCAACTTTAAAAGGATAGTTCACCCCAAGATGACTGTTTACTCGCTCTCAATTGATTCCAAACCTTTGGGTTTCTATACACCGTTAAACATTAAAGAAGATATTTTGAAGAAAGCTGAAAACCTGTAACCACTGACTTCCATAAAAAACTAACCGTAGAAGTAAATGGTTACTGACAGGGCCTAAAACGAACACTCCACAAGCACCAAATCCAAGTAAAACTAAGAGCTGAAGATTATTGATAGCAGTTCTAACTGCCAGTTTGCAGTTGAGGTTTTTATGAATTACAACACAATATAGTGTGAACTACAGCTGAGATTTGCTTGTTCAGTTTTTGCATCTGGCTAGATCATGTACCTTGTTGACCAATCAGGTTTGATCATTCTGCATCCAATTACCTCAAAGGATGGTAATATCCGGGAAAGCAAGAACAGTGTTTGAAAGAACTGACTGCTATTTTCAGTGAGTGACCGCACAAAGACACTCAAAAATCAGTTTTCAATATTCGCTTGTTAAGTGTGACATCACGTAAAGCAGCTTTTGGGTCCAAGAGCTCTATTAGACTTTATGGGGAGTCTTATCAAATGCTAATAATAAACGTTATATGACTACATGCCTAATATCAGATGGGCAGATTGGGATAAATTGTGTATAAATGGTTAAAATATTGGTGTCTGTGATGAAGCAAGTCCAGGGGCTGAAGTGTACACTATGATTTTTTTTTATTTATAAAATTCACTTAATTGTGTGATATGACTAAAAATGTCCTAAACTATTTTTTTCTCAGTTCAAATGAGTAGCGGCTTGGACCTGGAAATAGTATTCAATCCGTCACAGGTACGTCACGCCTTAACAAGTGGATACCAGTATTTATATACACTAGCCCTGTCTAAGGATGAGGGATAATGGGAATGTGTGATAGCTGATTTAACTGTCTGGCTTTCAGTCAATAAAATTAATTCATTCACTGGTAAAAAAAAAAAAAAAAAAAACGGGGGAAAAAAGTGAACAATCCCATTAATCAGTTTGGTTAGATTTATTTCTTAAAAAGTGCCTATGATGCAAAATCAACTTTTGGAAGCTGTTTAGATAAAACTGTGAAGGTATAGTGTGTCCACAGTCATACTGGAGTTATAGAAACAGAACAAGTCTCTTTTTAAAAATGTCCTGAATTAAAATAGGATACAAATCCCAGTGATTTTGAGGCTTACTGCAAGGAGATTTAGGAATGCGTTTTTCTCCACCCACCATATCGATTGACATATCCACAAAACAGGATTTACAAAGAAACTGGGATTAAATTAACTGTTTCGACTCTCTGTGATCATTCTCTGTCACTGACTGCTGTTTATCTGACGTAACACATGAGAAGCAGACACGTACGTGTACCATCCTTTGAAGTAATCGGATGTAGAGGGAGGGGAGAACCAGCTTATTTGCATTTAAAGGCACAGGCAACAAAAACAGCTACACTTTGCTCTGAGCCCAGAATGGGCATATTTTAGCATTGTATAATAAATAATCTGATGAGTATTTTGAGCTGAAACTTTACAAACATACTTTGGAGACACCAAAGACTTAACTTACATCATGTAAAAGGAGTAAAAAAAGAAGCCCTTTAAAGCATTGATAAACTAAAAACTACTGTGAGTAAATTAGTAATAATATTACTGCCTGTTTCTGAATGGCTGGTTAAAAGAAATTTTGGTTGGTAAATAGTCTTAAAAATAATAGGCCCTCTCATACAGCTGGCGCAATAAGGCGCAAGACGTGTTTGGCGCAATTTGTTGCTATTTTCATACTTGTGCAACCCTAACTTTCCAGTTTTGCGCCACATTGTTTAAATAGTAAATCCATTTGCGCCACTGTGTGGACTCATGGGTGTGCAAGTCTAGAAAGAAGGTGTGTTAAGGCCCATTGTTGGTGCGTTGCTATTTTGATGAACTAAAATAGACTGCGCAATTGAAGCTAAAAGTTGGCCAGCACTGAGCGTGTGATTTGTGCGCCCTAAATGAGTACACATTGCTTAATACACAAAGCCTGTACAGCAACACACAAATATCTTTATAAATAAAACTAAAAATTTAATAATTACAATATTACAAAAATTATTATTTTCTACATAAATTAAAAACCACTGCCTCCATGCCTTCTACATCCCAGGGGGCTTTTATGTAAATTTGCATTTGTATAATGTTATTAATATTAGCAACATCATTTATTATATGCAGATTTATATTTGTTTTATTAAAAGGATTTGTTCACCTATCAGGTTTTGGAGACGTATGCATCACCATATGGATCTTAAGAATACGACTTGTGTTTGGATATAACTACCACCTCTATCCACACTACGGTATTGTTCATTTATTCGTTTGTTGAAATAGTTTTGAAACAAAACTTTGGCTTAAACAAAATTAAATATGTAGGCTAATGGATGTCTTTTGTGAAGTGTGTACAACACCGTTTCCTTACCCATCAAAGTAAAGGAGTAAAGAGTAAAAGTAAAGTAAAGAGAAAGTAAAGAGGCCGAATGGAGGAGGCTCCTCACGCTGCAGATGCCCTGTTTCAACTGTTTTTGCGCTAGTGAAGTGCTCAGTTTTTCCACTTACAAAGTCCGCCATGTAAATAGCAAATGTGCCAAAGTGCGACGCAACTCACTCTTAAAGGTAATGGGAGACGAGACTCTGATTGGTTTAATGCACGTTATACACAAGACACACCCATAACTCAATAAGAGAATAAGCACAACCCTGTTAGACCATGTGCCGTGGCACTATCTGTATTTTTCCGTCCTTAATGCGGTTACGCTTTAGACTTTGCACCTAGACCGTTAAAATAGGGCGCACATTTTCAGATATGGCTGAACTATCCCTTTGAATGAAGACGTTCAGACTCATAAAAAAACTCCTAGGCAAGCCTGGCTGGAGCTAAGATCTGCAGGACAGGTGCCCTCCAGGACAGAACAGCCCAGCCTAAACGCATCTGGTTGCGGTGGGTAAAAGCGGCAGTCCTTCGCAGCGATCGCTGACTTCAGGTGAGTATGTGTTAGAAAAGACAACAAGGGATGTGGAAAGAACATTACCTCCTGGGAGAAAAACATGGACATAGACATAAAGAACAGCAAGAAAGAGAGTGTACAACATCGAGGGTCAGAAAAGGACGTTACACCCACAACATGAACGACGACGATACCACCAGGAACAACAAGAAAGGCAACAAGAACTGCAACAACACCAACAACGACAGGGGTTTGACACAACCTCCCCGTAGCGTGGCTTGATGTGGGGCATCCCAGCAGTTTAACATGCACCTGTCCATAGAGAGGTTAGGTGGGAGACGCCACTATCGCTGTGTAGGGGGGAAAGGGGGGTGGGGGTGACTGGGGTAGCATGCAGGTGCAGTGCAGCGCGTGTGTCTGTACCAGGTCTCTGTGAAGCAGGCAGTAAAGGCAGCGGTGCCGGGCGAGTCCGGGTGGGGGGTGAGGGCTCTTGCTCTGTTCTAGGTTTTCAGGGGGGCCCAGGGCCTTCCGGGAGATAAGAGGGCGTGGCAGCCAGCCATGGCACAAAGGCTGCCTACGACACAACCTCCACCCCTCTCCGCTCAAACTCTCACCCTTTCAGACAACGGAGGGGGGATTGAGAGAGAGATCACGGCGAGGAGAGCGGGTCAGAAAGTCGTCATCCCGTCCCGTCCCATCCCGCCCCAACAACCCACCCCGCTTCTCAAAGCAAGGAAAACAACAAACAACCCTTCCCTTCCCTTCACTTGAGGTGAGCCCAGCCTTTGTGCGATGCTCTGATAGCACTCCGCTTTAGCTCTGGCTTGGTGCCAGTCTGCATGCAAACTCTAAATGGGCTCAGTCAAGATGCTATGTGCAAATGAGCATGCTGCGGTGAGCTACGTTTTCCTGGAGGACCTCCAGATCTCAAAGCTAGCTTCCCAGAATTTCCTCCTAGCTTAAAAAGGTTCTACAAGTCCGCAGACTCACTGCAAAAAATGCTTTTTAATGTTTCTGTCTTGTTTTTAGTCCAAATATACATACTTAGATAAAGAAGCATTTGATGGACAAGAAAAAAAATTGTTTTGTTTTCGTAAAAAATACTAATAGTTTTTCTATAAAATATGCTAATTAATCTGCCAGCGGAGTGAGTGAAAAAACATACTTTAAAAGCACAGGTGTCAAACCCAGTTCCTGGAGAGCCACAGCTCCGCACAGTTTATTTCCAACCCTGCTTCAACATACTTACCTGTAGGTTTCAAACCATAAGGACTCAATTAGTTTGATCAGCTGTGTTTATTTGGGTTGAAGCTAAACTGTGCAGAGCTGCGGCCCTCCAGGAACTGAATTTGACACCTGTGCTTTAAAGAGTCACGAAACACCAAAACACATTTTTTTTCCATTTTGTTCAGTTTATTCATGACAATTTTATTTTGTATAATGTTATTATTATTAGCAGTATTGTTTATTGTATGCATATTTACATTTGTTTTAATAAAAACAAGTTTAGATTTGTCCACCTGTCGGGTTTTGGAGACGTATGTGTCACTATATGGATCATAAGAAAAGGACTTGTGTTTGGATATAACTCTACCACCTCTAACCACACTACGGTATTATTGTTCATTTATTCATTTGCTGGAAATTAGAACTGATTTTAGAAATAGTTTTGAAACAAAACTTTGCGCTTCAAAATTAAATATGCAGACTAATGGATGTCTTCAGTGGAGTGTGTACAACACCGTTTCCTTACCCATGAAAGCAAAGGAATAAAGTAAAGAATAAAAGTAAAGAGAAAGAGGCCGGTTGGAGGAGGCTCATTCTTTATTCTCGTGCTGTAAATGCTCTGTTTAACTGTTTTCTCACTAGTGAAGCGTTTAGTTTTTTCTACTTACAATGTCTGCCATGTAAATAGCAAATGGCAGATTCAACTGGGGATTTTTTGAGCTGTTGACAGTGGTATACGTGTTCCACACTGCTAAAAACACTATTAGGACATGTATGTATATGTATTAAAAATAAATTAAAACGTTTTTGCGTTATTTCGAGCAAATTCATTCTTCTGGTTTGAAAATAATTTTTGAAGGTACGTCACGGTGATCAGATCCTTGTGTGTAATCCAGCATGGAGACTGAATGTCTGTACCGGCAAGTACAACGTGACGTGTTTGAGTGTGCGGCATAAATTTATGAGAAAGTCTTGGTTCAAACCAATCAGCGCACTCTATTGTGCAGGACGTGCAACTTAATTAATATGCATAATAGCTTCGAAGACTGTTTTTACCTGTTACAGTGTTGCCAAAACAAGTGGAAGAAGAAGAATTGTTTGGAGACATGGGTCATCAGTGTTGCCTTTATAAATCTGCTGCAACAAAGGTTTTGTTTTCATTTCCCGCTATGAAAGCGCAGCTGGACTCATGTGAATTACAATGCTCTGCTAACACGCAACAGTAATACGTTTGTAAGGAACATTTTTTACCCGAGCGCTTTTCGCATCTGGAAATGGAAATCCGGATTTGCTACTTGTCTCCTTTTAAAAAAAGATGCGGTTTCAGTTGGTGTTAATTGTCCTATTTCAACAGATTTGGTAAGTGTGTGATCAGTGTTCTTTGTTTATGTTTATTCAGATGGCAAAGTCAGTATCGTCAGCAGTACTCTTTCAGTGTTTAAAGACATACCTTAGTCAAAATTATTTAGTTGCTAAGTTGACAGCATCTTAATATCACTACAATATAACAGACTGAAAGATCGCATTACAAAAAGGTCGTGTGATTTTGTTAAAAGAGATCATGTGATGATGAAAATGTGTGTGAATGGAAAAACCATCAGGCTGAGGACACTGTAAAACATCTGAAATGTTGTTTTGGTCATTCTAAAACGCCTTACGGTCTAAGTATTAGTGTTATTATATCATTAATGACCTCCAGAATCAAGATTGGCTGTGGTCCGCGAGGACACCTTCAAACACCACCGCGCGTTCACTGCGTGTCAAGATTGCTTTCAGAGGCGTAAGTCATTTATTAGATGAAGAAAAGATTCTCGCAGCTTCTCCTATTGCAGCAAATTCCGTTTTTACTGTTGATATTTGGCGCCAGTTAATCAGGAAGTGACGATTTTGTTAGCTTTGACTCGTTGGATGGAAACGCTGCTTTAGTCGCACGTCTTTTATGCGATAATCCAGTTTTGCACATAAAGTTCATTCGCATTTTTGGATGGAAACATAGCTTGTGATTGTTTTGGCTCTGTGAAAATCAGCGGTTGCCGGAACTGAAACTCCCATTTTTATGCAAACCCATCCCCCTTACCCTCCCCTGAAACTCCCACCTAAACAGAGCTGGACTCACCCACTTTCTCAGTTACTTTGGATGTATTTTTTCGGAAAACGAAATGTTTTACTTTGTAAATTTTAACAATTTGTAGATATTTGGACTTGAAACAAGATAAAAACTTTTTTTTTTGCAAATCAAATTTATATTCATTTACTGTTTAACCAAATGCACTTGTATAGTTATGCTAAAAACATATTTGATGTTATACACATTTAATGACATTTTAAAGCTACACTATGCATCTTTCTGCCCTTTAATAGATAAATCACAAGTTACTTGCAGAAAAAAAACATTGCGAGAATGGTTTGGCTCAGCTATTCTACATGGATGAATTCCTTTTCATTTAAAAACAAACAATTGCTTTAATGTCATGTTACAAAAGTTCAGCAATGCTGACATTATACACAATTGCTTTTCATATTTGATACAGTAAAATGCAAACTTGGCCAAAAGGCTAAGCACTGAACACAGTCGACGCACAACAAGTTTCACAAAGTCAGTGTTATTACTATTGTTGATACAAGTTTTTTTGTAGCAACTACAAAACCCACTGCATATAGTACTAGCCTGACCTTCTCTATAAATTTATGAGTAAGACATAAGCATGCATAGGTGTATGATCGAAGTATTCTGCTAAATCCGTCCCATCCGTTCTAAAATACAGAGTCACAGTAAGTTAAAAACACAGTTTGCAAGGTCAATTTATAAAATGCTCAATCAGTATTCAAATTTCATTTATGTTTCACAAAAAAAAAAAGTTACATAGTGTAGCTTTAAATAAGCATACAAAGTTACTTTCTCCAACAATTCCCACGTTACTATGTAAGTTGGTCATGGTATTACTGATACTGTACACTGATAGAGATAGCAAAAATAAAGAATCTACATTTCGATATTAATGTTAATCATTACACATCTTGCTCAGTATCCATTTTACCATTTTGCTCGCATGCATGTCAAGCCATGGGCCAGTTTGCAAGAGGTTCTGCTACAGTCTACAGAGCGCTAAACCAATGGGCTTGTTAGTCTCGACGTACACTAAAAGACCTATTTATTGTTTTTTTAGACCGTTTTAGTAGCCAATTTTGCTTTCTTGATCTAGTTAGCATGTGCTAACAAGCTAAGCTAACATCTGCTGTCATGTGTAAACTATATATACTTTAAAAAGCTACATGTAAACAAATGTAAGGTTATTAAATTGTAGAAAAACAAAGGACTAAGTACAACTAGCATCCTTTAGCTTTGTCATTTTATCCTAGCATTACCTCTGAATTTAGTCTTATTTTTAATATCTGTTGTCTGTAGCAGAAGCCCAGGCCCTTCTGTGTGTGTCTGTGTGAATTTGAGTGTGTAGTGGTGAGTGTTGTGTGCATGTATGTATTGTGTGTGAGTGTGTGTTCATGTTTAAGTGTGAGTGAGCCTGTTCCAGGCTGGCAGGCAATAGGAAGCATGCGGTGCAGCTCTTACTTAAATCCCCATCCCGTCCCCCCCAGCACTATGGCTGCCATCAGGATGGCCCCTGCGATGGAGCCTATGATAAGGTTGGTGGCGCTAGGACCTGCAGAAGGGCATGATGGGAGAGAAACATGACGTGAGCTGCAGGGGGCACCTGCACAGCATGCAGGATTTACACATCAAATGCTGGACTTCACTTATGTTATACACGCTTTCAGTCATGTGATTGGTGTGACATACTGTAGGAAAAGCTCGGGAATCCGTAGGGTAGATTAGGCTTAACTTACCCTTGATAGCATAGTGTGTGTGTGGGATGTTATAAGGGGAATTTAGCGGCTGCAAATTTGGGCACAGGGGTAAGATTTTAAAGCACCGAGGTGTTTTGAGCTGCGCCACCAACGCAGGACTGGCGCAAACAAATGCATAGACGCACACACACAGACATATAAAGTAACACTAACCTACAAACACACTCACGCCGAACTTCCACGCACACATCAGACCTAGTTAGACTGGAATATTTAGCTCAGCTCAAGAAAGTAGGCCAATTCCGAGGGGAATTTGTATCAGTCGTCAATGTCAGTCCAAGTCATGATGTTTTTCCACCTTCCTCGCTCGTTCTTCTTTCTTCTCGCTTTGAGTCTATGTAAATGCCCCACATGGACCAGAGAGGGAAGCACCGCAACACTCCATTGACACAGGGTGATAATAAAAATATCCATGATAATAGCAGCCAAGGGAGAGGAGAAAATAAGAGATATACCAATCAATCAGTCCAATTACACGACAAAAAAACAAAATAAAACAAGGCACCATCACATTCAACACAACGGACAAAGCCACTGGGAGAACACGTACACACGACCGCACATACACGCGCACACATGGGAGCACATGATCTCCCTCTTGCTGGGGGAGAGGCATTAAAGGGTTAAGAGGTGCTTACTCTATTCCCCACCCTGTGCCTCCAAAAATCACCCCCAGGGCCAGAATGGTCCCTGCCACTGCCCCTATCAGCCTGTTTGTGGCCACGCTCACTGTGCAGAGGAAATAGGGGTGATTCAGCAGAGAAAATGTCACTCAAGGCCCCATTCTTTTGTTTTGTTTCTTAAAAATGATGTATGTAAAAGTCTTTTGAGTAGGGAAAGTCACATTTACCAAAATGGGCACCTAGAAAAAAAGCAGTGGAAGTGGCTTTGCAGTGGATCTGGAGGTAAAGTGTGTATGCAGGTGAGAGCTAGGTCGTAAGTTGTGTGTGTGTGTATGTGTGTGTGTGTGTATATTGCAAGATTTTTGTGTTTAGAGGATTAAGGAAAGGTCACGAACCCTTGGGACCTGGGTCCTCGATGACAGGCGGCTCTTTCGGTGGATCATGCATGCTGCAGTCGGTTCCTGCCCAGGTAGCATCACACGTGCAGGTTGCTTCATTATTGCACACCTAAAAAGGGGACACACAGTTGTGTAGTAATTGGTGAATCATAACTTTTATTATTTTAAATCATAAGTTCCTGTTAGCAGAGTTTGATGCAAACAGAAAAGCAACTTAATGATAAAAAGTAATAATAAGTAGCTTTGCTAAAATAAAATAAATGTAAAAATGTATTATGTAGGTGCCTTTTTCTTCAGCAGAACATTATAGATGACTTTTAGCTGAAACTGTCGCCCTTCATAAAAAGCAAGTCAACAACTACCAGCACTTTGAGAATGAAAGGACCTTGTGAATTATGTTGTAAATAATCTTCCACTGGTGGCGCGGTGGCGCAGTAGGTAGTACTGTCGCCTCACAGCATGAAGGTCGCTGGTTTAAGCCTCAGCTGGGTCAGTTGGCGTTTCTATGTGGAGTTTGCATGTTCTCCCTGCGTTTGTGTGGGTTTCCTCCGGGTGCTCCGGCTTCCTCCACAGTCCAAAGACATGCGGTATAGGTGAATTGGGTAAGCTAACTTGTCCGTAGAGTATGTGTGTAAATAAGTGTGTATGGATGTTTCCCAGAGATAGGCATCCGCTGTGTAAAACATGTGCTGGATAAGTTGGCGGTTCATTCTGCTGTGGCGACCCCGGGTTAATAAAGGGATTATGCCGAAAAGAAAATGAATGAATGAATAATCTTCCCTCTCTCTTCAGTCGGGTTTGTCTGTGTTATTTCTGAGACCAATAAGATTGGGGATTTGGCCTTGTGATGAGTTCCCACAGTGTGATATTTAAAGTTGTCAGATCACAGATGTTTTCACACTGCATGAGTATCTGGGGTAGCGTTCAGTTGCTGCTGTGTTCACGCTGCAGAGCAAGTGGTCTCCTAAGTGGAATCCCCCATACATTCAGACTCTGATGTAACGTCACGATGTAACTTTTTATTCATTCATTTTCTTTTCGGCTTAGTCCCTTATATTCGGCTTAGTGTGTGTGTATATATATATATATATATATATATATATATATATATATATATATATATATATATATATATATATATATATATATATATATATAACCATCGGCCACTTTATTGGGTACACCTGTCCAACTGCTTGTTAAGGCAAATGTCTAATCAGCCAATTACATGGCAGCAACTAAATGCATTTAGGCATGTAGACATGGTCAAGACGATCTGCTTCAGTTCAAACCGAGCATCAGAATGGGGAAGAAAGGGGATTTAAGTGACTTTGAACGTGGCATGTTTGTTCATGCCAGACGGGCTGCTCTGAGTATTTCAGAAACTGCTGATCTACTAGGATTTTTATGCACAACCATCTCTAGGGTTTACAGAGAATGGTCAGAAAAAGAGAAAATATCCAGTGAGTGGCAGTTCTGTCACAATAAGTTCACTGTACTGAAATGGCCTCCACAGTCACCAGATCTCAATCCAATAGAGCACCTTTGGGATGTGGTGGAATGAGAGATTCGCATCATGGATGTGCAGCTGACAAATCTGCAGCAACTGTGTGATGTGTGATTTTCAGTATCTTGTTGAATCTATGCCTCGAAGGATTAAAGCAGTACACACACACACACACACACACACACACACACACACACACACACACACACACACAAATAATATATATATATCAAAATAAAGAAATCACAATAGGTTAAAAATATAAAAAAAAAAAAAATTTAAATAGATAAAAATTGTAATAAAATGGAGGGTAGCACATTTCTATGTGGAGTTTGCATGTTCTCCCCATGTTCGCGTGGGTTTCCTCTGGGTGTTCCGGTTTTCCCAACAAGTCCAAAGACATGTGGTTTAGGTGAATTGGGTAAGCTAAATTGTCCGTAGTGTATGTGTGTGAATAAGTGTGTATGGATGTTTCCCAGTGATGGGTTGCAGCTGGAAGGGCATTCGCTGCGCAAAATATTTGCTGGATAAGTTGGTGGTTCATTCTGCTGTGGCGACCCCAGATTAATAATGGGACTAAGCCGAAAAGAAAATGAATGAATGAAAGTTGGTGGTTATTTGGCCTTTCCATTTAAGCAGTATAAGAAGTCTACAATTATTGTTAAAAAAGAAATCATACTTTGGTATGATTGTCTAAATTAAGCTGTCCGACCATTTTAATTTAGAATCGATCGAATCATAAAGATCGAAGGCATTTTGGATGGCATTAGGGAGAGTAAATTAAAACAGCTTAGTGTTGTTTTCGGTTGTCGAGAAATTAGTTGTGATTCATCTGATATAAACTGAATTCAGGGAAATAAGTGAACTCAATTCTGGGTTCCATTTGCGAGCCTATTTGAGGAGATTTCTAGTTTAATTGGGTTGTAACAGAATTGTTCAATGCTGAATGTGGTCAGATGGTGATCACTCACGCCGTGAGAAGAGCAGACTCGACCGCCCGGGCCAGACGGGCAGGCTGTGAGGTTTAGAGAGGAGATGGGGAGACACTTCCGCTCAAGGCACATCATAGAGGGGCCACATGGCGTACCGTCTTCCACATACCCAAGATCAGTGTCATCGTCCAACAGCACATGCCCTCCACTACAGAAGAGGGAAAATAACAAACACGTATTTCAGAAGATTTATCCACTTGAGATAACTTTGGTGACTGGATTTATTGAATGAATGTATCATTTATTATTTATTATATGTATGATTAACGAATAGACGAATTTATTGATAAAATATTTCCATAATTTCAGCCTGTGAAACTTTGTTAAATAACCCATTGTTTACCAACTATCCAAATCAACCATGGAAATGATAATTTTGCATGACATAACTGAATTCTAATTATAGTCTACAGAACAAACCATCGTAATACAATAACTTGCCTAATTACCCTAACCTGCTTAGTTAACCTAATTAACCTAGTTAAGCCTTTAAATGTCACTTTAAGCTGTATAGAAGTGTCCTGAAAATATCTATTAAAAGAATAAGTACTGCCATTATGACTAAGATAAAAGAAATCAGTTATTAGGAATGAGTTATTAAAACTATTATGTTTAGAAATTAGGGAAAAATATACAGGGAGGCTAATAATTCTGACTTTAACTATATATAAATCTAACGAACATATATAAACCTAATGTAGTATGTAATGAAGCATTTGGAGAAGACAAAATCTATAAAACCTATGGCAACCTTTCAGATTATTTGAATGAGATAAATTCTACAGGAAATCGGTAAATTGAAGAGGATTACACTAATTTAGACTCTTACGGTATTTATCAGCCTAAAACAATTACAATTTTCAATAGTATTACAGCACACTGTGAGCATACTGTATGTTAGTACCATTTGTTGTTTGCTGTTGGCATCTGACAGAACATTTTGGAGCTAGAATGTGTGACGTGTGTCATCAGATCTAACAAGTGGACTGAGCAGAGATCCAGGAACAGACCTGCAGTCCACCAGTCGCCCCTGATGGTTGAAGGTGGTGGGAGTGACGTCTCCTTTCAGGGTCCCGATCCGTGGGATTCTCCCAGTACTAGAGCACAGCAGGTACCCGCAGAACACATCACTGGAAACATGACAGGATTTTGGAATCCGTTAGAGATAGTTATGAATTCAGACAGTAACATTGATTTATTCAACAAATTCCATGTGGGGTTCACATCGTGAATTTTTTTGTGCTGGGCAAAAATTAATCGCATCCAAAATAAAAGTTTGTTTTTACACGATTCAAGCGTGTGTGCAGTGTATGTTTATTATGTATGCATAAATGCACACATGCATATATTTGAGAAAAGGTTGATTTATTTTTAGAGCTTTTTCCACATTTTTTTATGATTCAGCCTTATTTCGAATGGATTAAATTTACACTGAGGAAGGCTTTGTGCCGAAACGTCTGTCTTTTAATCACCCGTAAAATGTAAGAAAAATAAAAAATAAAAACAGTACGAAGCAATTGAGTGTGAATCATTACCTTTTTTGAATAATAGCATCGATAAGATTGACGCACCAAACAAAATTAACTAAAAAAAACGCAAGCGCGCAGGGCAAACTTCAGTAACTCTACACACGTGTTCACTTTATCTGCAATGAAATACAAGTCAAAGTAAATTTGGAAGTCAGTACTTTCTTTTTTATTTGCGTTGTCTGTACTGTCCCAACCTTTATGATTTGGGTTTGTAAATAAATAGCTAATATTGTAACATTACCATTTCCATGCACAAATCTTTTTCAAATGCAGTCTATCAGGTTTCCGTCAGGTTAACAGAGCGCGACAAAGCATGAACAGCAAATCGCATACCAGAAAACTTTGCAAGCACAAGAGTTGCTATCTAGACCTGACCTTGTTTTGCACCATATTAAAGTTTCATGGCGCTGCATATTCCTGCTCTCCAAATAATTGGGGAAACTGACTCACTGTTTGCTGCAGGGCACCCATTTGTCTCCATCTCTCCCACAGTTCCCCTTTTCTGTTCCCTCTGTATTTAACTTCTCATAGCAGTGCTTCTCCGACCCTCCAGCCTCTGAGGGAAAAGAGAGAGAGGATGAAGCGTGTGAGACGGAGAGAGGAAAAAGAAAAAGCCCAAGCGACTCTACTGAAAGACAGAGTGAGTGCTTTGCAGTTTTGTGCTTTATTTGTCAGGAACAGCTAAATAAGGGCTCTGAGGGCCATCAGTGTCACTCACTTGGACCCCAGATGTATTTGCACTGACTTTCCCGGGTCTTACATTCACCACTGTAACAGCGACCCTGCAATAACAGCAGATAAAGAGAATGGGGTGTGGTTAAAAATAGATTGAGTGCCTTAAAATAGCATCATATAGATATGATCTGATGCATCCTGACCTGATTGAGCTGACAAGAGTAGCCATCTTGCTTATGGAGATTAGGGGGGCACTGTAGGAACAGCAAATATATTGACTTTGTTTTATTATTATATAAATATTTATGTTTTTAAATCACACTATGTAATGACCAGTGTTGGGAGTAACGCATTACAAGTAATGCAGGTTATGTAATAATATTACTTTTCTAAGTAACGAGTAAAAAAATAAGAAAAATACTTTTTGGTTTAATTAATTCTCTTTAAAAAAAATTGCGGAATTAAACTTCACATAGTCACATTGCTGGAACACACAGACATGAAGATGGCAGGCCAGAGCCTTCCAAACGCTGACAAAATTCTTCACACTAACACATTAAACTTTTATTAATCTGATACAGCATGTATACCTCTGGGGCAAGGAAGTTCTCTGAAGATTATCCTAAATTTTAATTTTTATGTGTTTTTTTTTTAAGAAAAATGAAGGTTATGCAGTGCATTGTTAATTGCAGAGCTCCTCTATTTGACAAAAAAGGGGGAAAAAACACCTGCACGTTCTGAAACAGGTCAAGCCTCAGCCAGGTAAGAAAAAGTATCGCAAAAGTAACTCAAAAGTAATCATTAACACATTACTCACAGTACCATAAAAAGTAACCTGAAAACGTACATACAGGTACTATATACATTTCTAGAGAGCGGCAAATTAAAAAAATCTGCGGTTTTTGTGTTCGCGATTCCAACAGAGGGCGCTGTGTACGCTTTTTCAGATCTCAAATTTCTCTCACTGGTGCCATTCGCGCCCGCTGTTCTATCGTGAATCCACTAGAGGGCACTGTCGACTGACTGACTGACCCACCCTCGTCCTTCCTTAAACCCAACCAATAGTGTTTTTAAAAGCACCGATTGACCCACCCACTTCCCTAAACCCAACCGACCGTTTTCAAAAGCAATCCAGAAAAAGAAAAGCCTTCTCCTGAATTTTACCAAAATTTCAGATTTTACCACAATCTCACCCTATTTACTTGTTTATTTTATGTTTTTGTCTTACCCGCTTTCTGAAACTTCGCTAAACAGCCCCTTCGTCACGGTCAACTACTCTCTCCCTCTCATGTCCGCCAACATACACGGCCAGCTACTGGACAAACTGGTAACAGCGTCAATAAAGCTGTCTATAAAATAATCAGTCAGCTGGTAAGTGCGAAAAGAAATGGCATCATACCGTCTTGTAGCATTTGTTTTACAGATGAAATGCAGCCATACATATTTCTGGCTACATAATTCGCGATCTCCAGAAATGCATATAGGGCTACGTTTTCAGAAAGAGCCTATGTTGCAACCAAGTAACGCAACTATTTACTTTTTTGGGGAGTAACTCGATATTGTAATGCATTACTTTCAAAAGTAACTTTTTCTAGCACTGGTAATGAAGCGTTATTCAAGGCACTTTTTTTTTTACATCTTTGGATTTCCAAGACATGCAGTGAAAATTAGCGATGAAAGTCTTGTGTTGTTGTTTTTTTCAGATGACCTTATTGCATCTATAGTGAGTCGAGGTGTTTGGGTTGCAGATGCGTTTGAGAAGCAACTCGTAACATTATAATTTTATTTGGCACACTAAACGAAATGAAGAAAATGACTTGAATGAAGCATTGCTTATCTTGCTGAACGAGACTCAAAGGTCTTAGTCTGAAAAATGAACCTCCCATGACTATCTCAGATGAATTTATTTATAAATCATGCTGTAGTCGGTTTTCTGGTTTTTGCACCATTATTGCCTGGTTTATTAAATCTAGCATATTTCCATCACAGAATCAAAAAGAAATTAAGCAATGGCAAGTTTTAACGTCAGTTCTGACTTTGTTTTCTAGCAAAAATATTGGCGTTTGTTTTTTTAGACTTCTGTTATTTATTTTTTTAATTCCATGGTAGAAACAAGTTATTTCAAGTTATTTCTTTGATATTTAGTTACAATACAAATACATTTTAAATAAAAAAATGTGTTTGGTTTTAAGAGGGCAAAATAAGAAACAATTGACCAACGGGCTTTAAAAGTAAATCCTTCATTCAGCATATCTTCTAGAAGCGTTAAAACTGCAGGAGGGCAGTCATTTAGTGAATAACAAGCCTTCTGTTATGGCAGTTCTGAAGGAAAGTGATGTTTTGGGAGTTTTTTTGGAAGGGGACATTGTCATCCTGTGACTGTCAAGTAGAAACTGTTACATCTTTTAAATGAAGGGATTATTTGCTTATTGTCAGGAAAGGCAGTCCATGGCTTATTTACAAATATAGCTTGCAGGCAAATCAAATACTGGATGTTCTATACAATAAACTGTATTAATTTTTGTGTTATGAAAATATGTCGCCGCGATATTTTATTGCCGTTATTTAACAAAATGTATCAAATTAAAGAAATAAAAATGTTGAATACTGTGGTTAGGGTAAGGCAAGGTTCAGTTACCATTAACTAAACTGAACTGTTAATAAAACATTAACACTGATCCTGTTGAACAGAACAAACCAGCAAATTACAGTAAAATGATCAAAATAATCATAACCATTTTTAGAATAATCACCAGTTATTTGCTCTTCTGTTATCGTGTGGGCTTTCTTGGCCTTTGCTACACCGTGAGCACAGTAAGATGCGAGTGCCTGCACTTGTTTTGAACATGAAGATGTTAGGCACTTTTGTGATGCCCTCATCTATTGGAGTCGTCTTTGAAAATAGTCTACAGGTTTGTCCTTGCAACTGGGATGTTTGTTTTCTAAATTTCGTTTTAATTTTAGAAGGTTTCAAGCTCTCTTGTGAGAGCACCTCACTACACAAGACACACTGAGGTTTTAAGCCTTTTTTGTTGTCAATATTCATTCATTCATTCATTTTCTTGTCAGCTTAGTCCCTTTATTAATCCGGGGTCACCACAGTGGAATGAACTGCCAACTTATCCAGCACGTTTTTACGCAGCGGATGCCCTTCCAGCCGCAACCCATCTCTGGGAAACATCCACTACGGACAATTTAGCCTACCCAATTCACCTGTACCGCATGTCTTTGGACTGTGGAGGAAGCCGGAGCACCCGGAGGAAACCCACGCGAAGGCAGGGAGAACATGCAAACTCCACACAGAAACGCCAACTGAGCCGAGGTTCAAACCAGCGACCCAGTGACTTTCTTGCTGCGAGGCGACAGCACTACCTACTGCGCCACTGCATCGCCTGTTGTCAATATACGTTATGTTAATCCATACTTTACATATTCAGCGTTGTACTTTCACTTCGACATATTTGTTGCTATAATTAAAGGAAATTTCACATGTCAAACGGTACGGCTGTCCCTCGCTCATTTCAAAATAAAAGTCCAATATAAGCAAAATAAGTTAAAAATTTAACTTTTGTTGTTGTTTTTTGACCACACACTCTGCGACCCTTTGAAAATGCTCCTGCAACCCACCAGTTGAGAAACACTGTTTTAAACTAAACTGGACTAAACTAAAATGAACTTCAACTCTGAAAACTGGACTGACACAGTTTCATCTTACTAGAACATCTATTTGAAGCAGCATTGACACAATCTACATTATAAAAGAGCTTTAGAAGTAAAGATGAATCGAACTGAATTAAATACAGTCAGTCAGCTTCTCTAACGTGATTGAAAAGCATCTAATTCACATTTGGGATTTGCTCTTTATCCGCTTGTTAAGTGGTGACATGTTGGTGACATATGTAATACTGTTTCTAGGTCCAAGCCGCCATTCAATTGAGTGGAGAAATCATTTGTTTATGATCACTTTTTATTCATATCACACATTAAAGTTAATTTTCTATAAACTCATAGTGTACACAACAATCTCTGGGCTTGCTGCATAACAAATACCAAAATTTTAACAATTTATAAAACAATGAATCACTTTCTGGCCATCGGATATTAGGCATGGACATATATATTGCGATCGTGACTTTCGAAAGTATTAAATCGCTTTGTAAACGTTTATTAATAGCATTTCATGAGTCTCCCCATTCAGTTGAATAGAGCGCTTGGACCCGGAAGCCGCTTCGTGTGACGTCACACTTAACAAGCGGATTGCGAACTTTAAAAAGAATCACAAAACCTTATTATGGAAACTGCTAATAACTGCTCCCTTTTTTAAATAAATAGTTTTAATATTGACTCATGTTTAAATGCAACATCATATTTAAATGAGTGGCCTATAATTAAGAGAATTAAAAAAAAAAAAAAGCAAGACCTGTCCCGAATCTCCTGAACACGTCTCTGATATGTCACAATCATTTACAGCAAATCGACAGCTGTATCCCCGTGGGTAGAACTGAGAAAAGTGGAGAAACAACTGATCAGCGCATGACAAGAGACTCAGCAGATGAGAATAATGGCAGATATGATGATGGTTGAGTCAAAAGTCAGGTGTCTTACCAAACACGTGCCATTGCAGCAGGGCCCGTCACTGCAATGAGCTCCGTTAGACAAAGAGCACTTTTTACAGCAGTCTTTATAGCACTCCTGCACACCCAGAAAAACCAAAAATCACATCAATGCTTGGTTGTTTCAGTATGGAAGGATTTAAGAACAGAAGCTCTCACCATTCGGGCCCCACAGTCGCACTCTTCTCCCACTTCAACGTAACCATTGCCACATTCTGTAGCCTCAAAAAGCTGCCAATACAAAGACACAAGCTGATTCCCTCATCATTTATAGTGTACAGTTAAAGTCTGAATTATTAGCCCTCCTGAGTTAATTTTTTCCCCAATTTTCTATTTAACAGAAAGTTTTTTTTTCGACACATTTCTAAACATATTAGTTTTAATAATTAACTTCTAATAACTGATTTATTTTATCTCTGCCATGATGACAAGGCATGATATTTTAGATACTTAACAGATCACAATTATTCAGCCTAAAGTGCAGTTTAAAGGTTTAACTAGGTTAATTAGGCAAGTCATTGTACACTCACCGGCCACTTTATTAGGTACACCTTACTAGTACTGTGTTGGACCCACTTGCCTATAGAACTGCCTTAATCCTTCATGGCATAGATTCAACAAGATACTGGAAATATTACTCAGAGATGTTGGTCCATATTGACATGATAGCATCACGCAGTAGCTGCAGATTTGTCAGCTGCACATCCATGATGCAAATCTCCCTTTCCACCACATCCCAAATGTGCTCTGTTGGATTGAGATCTGGTGACTGTAAAGGCCATTTGAGGACAGTGATCTCATTGTCATGTAAAAAATAAACAGTCTGAGATGATTCACGCTTTATGACATGGCATGTTATCCTGCTGGAAGTAGCCATCAGAAGATGGGTACACTGCACTGTACTGTACTGTACCTGCAACGTTTCTCCAATCTTCTATGGTCCAATTTTGGTGAGCCTGTGCAAACTGTAGCCTCAGTTTCCTGTTCTTAGCAGACAGAAGTGGCACCTGGTGTGATCTTCTGCTACTGTAGCCAATTGGCCTCAAGGTTGGACGTGTTGTCCATTCAGAGATACTCTCTGCATACATCAGTTGTAACGAGTGCTTATTTGAGTTACTGTTGCCTTTCAATCAGCTCGAACCAGTCTGGCCATTCTCCTCTGACCTCAAGCATCAAGGCATTTGCATCCACAGAACTGACGCTCATTGGATATTTTCTCTTTATCGGATCATTCTCTGTAAGTCCTAAAGATGGTTGTGCCTGAAAGTCCCAGTAGATCAGCAGTTTCTGAAATACTCAGACCAGCCTGTCTGGCACCAACAATCATGCCACATTTAAAGTCACTTAAATCACCTTTCTTCCCCATTTTGATGCTCGGTTTGAACTGCAGCAGATCATCTTGACCATGTCTACATGCCTAAATGCATTGAGTTGCTGCCATGTGATTGGCTGATTAAAATTTTTTGCTAACAAGCAGTTAGAGAGGTGTACCTAATAAAGTGTATAAAGATGGTTTGTTTGAAATTAGTTGAAAAAAATATTATAGGAAACACTGTGAAAAATTCCTTGCTCTGTTAAACATCATTTTGAAAATATTAAAAAAGAAACAAATTTACAGGAGGGTTAATAATTTTGAGTTTCACTGTATATTGACAAGAAGTGCTGGATTTTGGCTTTAGGTATCATATCAGTCATAATCAGATGCTGTTCACAGATGAACGGATGGCATTTGATGTTAGTGACATCTAAATAGCTTCAAGCACTTAGTTAAAGACCCGTGTTTCATGGGTACAAGAACAGAGCAAACAGAGAATGCCACGTGGATCCAAAAATAGATGCGTAGGAGTGTGGGATCCCAAAAATAGCACAAAACTGAAGCATACATTATTGAAAAGATGTGTACACCAAGAAAGCAGGATTTTAAACGAGATTAATGCTTAGACTAGAAGTGATGTCCTTCTTTGTGTCTTCAAAACGTCTTAGAATGAGTATTAAAAAAGAAAAATGATATTAATGCTTATGTGTAAGAAAAGATGACTACTTTACTGTATGCTTTACTAAAGAAGACTTAAAAACCTACTCATTTTCTTTTATTCTGACAAATACCAAATGAAAAGTGAGTTTATTAGTGAAGTTTCCTGTTTGACAAAGCTTTTAACACATGAACTGGGTTGTTTTTATATTTTGCTGGCTTTCAAACAGGTAAAAGTAATTTTTTGCTGTTATGCTTTATATTTTTTTAAACTTGATTTTGTCTATGACTTACTCTTGTTGTTTGTAGTTTTTAGGTTTTGTGAAGCACATATATATATATATATATATATATATATATATATATATATATATATATATATATATATATATATATATATATATATACACACACACACACACACACACACACACATATATATATACAGTTGAAGTCAGAATTATTAGCCCCCTGTTTATATTTTTCCCCAACTTCTGTTTAACTGAGAGAAAAAAAATTGTCAACACATTTCTAAACATAATAGTTTGTTCTGTAGACTATCGAAAAAATTAAGCTTAAAGGGGCTAATAATATTGACCTTAAAATGGTGTTTAAAAAATTAATAACTGCTTTTATTCTATTTTTATTCTATTCTATTTATACATATATTCTGTAATCTGATTGGCTAATAGCCGTGCGATATTCTGCAATATAAGAACTCGTTCAGCCTCCTCACCAATGTGTATTACTCCGCCCACATGGAGTGACAGCAGATCAATAAACTCTTTACAGTTTGACAAATATTGCAGCTGTTGGACAACATAATGTACTTTGAGGCTTTGAGTTGACTGTGAAATGGGACTCGCATTTCAGGATTGTATGTATTTTGTGTTGGCCACTCCTTAAATAACCCTGAGTTACTTTTTGGTTGGCCACCTGTTTGTTTCTAATGAGTCTCCTGTTTTCGTTACTGCAGACTAGTTCAATAAAAAGAAAGAAAGTAGAAATGCCTGCATGCGTTTAGCGTTTTTCCTTATCGCAAACACAACAGTAATCTGGTAGTGTTTGCACTGCTTTGGCTTGTACGGGATCATTACTGTGATCTCCCGATTTCAACAGAAAACAGAAATCTCTGTAGACTGATGGCATTTCATACCGTTCAGCCTTATAATGTTTAATTGTGAGCATTTAATTGTGTCATCACTTTATACATTATGCTAAAGAATTGTTCAAATACTAGCTCTAAAGTTTCTGCTGTTCTGACGTCAGCTGCAGATGTGTACGAACGGTGAAAGAAAGTTTTTCCTAATACAAAAGGGTTTTTAGACTTTCTGTGTTTGATTTTCTTTTTTTATATACATGATTATGCTGTTGAACTGTTGTATAAACACAATATTACACTTTTAGCAGTGCGATATGGCTGTATATTTTCACTTGTGGGACACTAAGGCATTCAGCCTGCAGCCACATACCAACGCACGCCTCCCACCAGTGCCAATAAACAGCCATATTGCACTGCTACTCGTGTGATATTGCTCATATAAATCCCCTTATATATATATATATATATATATATATATATATATATATATATATATATATATATATATATATATATTCTATTAAATTATTATAAATTTTCAACATAGACATACATAGACAGTTACATACACATACCTCTAACCCTAACCATAAATATTTATTTCTTAAATAATTTAATTAAAATTTCAAATAAATTATTTATTTTTATGAAAAAATATCCATACCTCTCAAAATGTGGGTTCAAACTCAAGTCAATGGCGTCAAAAGTATCCACTTTGCATCTTTACCCAAAAATGAACATTTCTTCACACTCAATCGGTTTGAAACATTTCTGCAATTTTTATTTACGTTGAACACAAAACAAGATACTCCAAAGAATGATTGTTGGAAAAAAAACAGCCATTGATATCCATAGTAGGGATAAAAAACTATATAAAATACTATATAAGTGTTTTTCCCCAGACATTCTTCAGTTTATCTGCCTTTGTGTTTAACAAAATGATGAGTACATGATTTTTCCTTTTTGATTGATCTGACGCTAATATCTTCACTGAATTTGTTATTGAAAGAATATGTTTGTAATATTAATAGTACAGTTTAGACCAGGGTTTGGTGGGCTAATGTCAACGCTGTTCTTCATGCCTACCTTATTGGGTTTGTTAAACAGACATGAAGCACCACCTCTGAGAAGGAAGTTCCTGTAGTCGGTGATGCTGCATTTGGAAAACTTGCGTGGGTGTTGTACTCTGTGGAGGAGAGCAGGGAGAAATAAACCTACGCAAATCGCAAAAAAAAATTATATGACTGCAAAATAGGAGCTGAAATGCCTGGCAGGTGCTCAAGAGAGGCTATAGAATAATGCGTGTGATTAACGATACCCAGTGTCTTCCATAATACATCCCAACCAAGAATCCATGCAGCCACACTCCTCTGAGAAAACACAAAGGTCATAGAATAAAGTCTGACTCTAAATTCTAAAACATTATAGTTAACAAGTGAGTTTGGTATGAGAATCAGACTTACTCCTCCTGAGAGAAGGATCCCATTGGATGCCCAGATTTTGTGCTAGGCTCTGAGAAAAAAATCCAGCCATTGTCCACGTGTTGCCAAACTGAAAGAGAGGATGCCAGTTTATTTGTCGTTTGGAGTGGCTGTAAGGTCAAGTTTTAATAATAAACTGCTCAGTTTTCTACCCAGAAATCTTGGTGTGGCCAGACTCACCTCATTAACACCAATCCCTCTTGCCTTTGAACACACTCCGCCAATATACCCCACACTGCTGCGGCCATAATGAAACGTCATATTCCTGCAAGTACAAAAAGCTCTTTGTTTTTCTATAACCACATTAACAAACAACGGTATTTAGTCTAATGCTAATCAACTTGTAAAAATGTATTATTACTCAACAAAAAAGCTGATGCGCAATTTTACATTTAACCCTGTCACAGTATGTTTGTAGTCTTGCAATTTAAAAGATAAATAATGAGATTACATGGATAAAATATACAAAATGTGAATTCTGATATTAAACAGAGAAAAATTCACACAGGGTATTGCTAACAATATATATATATATATTGTCACTGTATACATATGAAGGTATCAAAATAATACATATGCTATAATAAATGCTATAATATATGCTATGATAATTGCTATATTCTATTAATATGTACAATAGACTATAGTGTTTCATATTTTACTTTCAAAAGGCTTTGCTTCAACTGGCTAAAAGAGAACAGAGGATTTAAACTGTTGTGTGGATAAATGTTCAGATTTAAATGTAAAAAATATTGTTGATTTAATGTTGTTCACTATGATTGATGTGTGTGTAATATATGTGTAATATATACATATACTGTCTGGTTCTTGAATCTGATTGGCTGATAGCCGTGCGATATTTTGCCAGTAACATCACACAAAGGACTCTTCACCCTTCAGCTTTGTGTATTACTCTGCCCACATACAGCCAGCAACAAGCAGAGAGACACTACAGTTTGACAAATATTACTGCTGTTAGACAACAAAAAGTACTTTAGAGGCTTTTTTTACTTGAGAATGTAGTTGTTTAGATTGCAACTATGCAGTTTATTTGTAAGAATAGTGACTATTTTAAAATATTTACAACTTCTAAGAGAGCTCGTCGACGGCCATTAACCTGCAATAGTGTAGTAGACCAAAGACCGTTGACGTTTTCTATCCACAAGATGGCGACAGAACTGCATAATAAGCCCTTACACTTAGAAAATTATAACAGTCTGATTTCTAACTACAGTGTTGTTTAGAGACCTCATCCTCGAACACCCCCTCCCCCCTGGTCTCCCGGATTTTCAGAGACATGTTGGCAGGTATGCTGGTAAGTGATATTATAAGTCGATCTCTCTCTTCTGTATGTTGTTGTGCTGTATATATACTGATTTGCTCGCATATCAGGAATGTGTGCTGTGTTGGCAGAAAGAAAGAAGCAAAGTCCGCATGTGTTTAGCGTTTTTCCTTATCGCAAACACAACAGCAGTCTGGTAGTGATTGTGCTGCTTTTTGTGTTATCCCGATTGCAACAGAGAAATACTGACTGTAACACTGCAAGATGATATCTCTGTGGATGGATGGCATTTCATGTCACGTTCAGCTTTATAATCTTAAGTGTGAGCAAAATCAGCTGTTTTGTTTTCATTTTAGACATTACGCTGTAGAGAGTCATACAAATACTAGCTCTAAAGTGACGTTGGTGAATTAGTAGGCTTCTGCTGTTCTGATGTCAGCTGCAGATGTGAATGAATGGTGGAAGAAAGTAGTTCCTAACATAAAGTTTTTTTTTGATTTTCTTATTTATAAGAAATTTTTTTTCTTTCTTATTTATATACACGATTGTGCCATCGAACCACCTGTGGCCTCGTGTTAACGCACGCCTCCCACCAGTGCAGATATACAGCCATATCTCACTGCTACTCGTGTGATATTGCTCATATATTTATACAGCAGTTCTGTCTGTTTCTTGAATCTGATTAGCTGATAGCTGTGCAATATTTTGCAATAAAAGCACTCGTACAGCCTCTTCACCCTTGTTTATTTCTCCGCCCACATACAGCGACAAGAAGAGGACATGCTACAGTTTGGCAAATATTGCTGCTGTTGGACAACATAATGTACATTTGAGGCTTTTTAGTTGTTTAGATTGCAACTATGCAGTTTATTTATAAGGATAGTGCCTGTTTTAAATATTTATAATTTCAGATTATGCATCATATTCAGTGAAGTTCTGCCAAGAGATGGCGACAGAGACCGCATAATAAATCTGTAAGGTAGGAAAAACATCGTTTTTTCAACGTAAGTTTCAAACTACAGCTGAACAAATCATTATAAATCAGGTAAGTGACATTCTAAGTTGATCTCTCTCTTTTGTATTTTGCAGTGCTGTATTTATACCACAGAAACTGGTAGTGTTTGCTTTCCTTTGGCTTTTTCGATGTTAATTATTGTGATATTACATCAGAGAAATACTGGGAAATGTCTATTGACTGATGAGATTTAATGCCGTTTCAGCCTTAAAAATTACCTGTTTTGTCATTGCATTAGACATTGTGCTAGAGAATCATTCAAATATTAGCTCTAAAGTGACATGAACGGTTCTTGTTGTTCTTGTGTCAGCTGCAGATATGAATGCGTGGCGGAAGAAAGTAGTTCCTCGTACAAAAAGTTTTTTGAGACTCTTCGTGTTTGATTTTCTTTTTAATGCACATGATTGTGCCGTCAAACTGTTGTCTAAACGCAATATTACACGAGTAGTAGTGCAATATGGCTGTACATCATCACCGGTGGGACACTTAGGCACTTAGCCTGTGGCCTCTAGCCAACGCAAGCCTCCCACCAGTGCCGATATACAGCCACATCGCACTGTTACTCGTGTGATATTGCGTTTATACAGCAGTTCAAAAGCATAATTGATATATTTTTTTCACCAGTTTTTCTCCTTGGCTAAACTGAGTCCTTTTTTTCTACTGGCAAAAATCAGGAATCAACCAGTAAACTAGTTTAAAGCATCCAAAAAGCACAACTCACGTGAAGAGATGCACGGCATCAGCATTGATGTTGATGTTCTGCTGTCGGTACTTTGAAAAATCTTTTAACATTTCCAGAGGTTTCACACTTAAAGGAATCCGGTCCTTGTCTGTCCAAATCTCCACCGCAACCAGAACCACACGTGTATTCAGCTGCTCCTTAAAAATCTGAACGGAATCATTTTTACATTTTAGCTTATGGTACATGCAAGATGGGTGAACATTAGTGGAACATTCTGTAGCATTGAATATGCAAACCTACAGCGTCCACGAGGTTGACCAATGATTTGGCTGTGTTCCGGGTATGCTTCTTACTCCTGTGCTTTTTAAACTGTCAAAAAAAACAAGCGAATCAGTTTCAAAGTGTTCTGAAGTATGCATAAATTATAAAAACATTTGTTATTCAGTGGGGCAGCATGGTGGCTCAGTAGTTAGCACTGTTGCCTCATAGTAAGAAGGTCGCTGGTTCGAGTCCCGGCTGGGCCAGTTAGCATTTCTTTGTGGAGTATGCATGTCCTCCTCGTGTTCATGTGGGTTTTCTCCAGGTGCTCCGATTTCCCCCACGGTCCAGAAACATGCAGTATAAATTAATCAGATTAACTAAATTGGCCGTAGTGTGTGTGTGTGTGTGTATGTATAGGTGTTTTCCAGTACTGGGTTGCGGCTGGAAGAGCATCCGCTGCGTAAAAGATATGCTCGAATAGTTGGCGGTTCATTCCGCTTTGGCGACCTCTGTTAAATAAGGGACTAAGCTGAAGGAAAATGAATGAATGAATGTTATTCAGTGACCTCAAGTGTATAATTTTACAGAAATCCCAACAGGAAACAAGAGTGGATTGTATATTTTTCTTTTTCATATAATTTATGTATATAATCAGGGGCAATACACATTAATTATATATGAAAATCAATGTAAAATGTGGCATATTTAGCCAAGATGAAGATTCATGAAAAAAACATATATATATAAACATAATAATAATGTTTTTTAGAGAAATTATATTGACTTTTTCTATCTATAATATTATTAGGCATCTATTCCAGTCATTTGTTCCTCTAAAAGCAAAATGTAACTAATTTTCTGAACTTTTATGAAATTCTTTCTTCTGTTGAACACAAAACAATATTTTCTGAAGAAAGTTGGAAACCAGCAGCCATTGATTTCCATAGTAGAAACAAAAAAAAGGCTATTTTTTTCCAACATTCTTCAGAAAAACGTATTTTGTATTCAACAGAAGAAAGAAACAAGCGGAGGATGAGTAAATGATGACGTAATTTAAATTTTTAGGTGAACTATCCCTTTAAAATCAAATGCCCTGGCAATTTCAGAGCAAAAATACATAAAAAAATGATAAAAATCAACATTTATATATTATGAATGTAATGAGTCAGAGATGAACCCACCGTATTGTGATCAGCAACGATCATTATTTCCAGATACTTCATTTCCTCAAAAATGTTACGTGGCATCTAGGAAAACAAAAAAGGATTTTAAAATAAAAGCAAGACGTTGAAGTATGAGGTATGGAAGTTCTAGAATTTTTCACATAAACACAGTTGTGGTTTTTTCACAGGTCATGTTCTTACAGCTCTTTTCCTCCTTCTCTTTAGCCAAGGCATGCTGGCGAAAATACGCTTTTCCTCATCTGGGTCATCAGCAGCTGTGGGAAACCGACAAGAAGGTAACCATGGAGATGAGGGTGAGCGTATAATATCTGGCTACGTATCTTTAAGACTTCGGCACACTTACTCCAGTCATCTGGGATAGAGGTCAAACCGAGAGATGATGTTCGTCGTAATGTGTGAGGCCGCGCCTCTGTCTCCTAAAATATAAAGAGTATATCAATATTTGACACTGACTTGAAAAATGTAGCTGACCATATATTTTTTTACCACAAGCCATGAAGTACGTTCATAAGTTTATGAATAGACATGTAGAACAATTTTTATGTGCTTATTAAATTTTTATGTTTATTATTACAGTTTTAACTAAATAATAACTGCAATGTTATATTTACAATAATGGAAATTCTTAGCTTTTCTATATGTACTGGATTTACTAGCAAATTGTTTGAGTAAAAAGGTAACCTATTTTTAAAGTAACCTATTCCTTGCCATAAAAGTGAAATAACTGAACCTAGATATAAGAGCCTGTAACACACAAAACACCTTTTATTTCACCTAGTTGCCAAGCAAATATTTCTCATTTTCATTTACTTTAACTTATGTACATGTATTAAAACAACTACAGTGTTCAATATATACTATGTTAATCTATAATTTTTATTAAGTTTTATTAAGTCTGCATAATTAAGGGCGTGGCCCCTTGAGTGACAGCTAGGTCTCGCTGGTTGCCGCCACTTCACCTCAGTTGATTCCGGCCTATTAGCTGCTGAACTCAGCATATACTGTACATCGTATTTTTGTTTTGTTTTATGTGGCTTTACATAGTCAATTGCCTTTTGGGACTTTTTCTTACAATTATCAGATAATAATAATAATAATAATTATTATAATAATAATAATAATAATAATATCTCCATTTCCACAGGAAACTATATACTTGTATACCATATCTATAAATGTATTGGTTTATTTTAAGGTAATTTATCATTTATAATTTTCTTTTGAGCTGTAATGCACTCCAGAATCTGACAGACTATATTTGAAGTGTTTGGAAGAAATGTGCATTTTCCTTCTGTAGAAAAATGTCATAAAAACAATGCTTAGAGGCTAAATATATTACAACAGTGTTTTTAAAAGACTAAACACTTTATTGATATTGTGGCGAATAAAATGTTCTCCCATTTTCTCAAAGTGCCACTAGGAGGCGCTGCTCTGTTCTGCCCTCCCTCGAGCTTTCAAAACCTTACTTAGTGTACAATCAAGCATGTGGTCAGAACACAAACAAGTCGCAGGTAATGAAGTATTCAGCGTTTCTCCCAAATTTGAATTCAAAGTTATTTAGGGGCAGGGAATGGATTACATTATCGAACAAAAACTATGTTTCAGGATCAACATGGATAGCATCATACTTAGAAAAGTGCCTCAACAACACCAATTTTTTCTGTCATTTGGTGTTACATTTAAGCCGTGGGTGACATTTGTAAAGAAGTTGAGTGAATAATGAAACTAAAAAGGACAAGCTGTAATGATGTGCTCTTACCGCCGTGTGCGTCTGTTTCTGGGGCTCGATGAGATAGACGAAATTACCATCATCAAACATCCCACTGAAAGACAGAACCACAAGAGGGTTGGGCAGAGAGAGAGAGAGAGAGTCAGTGATGTCAATTTGAAAACGGATACAAGAACAAGGATAGATAAAACCGCAATAAGTCAAATCACTTGTCAAAGTGACAAGAAAACCAAGAAGAAAACCACAGCCCTGCTTTTGTGAGGGAACAAATGCTTCTGCCCGCTCCCTCGGCTGCTCTCTGTGACACTCAACCACATACTAACATGGTGACATTCAAAGCTTTTCATGTGTACCAACTGCCATCTGGCCTCACAGTGGGCCTCCAGGTCAGACTTACTCTCTTTATCGCACACACACACACACACACACACACACACACACACACACACACACACACACACACACACACACACACAGAAAAATAATTACAGAAAAGAAGCAATAATCAAAGTTTCATCACTGGCAAACAATTTACTCAATTTAAATGTCATCGCTAAAAGATGTGATTTATTTTTTCACATTATTATACAGCTATATATTATAAAATAGAGCTTCTGCTGATGTAACGCATCGTAGTAGGGTTTAAATGAAATCCAACTTTTGCTTTTTTTTCTGTAAACTACTTTTAAAATGTTTATTTAAAAGCATAAAATGTCAATTGATCAAAAATCAACAAAAATACTTTAAATGATAATATAGATTTATATCAAATAAAGAGCTAATCATATCAGACTTTTATTGTGTAAAACAAATTTTAACATTTTACTTAAACCCAAACCTATTTAATCCCTAAATCAGTGTTGCCAGATTGTAGTTTTCACACACAATTGTGTCAAAATGCAATATTGTGGAAAATTTGTGTTGTATTTTTAATTTTTTTTTTCTGTGGCCACCAAAAAAAGTTCTTTCTCATGGAAACAACTCGAAAACTGAATTGTTTCTTAATGGACATTCTTTCTGGAGGCATATTTGGCAACCCAAAGATCATCTGATTGTCACGTAATAAATGAGCAAAATGTCAGAAATGTTAACAAACATCTGAGAAAAATTCTTCTAAGTGTTGTTTTGGCTTTAATATATACAGTGCTCAGCATAATTGAGTACATCATATTCTGAAAATTCATATTTTTATCCATTTCTCAGTGAATATAGGCAATGTATTTTGATGCATTTAAACAAAACAGATTTATTAAACAGATATATTTATTAAAATACTATTTTAGTCACCAAACATATTTAGAAATTAATTAAATTAATTAATTTAATTAAATTATAAATAAATTTAAGCAAAATATTGCAAAAAAATAAAAATAAATAAAATAAATAGAACCTACAAAATTTCAACAAAATTTTTATATGTTTTTTTTTTCTCTTGATTCTTCCTCTTTTTTAAAATTTGTATTTAATATTTTTCTTTAACATATATATTTGGCTGTACTAGTTTTTGGACCTTTATCTTATGTTATTCAGTTAGATAAGCTCCAGATTTAGCTTCAGTACTGACTAATCTAATGTATATGCACAAATATAATATTGTACAGCTTCCTATTAAAAATATGAACTTACAAGAGAGATTTGTTAGGGGTGTACTCATAATTGCTGATGTTTTACCTTTGCCTAAGTATATTCTTCTTAATTAGTAGGGGCAATATGATGTCAGCAGCGCAACACGTAATTGTTGTATCGCTTGTAGTAAATGTGCAACATAATTTGATGCAGAAGACATAGGTAAACAAAGACCTTTCGACAAAGTTTTGGTGCACAAATTGTTCTTGGAGTTTCGTATAATTACAGCTGAACCACTGAAGTCACATGTAATGTTTGACAATGCTTTTTGTTCCTTTTCTGGACGTTGAACGTCTCAGGATAGATCATTGCTGCCTATGGAGGATGAGAGAGCTCCTGGATTTCATCAAAATATCTTAATTTGTTTTGAAGCTGAACGAAATTCTCAGGGGATTGGAAGGACATATGAGTGAGTAATTAATACCAGAATTTTTATTTCTGAGTCAACTTAGTCTACTTTAATCAAGTCAAATTTTCACTCATTCACCCACATTTTCACTAATCAGTTCTGAGCGCTTTTCACGCCCCTGCTAAGGGCTAGACTAGTTCCCCTTTGACCCAATGAATAAAGGGGGCTAAAATAAACAAACATATGGATATACAGTACAGTGCAAAAGTTTTTGCCCACCACCAGCGTTGGGAGCCTAAGACTTTTTTCACAAATCTATCTATCTAAAAGGTATGACTCGAGTGTAGGGTCATTACTTTTGCATAAACTATACCTTTAATATAGAAACAGAACATTTGAGAAACATGTACACAATATTCAGAACAAAATTTCCTTTGGAATCAAAAAACTAGCAACAAAGGTCTGCGTTTAACATGACCTCGTTAACAAACAAGCAAATGCTTAATCTTTTTTGCTGAGTCTTTTCTCAAATGATGTGCTATTTCAAGAGTTCACACTTAGCTGATGATTTATAAAAGCTTGTTTGGCATGCTGTCCCGGGAGAGAGCCCTGAGCTCAAGGGCTCCTTGAGCCCGGGGCTTCCTCCCGTTGGCAGAGCAAGAGGGGAGCCTGAGCTCGGTGGATCTCAGAACTCCCCTGCTGCGGTAGCTAAGGGAACACAAGGGATTAGACAAAGCTTGGTTGTTAGGTATGTTGAATGTCTTTGGATGGTGGGAGGAAACCGGAGAACCCGGGGAAAACCCACGTGGACACGGGGAGAACATACAAACTCCACACAGAAACACCCACCGGTCCTGTGGAACCAGGGCTGGCAGTGTTCTTGCTGTGGGGCTCACAATGCTAACCACTGGGCCCCCATGCCGCCCAATCAGAGGTAAAGGAGGAGAATAGGGGAGGAGGGGGGTTTCTTCCAAACGAAGATAAAGTGAACTAAAAACTGTGGCTATTTATAGTAGCTTAGGGCTCATATGATTGGAAGATAGTGATTAGCAAATGCGAGACCGGCCGTGATAAATCATAAGCACGTGATCCTCTCGAAATTAGTTTATGAATAAACTTCACTTAATATCAAGCATATTTCAGCATTTTTATGTTCTATCTTTTATTTCTATCCAGGTAAATCTCATACAGCCGATAATATTGCCTATACTGTATATAATATTCAGGTCTGGACTCTGTGGAGGCCATTTCAATTGATCGTCTTGGATTCATCAACTGTTTTTCTCTCTAAACACGATGATTTCAATACATTAGCAATGTGTTTGGGATCATTATCATGCTGAAAAATAAAACTATTACAAATTAGGTGCTTTTTTTTGTATAAATTACATGACGTATTATAACCTGTCTGTCCTTTTTAGCCATTACAATCCCATCAATTCAGGCAATGATGACAACAGCTCTGGCAAAAATGCAAATCAAACCAAGACTTAAACGTAGTATTTTATGTTTCCATCTTTCTCTAACTCTTTCTTTCATATGTCTCAAACAATTAGACCCAAAAAATTCAACTAGAACCTGTATTTTCTAGATGTATTTTAATCAAGAGATTGAGAAGTAATATATAATGTCATTACACCCTCACTAAAACAACAAATGTAACTGGGGGTCTAAGACTTTTAGACAGTACTGTATTTAAATAAAATCAAGGTTGCTTACTGAAGCCCGTTGCAGGTGGATAAGGCTGCACGGGAGTCTTCTTTTCCTCTCACATGGCCGTGGTAATAGCAGTGCTCCCCTCCCTAAACAAACGCACATTCAGCATTGCATGATGTAGTTATTTTCAGATATTAGTGTGCTGCTCTCTGTGTCTTACCCTGGATAGAACTGGCTTGTCGTTCTCATAGTGGATCTCGATGTAATCTGAAGACAGTAGATCACTGAAATAAAAGGGCGAGAGACAGATTTCAAAGGGCAGTCTTGCATTAATTATCCAACAGCTCAAAGATAAAGTTAGCGCCCCAAATCCAATGCACCACTGAGATTGAGTTGCGCGCAGTGGGAGAACACTCTCCTTTGTAGCAGCAGTTCCAGCTGTGGGACGGTGGCGGATCCCAAGCTGCACCACGTCATCAGGATTGTTAAAGGCCTTGTTCACACAAAAATTCAAATGAGCCCCTGATTTAAAAAGAGGTAGATGCACCACAAATATGCACCTCAAATGAAGAACAGCAGATTCTCATGGAAGTTACATAAAATTGTTTATGAAGTTTTAAATATGTATATTTTCTTTGCAAAAATGCATCATTCATCAATTTTTATTTAGAATAGATGTGCTCCATGCACCATTGTAAATCCTGAACAAGGCAGAAGATTTTTATTAATAAGTTTTATATAACTCAAGACTGGATTCATCTGAAAGAAGAAAGCCATATACACCTAGAATGTGATAAAGGGAGTTAAACCATGGGCTAATTTTAATTTTTGGGTAAACTAACCCTTTAAAGCATACAGAGTAAGTACATGTAGTCCTATGACAAATGTTCAGTAGATTTCATTCAGTTATATACAGTTGAAGTCAGAATTATTACCCCCCCCCCCATTTCTGTTATTATGTTTAATGATCTAAACATAATAGCTTTAATAACTCATTTCTAATAACTGATTTATTTTATCTTTGCCCTGATGACAGTAAATAATATTTTACTAGATATTTTTCAGGACACTTCTATACAGCTTAAACTGACATTTAAAGGCTTAACAAGGTTAACTAGATTCTTAAAGTTTGAGGACAAACTTTGAGGCTGGCTTGTGAACGCCTGATGGTAATAGTTTATTTAGTTTAAACAGTTTTAAAAAGTATGAAAAGATAGACAGACAGACAGACAGACAGACAGACAGACAGACAGACAGACAGACAGACAGACAGACAGACAGACAGACAGACAGACAGACAGACAGACAGATAGATAGATAGATAGATAGATAGATAGATAGATAGATAGATAGATAGATAGATAGATAGACAGATAGATAATAGATAGATAGATAGATTACCATGTTACTAGCATGATCCTAGCCTAAATTAGCATGTTACTAGCATGATTCTAGTATGAATTAGCATGTAACTAGCATGATTCTAGCATAAATTAGCATGTTACTAGCATGATTCTAGTATGAATTAGCATGTTACTAGCATGATTCTAGCATGAATTAGCTTGTTACTAGCATGATTCTAGTACGAATTAGCATGTTACTAGCATGAATTAACATATTACTAGCATGATAGATAGATAGATAGACAGACAGACAGACAGACAGATAGACAGACAGACAGACAGACAGATAGATAGATGATAGATAGATAGATAGATAGATAGATAGATAGATAGATAGATAGATAGATAGATAGATAGATAGATAGATAGATAGATAGATTGATAGATAGTGTGTTAGCATGAGTCAAACAAGCCAACCCCGGCTTCTCTACGATATTCTGATACTGAGATATAGCTGCTGTTATTTCGTTGCTAGGTTAGTCTGTTTTGTTGCTATGGAGTTGATTGACAGCTTTGACTGATGATGTATCAAAGCTTCTTGCCAGTATGAACAGTTAAAAGCAACACCCATGTCTCTATCACACTGCAGCATGGCAATATCAATCTGAACCTCTATAATGGCAGTTTATATAACGGCCAGAAAGTTAAACGCTCATCAGTTATTGGCAGTTAGGTAGTCTGAGTTAAATGAGCCCAGCTAGAAGTCTGTAGGACAGTCTGATGCAGAGTTATGAGGTCACAAAGTTTGGTGCAATGTTAAGTCAATGGGATTTTTCCGACGGTCCCGGGACATTTTTCGGAAAACCGAAAGTCAGATCAGTCCGAAAAGATATAGCAACCCGAGTGAGACCAGTTTGGAGGTCTGGTGTGAGTTTGGTGGTCGTAGCTCGAAAGCTCTAGGAGGAGATGGAGTTTAATTTTTAGTCTTAGAAGAAAAATAGGATAACAATAGTGTGGCTTGCTACACAAGCCAGCCTAATTAGGTTAACTAGGCAGGTTTGGGTAATTAGGCAAGTTATTGTATTAGTAGTATTCTGTTCTATAGACTATAAAAATAGGTAACTAAAGGGGTGAATAGGTTTGACCTTAAAATGGTTTTAAAAAAATTAAAAACTGCTTTTATTCTGGCCATAATAAAACAAATAAGATTTTCTCCAGAAGAAAAAATATTATCAGACATACTGTAAAAATTTTCTTGCTCTGTCAAACATCCTTTGGGATATTTAAAAAAAGAAAAAATATTCAAATAATAATTCTGACTGTATGTGGCAGATTACATGGCAGATCCTGATTGGAAGATCACCAATTGGTTCAATCCATATAAATAAGAGTTGTGTGCTAGCTTCCCTAGGATGGTGTGGCTATTCGGATGTCCCCATGCTAATACCTGCCATCTCTTTGACTCATTAACCTTATGGTTTTGTTTTGCATTATTTACATATTGATTATTTATGTTAAAGTTTTGTTGTGATTATATCTTTAGTGCTTTATCGTCGTTATTTTTCTCTAGACATTTGTTTGTTTTGCTTGTTTGTTGTTCTATAGTTTCATTTATAATATATAATTTGCATCCAGATTATATCAAATAAGCGTGTCAGATTATTTCAAACGAGCGACTCAAAGAAGCATGACAGAACATTATATTATAGTTTTTAATTTTTTAAAACCATTTTAAGGTCAATATTATTAGCCCCCTTAGGCAATATTTGATTCGATAGTCTACAGAACAAACCATCATTATAAAATGGCTTGCCCAATTACCCTAACCTGCCTAATTAACCTAGTTAAGCCTTTGATCTTTTGCTAAATTGGCCTTTAAGCTAAATACCAGCATCTTGTAAGGTATCTAGTAAAATATTATTTACTGTCATCATGGTAAAGATAAAATAAATCAGTAATTAGAAATGAGTTATTAAAAAAATATGTTGATGTTTTAATTAATTCATTATTGAAAAAAATATACAGAGGAGAAAAATGATATTAATATAGTTTTTATAGACATTACACTATGCTATTTCACATTGTCGAACAAAGATTGGTATTTTATTGCTGACACAAAACAGCAAGCTGATAAGTTTTATCTTATAAATTCAGTCCATTTATCAGAAATTCTCCAAAAACTTCATCTTTTTTTTGATGCTATTGAATGTAAATTGTTATACAGAAGCATCAGACTTCCAACTTTGTCTTTACTACTAGTTATGGCCAGAAATAAGCATAAACAAACATCTAACCTCATGTAATTGATCAATCAGTGTTTCAGCAGAGAGACATCAATAAGTCAGCTTGTAAACAATGTTAGGTAGATTTACCTTAGGCAATTTTTGCATTTCCGTGGCATAACTTGTCTGGAATAACAGCTTAGTGAAAAGTGAAATGAACTCTATAGAAGAGAATTTCTATCATTAATTATTAGTCCATGCATTCAGGAAGTTTTAAACAGTTTTGTACTGGTTTTATTATTGAATATGTTTGTTAGAAAGTTAAAAAGCCACTATATAAATTATTTTAATCGATATAAGTAGATACTTTATTTCATAATCACATTTAGGCTTTAATGTTTACATGTTTAAATTATTTTAATGTTGATTATGATATCTAAAAACCATTATTATTTTAATATGATATTTGCATTCCACTATTATTTATAGCATTTCATGTTACAGTAATGTGCAAACAGTAGAGCTCCCTATACCGTTTACAGCTGAGATCCCTCTGGAAAATCTTAATTAATTGAATTTATTTAAGACCAGAGCTACAATTTGTTCAATAAAGCAACGTTTTTGTGTTACTTTTCATCATATGGTACTAAAAACGTACCAAATCCTTTAGCTTTATTTACTTGTATTCTTTTGTAGTTACCCCAGTAAAAAAAAAAATCTAATAAAAATAAATTAAATACATAAGTCAGAATTATTAGCCCTCCTGAACTATTAGAAATATTTTTGTTTAACAGAGAGAATATTATTTAAACACGTTTCTAAACATTATAGTTTTAATAACTCATTTCCAAATACTGATTTCTTTTATCTTTGCCATAAATAATATTTTATTAGATATTTTTGAACACCCTAGTATTCAGCTTAAAGTGCAATTTAAAGGCTTAACTAGGTTAATTAGGCAATTCATTGTATAATGATGGTTTGTTCTGAGGCCAATCGGAAAAAAATATTGCTTAAGGGGTCAAATAAAATTGACCTTACATTTTTTATAAATTGAAAACTTCTTTTAATCTATCTAAAACAAATGAGACTTTTTACAGAAGTAAAAATTATATTTAGACATACAGTGAAAATTTCCTTGCTCTGTTAAACATCATTTGGAAAATATTTGACAGAAAAAAAAATTCACAGGAGGGCGAATACTTTTGACTTCAACTGTATATGACCCTGATCACAAAACCTTACAGTATGTCTTATGTTGCACAGATAAACAATAAATGGGTTAACAATTATCATTTTTTTTATTTTATGCCAAAAATTATTTAATGTGCAGTGTGTAAGTTTGACACCCAGTGGTTCAACTACTGTAGATATTGCATTTCTAAATCAAAACAAATGCAAGCGCAGGTTGCCAGATTGAGGACAGGAGCGAATGATTTAAACCGTGTTCGAAATAAAAGCAATAGTAGGACAGTGGGAACATTTTTCATAAGTTTCCATATTTTCCAGAAGTTTTTGTCCAAACCAACACCTCCAATCGATATATTAGAAACGGCTTCTATTTCTCACAGCTGAACAACAGACAACTGACAATGATCACATCAGGTACACCTCATGTGCTTTATTCAGTGTTAAATGCTAACAATGTGAGTTTGAATGCCATTTTACATGATATTAATAGCCAAATACTGAAAGCAGCAGCAGATAGTTCACCTCAGATCTTGAAAAAAAACTGTTTAAAATTGAACTTTAGAACTAAACACGTTTCAGTTATTCAGCATCTACATTTAATAATGTTAAAGAGGGCTAATATGTATTAAATATAGATGCTAATCTTACCATTTTATGAGTGAGTGCATATTCTATGCTTCTGAATGTCGTGTTTCATTTGGTGCAAACAGCCAAATTGCTCATCACTGTGATCTCGTCACGAAGCGTGTTGTTAGGACACAGAGTTACAATGTAACCTGTTCACCTAATGTTTACGTTCCTAATACTTATAACATTTGCTAATTAATAACCTCACGTGGAGCTCTGAATCTGTCCCTCATTTTGGAGTTTACTACTGTCCACCAAAGGCTGCATTTCGGTCATGAGTGCATGCTTTCAGAGCCTTTCTGACTAACTGAATGAATGAAATACGTGGTTTTCCAACAAGGTAACCTTGAGAGCTGTAAAATAATTGGCTAAACTGGCATCGGGCAGGTTAAATTAACCAAAACAAAGACAGCGTTCCGGCACGGAAAACACATTTTCAAAGCAGAATAACTGACTTTAGCATTGCTGTTCAGATAAACAAGAATGTTCACTTGGCATGATTCTTCAATATCGGCAAACATGATATTTTTAAGCTTTAGAAGAGTCAAACACTTACATACAGCATATGTAACATATGAAGAACATTTTCCAAGAAGCAAATACATTAAATATAAATACATTAAATGTGCATTCAAAATGTTTTTGAATATTGTATGACAAAAGTAACAACAGCACTACCAGCTGAATTCAGTTACATTTTTGAAGAAGAAGAAGATGAAGAAAGAAAAAACTGAAAAAGAAAATGAAGAAATCTTGGGTTCTTTAATCCCACGATCACAAACACTTTTTGCTTTTGCAGCTGGTCCTATTTTTATAACTGTCAAAAGCAGCAATTAATCAGCCAAATGCATTTAATCTTGCAAAAATGGACACTCACAAACACAATTCATCTCACTTAAAGAAAGTAGCAGGCAATAATCATTCTTATGACTAAAAGGGATCTAAATATAATAATAAAAGTCAGGAAAACACATTAGACAGGATAAAAACACTAAAAATGATGAGACATTTTACAATATACAGTTGAAGACAGAATTATTAGCCGCCATGTATATTATTCCCCCAATTTTTGTTGAACGAAACGAAGATTTTTTTTCAACACATTTCTAAGCATAATAGTTTTAATAACTAATGTCTAATAACTGCTTAACTAGGTTTATTAGGGTAATTAGAAAAGTCATTAACCTTAAAAAAGGTAATTAGAAAAGTCATATTGACCTTAAAATGGTTAAATAGATGAAGTTAACAAATTAAAAACTGCTTCATTCTAGCCAAAATCAAACAAATAAGACTTTCTCCAGAAGACAAAAACATTATAGAAAATACTGTGAAATTCCTTCCTCTGTTAACGACACGACTTTGTTTTTAATCTCTAAGTAAGTAAATAAATAAAGCTTATTTATAAAGCACATTTAACTTCAGTTTGGCACTGACTAAAGTTCTGACCAACCAAAACACACATTCTAAAACAGAGTAAAATAACAATAAAAGTAATAATAAGAATAATATTATGACAACAACAATGCACAATAAAGATTAAAAGCCTGGAAAGGCACTAGATTAAAAATGGGTCTTAAGAAACTATTATGTATAGGACTTTGTCAGACTTTGACAGGGTTTTTTTCAGTAACTGTTGCAGTTCATGTGGACCAGTTTCTTCTTCCTCTGGATCATAACATGTAAGTGTTAAGTATTAAAATTGTTTCCTCTTTTTGTGTAGTTTGCAAAATATGTGTTTTAAGCGAGGCGCAACTCTGCGCCGGAGTTTAGACCGGGTTAGTTTTGGTCTAATGAAAAATCTATAATAGTTTCTCAAAATAGCAATGCGCCAGCGGTCGGCCTCAGAACGCCTTCTTTTTAGACCAGAACGCTCATGGGCGCACAAATGAGCGCTAAAGCATTTGCTATTTAAACAGCGTAGCGCAATGCCTCAAAACTACTCTTGCGCCAAGCTGAAACTACCAAAAGACTACTGCGCCACGCCTTGCGCCACACTGTGCCGGGTGTATGAAAGGGCCCTGAATGTGTGTCGTTGTTATTACTTGGGGTTAAGAGTAGAGAAATATGCTGGTGTTTAACTGCATTGCATTCCTGCATTGGGCTCTCACATACTCTCTGGCTGCTATACTTCATATCCGTGGTGGGTATTTCTCGTGTTAAACCCAGTCGACAATTCATAACAGACTGGGTCATCAGACCAATCAGCGCAGATTAGCTTCACGCTAAGGAGGGGTTTGGGAACAAATGTATCGCTTAACAAATCATATAGGAGTCGCTGGGATAATCAGGTAAAAATAAATGCATATTATAAGACAACGAAGTGTTTTTTGACCTTGCATGCATATCAGCCTGTTGTTGGAGACCCCCCAAAACCAAAATATGACCATTTTCATTGCAAAATAGGGGCTCTTTAAACGTCTAGCTGTCGCCTTTTGAACCAACTGCAAGATTGAGGGAGACCAATATATAATTATAATAGTCTAGGCGAGATGTAATAAAGCATGTATGACTTTTTTCAGTTCTTGAAAGGAAAGTATGGATTTAAGTATGGAGATGATCCTTAGCTGATAATAATTATTACTAACGACAGAACTAATTTGTTTTTACAAAGCTCAGAATCAAAGATAACTCCTAGATTTTTTTTAAACTTGAGATTTAATATATGGTGTAAGACTTCCCAAGCCCCCAATATAAGACATTCTTGTTTTTGAGGGGGCAAAGAGAATCACCTCAGTTTTGTAAGTCATTAAGTTGAAGGAGGCTTTTTGCCATCCAACATTTAATATCCTCAAGATAGTCAATTAGAGACTGCAGAGTTCTGAGATTTTCTGCTTTTGACTATTCCTGGGTATAATTTGGAAAATTACTGATGCTTCTGATCTTTAAATAATATCAAAAATATAAATATATCTCATTTAATAGTGTAACAATTTTTTTTTGTGAAATTTTTGTAAAGATACAGGAGAATTGTCTTTAATGTAATCAGCCAACAATCCCAACATTCAGACAAACCTCTTCCACACACGTTTAAGCACTCCAAAGACACTACAAGAAAATCCTTTCTCTCCTTGTCTGCGTTTTACCTCAACTCCAGATGTTTCTACTTTGAATACTATGAATAATGTTGGGTCTATAACAAATTGCTTGTGATGTTCCTGATTTGTCGGCGGCTTTGATAAAAGCATCTGCTAAATGAATAAATGCAAATGCAATTACCAGGGTGGCTCTTGATCACAAATAAAACACCTAACCTCATATGCTGATAGCCATAATGCTGACTTAATGAAGCCTTCGTGCAGTTTTTACACACAGTTAATAACCAGTATTCCTTGTTTTTAACTTTTTAGTTAATATCCTGAATCTAAACATGAAGACAGACAATAAATGGGAATAAAGAAGAGAAATGAACAGGCAATTGGCACAGCAACACAAAAATGCCTGATGAAATTCTCTCCCAAGGACATTTAGGAATGTCTAAATGCAAAATAAGTGAAAACTGCAGATTTATATGTGACCCTGGAACAAACTTTTTGGGGGAAATTTGGATTCATTTATATCTGAAAGCTGAATAAATAAGATTTAAAGTGACTATGTTTACATGGACATCAGTAATGGAATTATTTGCCTTAATCTGAATAAGACAATAATATGGTTTACATGAGTTCCTTTTTGAATGTCCTTTTCATGATCCCGTTTTACATGTTATATCACATAATTCGATTAGTGTTATTGCTTTACTGTGCTATCCACATTTCCTCCAGAGTTTCATGTAATTTTGGGTGTTTCATTTTTAATTTGTCGACATCTTCACATTAATTCAGGAACATTTCATGCATGCCCCCCATGACAAACGAGATATTGGATGTTAGCATGAAGTGCTTTAATGGAATTTGATACCGCACGTCATATGGGGGGAAAATACCTCTCTGCACTATGCGATGCAGTTGTCTGTGGTCCTGACTTGGTAGGTGCAGAGAATAGTGTCAAACGGCCGTGTGCATATAGACCACCCTGTAGCAAAATGTGGCGAAAATCCTACATGACCGTAATAGTTTGATTGCTGTGTTTACATGTCTGTCCTGCACTTCAATCAATGACTGTAAAAAATATGGACGACGCGACAGCCCTTTTTCCCATTGAACGCCTTGAGGGCAAAACGCCTGCTTGACGGGCACAAACTGTCGCAAAAGACTGCTGAAATTGGAGCCTTGACATGCGCAGAAGGACTGCCTGATGGAGCCAGAGGAGGAGTCGCGATAATGAGCGGAGTCGAGCTTCCAACCAAACGCTTTATGTAAAATCAACTACGCCCCCCGAACTTCTCAGCATGCGTTTGCTGTCATATCAACACAAATGGATGTAATATCGTTAACAAATATGAGGGTTTTATATATTCAATCGCGCCAGCTCCGGGCTGCAGCGCATAACCTACTCACGGCGTCGCGGGCTGATTCCGGCTCGCATGCGGCAGCGCCGGCTCGCTCGGCCGCTGCATCTGGCTCGATTGACTCGGGCTGGAATCGGGTAGTGAGTCCAGGCATCCGGAGTAGGTCCAGCAGAGGTAGTCAGTCTGAGCTCTAAGGGATAAGTCTCCGGCAGGCGAGAATCTAGCCGGAACTGTGTTTTGCTATCTGGGTGGTTAGGCGTGTATCAGCAAACTAATAAAGCCCGAAAAAAGCCCTGAACTTAGCGAATAAACAGTGTTCCACCAGGATCATGTATGTCAGAAACTATAGTTTACTGCTGAACTCATTTTGTCATGGTAAAATAACACAGAAATCGAATAATAACATTTCAGTCTACTTCAGTCTCCAGCCGAAGCTCAGACGGTCTGCTTTGAGAAACTGTCAATCACAGCTGTCAATCATGATGACACGCCCAGCATTAAATTACTGCTAAAAACAAACTGTTTACAAAAATGAAGATCTGCACCTATTTCAGCACAATAACCAGTGCCTTAATCGACCAGAACCATCTTTCGGGACATTTTATTGCAAGTGTAATAATTTTTTTTATTTGGGCTCAAGTCTCCTTCATTAACACGGAGGAGGCGGGCTTTATGACTTGTACTGCAGCCAGCCCCCAGGGGGCGATCTAACGGCCGAGACCTTCACTCAAACGCAGGCTTGCGGCACACTTGACTTAAATTTATTCATTTTCTTTTTTACGGCTTAGTCCCTTTATTAATCCGGGGTTGCCACAGCGGAATGAACCGCCAACTTATCCAGCAAGTTTTTACGCAGCGGATGCCCTTCCAGCCACAACCCATCTCTGGGAAACATCCACACACACATTCACACACACACACACACTCATACACTACAGACAATTTAGCCAAGCCAATTCACCTGTACTGCATGTCTTTGGACTGTGGGGGGGAAACCGGAGCACCCGGAGGAAACCCACGCGAACGCAGGGAGAACATGCAAACTCCACAGAGAAATGCCATGCACTTCAATAATGTGACTAAAATTGGCATACTCCACATGTCTTAATATGGATTCTGTTTAGTTTGATTATGACCTCAATCGGATTAAACTAATCAAAAATCGCTGTTTTTACTTGGTAGATTATTGGTGTCCATGTAAACGTACTCAGTGAGGTATGGGTTGTTTTGAGTAGACAACATTTTGGTGAGGTGCAACAATGTTTGAAATATTGTATTGAAAAAACTAAACTATGGAATACACAAGACATGTCACTCGTACAGTTATGAATGAGGAAAAGTGTAACAGTCAATATGGTGAAAAAAGCCCCACCTTTTGTAAAGAGAAGGAGGTAAGGAGAAGCTCAGATCAGACGCGTGTTTTTTTTTTTTTTTTTTTTGTGGCCAACAAATTCTCTGGAATCTCAGTGAATGCTTGCTTCACAGACAAAAAACATCTCCATATACAGCTTGAAAGCTTGTCTTAAATAACCCAAATATACTTGAAAACAAAAGTTTTTTGGTTTTGCAATCTGCATAAAATGATATGATAATCTCTGGACTTTTTTTTTTTACACTATATTGATCATAGGGCCAATCACACAGCAGAAATGTGCAACAATGGGAATCTTAAAGTGTGTTGATATTAAATATGTACCAAGTTTTCAGCCACCGAAAATTATTCGGCTGAAATTATTTTATTTTATGGACCTTTTAGTTTTTGTGGCTTCGGTCATTGTTGGGGTACTCTTTAAATTTGGAAGCATTAAAAACTTACATCGAAATCGTTCAATATGGAAAATAATTATCAAGAGTGCATTTCCGCCATATCGTCCCTAAGTCAAAACACACATCACATGACAGCAACTACTCCAACTCAAGAGTTTATGTCATTTCACCATCTTGATTCACCATCAAGACCAAGTTGTGAATTACTTCAGAAGAGCAGCGCGATTAGACGAGGCATTATTCAGAAGATGATAATGTGTAACACGACCATAAATAAGGTTAATGTCATGATCTCGTTCCTTTTGAGTGCACATGCGCATTAGCTTGGACAACCTGAAAAGATGCTGATTTTGTTTGATTCAAATGTTTAGAAATGAAAATTTTGAGACAGCTGTTGTTTAATCTCATTGATGTTTCCAAATATGTAATGTATTCATAAGCAAACAGTTGGCAAACAGTTTTGGAGAATTTGATGTTTCCCTATCAGACAGGATGGGCACGAGCTTACTGCCCTAGAAGCGTTTCAAAGATGGCCACCGAGTGAAATAACTTGCCTTAAAGGGACTTTGATTCTGATAAAATTGCTTTTAAATTTGACCAAACTAATTTTTAGCAATACATATTACAAATGAAAAATTACGTTACAAGTTTTGACATATTTAGAGTAGGAAATTTACTAAATGTATTTACTGAAGATTTTTTTTTGCATTAAACAAAAATCAATCATTTTGACATTGACATCACTGATATAACTTTTACAAATTAAATCGATCTATGATTATCTTTTAGAGACATTAATTTTCAGGTGTAATAAAGCTGATAGTAAGCGTAAAAGGTCTACATTTTCAATAAAATAACTGCCTTAAATGAGGCATCAGTAATTCCTGTAATACTTCCTGCACAAACACAAAAATTGTGGAGAAATATGGACCAACCCAGTTTTAACCTAGAGGTTAGTTTTGTCCATATTTTACCCAAATTTGTTGAAACAACCATGTAACAAATTAGCATAGTACCATCTTGTAGTCTTCACTGAACAACATTGGCCACCAAACACTGCAGTTGCAGCTGAAACCTGGAAGACGTTGGTTCATGCTGCTGACATTTCAAAACTACGCTAAAAGCAAATCTACCTAGCACACACTCAGACTGCAGCTCCACTTGATACAGTAAAATCATTATTGTTCACATCACTGTGTTTAAAAGTGCTGAGGAAGCCGTCGGAGCTGAAATTCTGATAAAAAAGTAATGGGCATTTGTTTTCTGGCACAAGCTGTAAGCAGTAGACCAATCACAACACAGACAGGCCATCTGACCAATCGGAGCTGAGTAGGCTTTAGAGAAAGTGAATCCTTAAATGAACCATTACAAACATTAAGAAAAGTGGTGATGCTGCAATGTATATTTTGAGAACATTGACTTACAGGATGGATGAAAAACAACTCAATCTTGAAATACCGAGGTCATACCTAGTCATTATATAAATCTCTGTCCTTGTAAAAGATCAAAACCAGCACACACACTTGTTTTGGCGGTTTATGAGGGCTCTCCATTGGAGAAATGTATCTTATACTCTAAAAAACTGCCATTCCAGAATCGAAAAGCTCTCGGGTATAAAATGTTCCTTACAAACAAAGCTTTGCTGCGTGTTAGCAGACCACTGTAGTCCACACATGTGGGTCCACATGCGAACTTTCATCACGGGGAAATGGAAACAAAACTTTTGTTTTGGCACATTTAAGAACGGAACACTGTTGCCCAATGTCTCCAAACAATTCTTTTCTTCTTCTTCCACTTGTTTTAATTACGGTCGGCAACACAACGTTGCGTCTCTCTGAATGCTGTAACAGGTAAAAACAGTATTCGAAGCTATATCATGCATATTAATGAAGTTGCACCTCATACACAATAGAGCGTGCTGCTTGGTTCAAACCAAGTCTTTCTCATGAATTAATACTGAAAACTCAATGACGTCACATTGTACTGGCCGAAACAGTCAATTCCCACACTGGAGTTTACACAATGATCTCATCGATGTGACATTGCTTCAAAGTTTCTTTTCAAACCGGAAGAACGGATTTACTCTAACTACCGCAAAAACAACCGATTTTCACTTTTTAGTGAAATATATGTGTCCTAATAGTGTTTATAGCAGCGTGGGACACATATATGATTGTCAACATCTCAAAGAATGTGTTTTGGTGACCCTTTAAAGGTCCCATGAAGTGCTCTGAAATATGCATTTGTATTTGATGTTTGACATGATCTCAACCAGAACACAAAGAGAGGGTGGTACATAGTGTAGCTCCTCCCCTTTTTAAAAACAACCAATAGCAATTTGTTTTATGACCAATCTGCCAGTGAGAGTGGTTGAGCTCAAGCTCATCAAATGAAAAGCAAATGAGAACCGTCTTGAAGGGGTTGGGCATGTCAGATACTAGAGAGCATTTGATTGGCTATAATTTGATGAGAAACCGAAGTATTAAAACTATAGTAGTAGGTGATGTGAATAAAACCGTTGACCCATTTAGGTGAAAGTGACAGACTACAAGCTTTAGAACAGGGGTGCCCAAACTCAGGCCTGGAAGGCCAGTGTCCTGTAGAATTTAGCTCCAACTTGCCTCAACACACCAGCATGGTTGTTTCTAGAAAGTCTAGTAAGGGCTTGATTAGCTAGCCCAGGTGTGTTTGATTGGCTTGCAAATAAACTTTCCAGTACACCGGTCTTACAAGAACGAGTTTGGGCACCCCTACTTTAGAAGTTTATATTTTCTAAACATGAAATTCATCACTGTTTTGGAGCACACTAGCATACAGATATCTTAAAAAAACGAACAATGCTGATGCTAACATAAAAACTTAATTTTAATTTCATGGGATCTTTAACCCAATGCTCACAGGAAACATGTTAAATTTTTGAAAGTTAAAAGACTGAATTAAATATGTTTTTTTCAGGTTTGAATAATGAGGACTCATTACATGTCCTCATAAACCACCTAAACATTGTATTACAAAGAGACCACACCCATGTTATAATGCAATTCGTAAACCACAAAAAAGTACACACACACATACGCAGACACTTACTTGTTCAAAGTAAGGTCCAGAGTGAATGTGGTGCCAAAGGCGTCCAGCTGGAAACTTGCTTGGGCCAGGTGGACATCCTGGGGTCGGGGAGATAAACAGGGACTCATTACCACTTCACAAAACAAACATATGTCGCCATGTCAAAACTGCCAACAAACGCTATTCAAAGAAATCTTTTCATTGCTGTTTTTCTCGCACATTAAGTCATATTCCCAACAAGCAAAGTGCATCTATAGACAAAACATCTGCTCAGGAGCATCATAAATCACACAGCTGTGCTGTTTTACAGCAAAAATACTGCATTGGCAGAAGTAAAGTGAAAGTGTGCGCACAATGCAATCCCACAACGTCTGTTGGCCACAGAGAGCGGAGGGGGGAGTGAAAACTGCTTCTTTTGCGAAAAGTGTGTTAGATTTGTGAGGGAGGGCCAGTGAACCTGGATCAGCTCTGAGCATTGGGCACACTGCACCATTCCCAGCTGCTGTCGAATGAAGCAACTCACTCGCTCTATAACTCATTATTAGTGCATGAGTGTTAGCGGAGAGGGCTAGATTTGTAAAGTTGAGGGCGGCTGTCACAGTTTACACTCTCACCTGTCCGTCTCCAGCCTGGTTCTTCGCCCGAGTGTCCAGGTCATGAAAGGTGCTCTCCGACTCCTCGTTCAGGTAGTAGATGAGCCGGGAGGGATATGTGATGGTGACAGGGTGCTCTCCTGTTTTGCCTTCGGTCGAATCGTCCGGTGCTGTCGCCTCTCGCGGGGTCTCAGACACGTGCTGATCCCTGAGAGCCTCATTCTGCACGGAGCTGGAAACTGCAGGACAGGAGGAAACTGTTTACTGCTTTACAGTCTCCATCTCAGAGAGGGATCCTGTCAATTATATATGAACGTGTGCCAGCGGTTGCAGCCCTGTGATGCTGCAGAGAAGCTGCGCACAGATCTCTCTTATGCAGATCTCTGTGTGTATCGAACGGAGGCACTACGGATGATAACCAAATAAAACACTGAAATCTGATCACAAATGCAAGACAGTGGGTGAGAGGGCGAGACATGATACATGCGATGGCAACAGAGAAACGAGAGACACTTATTGACAAAACGCATCCATATGCATTTTTCTCAACTTTTATCAGCTGTATATTCGGATATGCGATATCTGAACGGTAAAGGCATTAGATGAGCATCACGTCAGCTAATAATAATCTATTGTCATGGTAATCGAATTAAGATGCAGCGCGCCTCACTAATAACATGTTCCCACACGGCTCTATAAACTAATGGGGTTGTCAACCCATACAGGGGCCTTCAAAAGCTTTCACCCCCCTCTGCATAGATTGACACGTATAAACGGCCGTAAACACAGTTAAGTAATGGAGGCTGCTCTGCTTAGAGAACCTGCGTATCTAGCTGGGATTTCCTACCGCAACAAAAGGCGTTGGAAAAACACCTAACGTATAGCGTCAACGGCGGTGAATTATGTAAATACCAAAAGTTATGCAAGACAAACACTATACTCACCCGTTGATGATGTGGCGATAGAAGATGGCACGGAAATAATGATGCTAGCGAGCAGACACAGATGGAATATCAGACGCATGATTCATATTTGAAGACTAAATAAAATGTCATTAGCGCGTCAATGTATAGCGAGCGTCGCAGTGCATTATTACGAGAGCGATTTCGGTGCGTATCCCGCGGGAAGAGGGGGAAATCCTTCATGCAGCATCGGAGACTGAGGGGTGGGTAGCACGGTCGGGATGCTGAGGGGTGGGGAGGACTTGGAAGAAGGCGAAGGGGTGGCAGCACGGGTGGAGGAAGGCGGTGGCCAAGCAGCTCATACCGTACGGGAAGCCAATGCGATTGCGCAGTGCATCTTCTGCTGCGCTGACGCGTCATCCAGCCTCACTTTGTATACTCGCCAACACGCTCATCCCGGCTAATTGGAGATTTACCATGGACTCATCAATGGTTATTATAATACATTTGGACAACTAAGCCTCAAATTAAAGATTTGGCCATAATTTTCTCATAAATGCAATTGTCATAACAAAACCAAGCTACGTCAAACATGCAGGCACAAACCCACCAGTTTTTTTAAACCAATTTATAATTGACTTCCTTTTTTTCAGTCACCATTTGTACATTATTTTTTTACGTCAATCATATAGAGGATTGGTGTTTTTCTTTTATAAAAATGTTTAATATATTTCAGCTGTTTATTTCGTTTTCTCAACCCACACAACTACATTTTGGTAGAAAAAGCTGATGTTTGCATAGTAATTGTAGAACTGTAACATGCTTTATTTCATTTCTGTTAAGTGTTATTTAATATTACACAGTAGTTATAATCAATTTATTACAATTTAACCACTTTTTGAGGCTCAGAATTAAGTTTGGTTTATTTTTAAAGAGAACACTTGGCAGAGTATTGCTTAAAGTGGACATAAAAAGATAACTTGTACAAGTTCAAATATTCTCTTATGAAAAATGCAGACACTTTCATTTTTCAAAATATATATGACATTTTGAAATATGTTTTGCTGTAACTGAGACAAAATTTGTGCTTCTAAAGCCCTGGTCAGATCACACAATTTTGTCACGATTTTCATGTCGTAGGCTGGGTGTCGTGGGTAGTCGTAAATGACAAATGGGCGTCGTGACTCAAGATTCAATCGTTTCTTCTCATGTAATGTGGCATAGTTTACGACAACCGATACAATGTCTGCGACACCCCACAACACCATCGCAGAAAGTCTGGCATGTTTAATTTTTTCTGGTCTCCATTTGTGACTGCTTTGGGAAATAACGCTCTTCATAGACATCACGAGAGGACTGATCGTGAAGGAACGTGTAGTCTGGCACATTTGTTACCAACAACAAGTCAAGATTTTATCAAGACAAAAATCGCATAATCAGACATAGTGACTTTCATAACCAACAATAAAAATCGTGTGATCTGAGCGGGGCTTAAGTCTTCAGTAATGCTCCATTCATAAGAGGCGTCAGCGTCAACGCTTCAAATTCACTTTGAATGGTTAGTGTTGCCGAACTGCATTATGGATCCGTCGTGGCCACTTCAGTGGCGTTGCTCACTGTAGAAAGTGGGAATTTCTTAACTTTTCAAGCACCAACAGACGTGCCAGCCAATCAGATCGCTTTATGCAAATACACCAGCTCAGACAGTAGTCGACTTCAGACTAATTTCATTGGCTGACACTGCTATGACGATCAAGTCAGCCACAACTTCAGACACGTACTTCGTCAAGCGTTGACGCTGAAGCCCTGTGTGAATCGGGCATATGACTTTGATTTGACACAGTCCATTTCCACTTGATTAAATAAATTGCCCATTTGTTTCCAGTGAAGTCATCTTTGACCATGAGTAGTGACGATTTTTCAACACCACAAATCTTTACCAACTTTCTGATGAGTGAAACATTCTTTAAAACAAGTTAAATATAATTTCTGAACAACATTCAAAGAGCACCAGGTTTTCTTTACTTTTGCTAGGGAGACAGTGCTTTTCAAGCCTACTCCTGATCACTTTTATTACATATTTTCCCTTGTTTTAATTGAAGAATAAAGTGTTACTGCAATCATATTTGCACAAGACCTATACCAGGGGTGTCCAAACTTGGTCCTGGAGGGCCAGTGTCCTGGAGAGTTTAGCTCCAACCCTAATCAAACACACCTGAACCAGCTTATCAAGCTATATATACTGGAAACCTCTTGGCAGGTGTGCTGAGGTAAGTTGGACCTAAACTCTGGCCCTCCAGGACCGAGTTTGGACACCCATGATCAATACCAGGGGTGTCCAAACTCAGTCCTGGAGGGCTGGTGTCCTGCATTGGTTTGGCTCCAACTTCCTTCAACACACCTGCCTGGAAGTTTCTAGTATACCTAAAAAGACCTTGATTAGCTGGTTCAGGTATGTTTAATTAGGGTTGGAACTAAAATATGCAGGACACCGGCCCTCCAGGACCAAGTTTGGACACCCCTGACCTATACCATTCTCTCTGCAATGAAACCAAACATTACTCCAGCCCTTTATGCACTAATGTTAAAAGCACTTGTATTGTTGTTTGTGAGAGAAAATGTATGGCTGACTCCCAAAGAGCACATTCACTATGCATTTCTGACTTAGGCAGTTTTTCCATTTGTTAGTTTGCAATTTTCAAGACTTTCTAAGTACCAATACCAAGAGGGGAAAAATGCGCTCAATACAATACTGAAAGACAAAAATATGTTTTATAAATTTAATTTACAACCATCAATATCAACCTTTGAGAAAATACCCCATTATAAACTTAAAAAATATTCTTGTTACCAGTTACAAAAATGCTTATGACAAATTAACATACAGACAAAAAAAATGAACTTCAACTAGAAACAGTCAGCTGAAATTCAACTGTGCAAAACTATACAGCATTTAGAGAACAGAAGACAGCTTATGCTCATGGCTGGTGTCTGATAACGTTCAGTCTGCTGTATGTACAGTGGCGGTCCTCCCCCTCCCTCTCTTCTGCTGACTGGCACTGAGCATTGTATTTATTTGTTTAGAAGAGGATGTAATAACTGGCTGAATCGCCAAATTAGAGGAAGCTGATGATCTCAGTGACGCCCGACCAGGGCTCTTGTTTCTGGGAGATGTCCTACATTCTGCAGATATATGAGAGCTAACAGATCGCTGGAGACTGCCTTGTGATTTAACTTTGCGCTGTTGTTTGGCTGACTTTCTCTTAGTCCTGTAAGGGGGTACCGATGGTCTCTTGGCTGGAGTTAGAAGTCCAGCTCTCCGCAAGCTACGTCTGATTGGTGTTTGGTCAACAGATGTTTGTTGGATGTGCTCCTCTTGTTCCATTCCTCCAACCTTATAGGAACTCCCTGCACAAGAGTGAGAATGTGCTTTGGATGAATCATCTACATGGGCAGATGGTGTGAGGTGTCCGAGAAGTAAACAACTTCTACTCGAGATAGAGGAGCGTGTAAAAATTGCTCTTCGACTGCTAGTCAAAGAAGAACTAGGTTCTGAGGGGCCACCGCTCTCCAGGATAGAGTCCGAAGTGGTGGTACATAGATCAACCATGTTTCTCCTACCACGACCCTTCCGAGAACTTCCTGGTGACTGCCCCTGCCTCTCTTTATTAATATCTGGGCTAAGGCTACGAAACAGCTGTCGGACGTGAGAAAGAGATTTGGAATTAGGGGGTGAAGACATGCCTTTTGGTGGACTCTTCAAGATCCTGTTGGTCAAAGGGTCATGAAATTTAAGAGGTGTCTTTTTGTATTTGTACTTCAGGCCACCATCACTATCACATGATTTACGCTTCCTCCCTGCTTTCTTGATTGGGGTAGGCTTGGATATTCCTTGACCCCCATCGGGGGAAGAAAGTACATAGACCACAGTTTTGGGCTGCAGTGGACTCATTATCTTGCAGTATGATGTTGGAAGCTTCAGGGCACAGAGTCTGGTCTTCATTTCAGGGGTTCTTTCAGGGCTAGGGCATTGCAGAGGCTCATCATTGTATGTGGAAGGGAATGTTTCTTGTGTTGGCTTTGACCGCACCATAGGGCAGCTAAGAGGGATGGTCTGTGTACCGTGGCTTACTTTCACCACTTGACAACGAGATGCTTGTCTGTAATATTTTTGCCTAGTTTTCTTAACCAAAACTGCTGAATGTTTGGGGTCTTCTTCGTTGTGTTCAATTAGCGGCAATATGTCTGTAGGATTCAATTCAACGGTTTCCGTTTGTTCTTTATTGTCCCGCTTCTTATTTTTTCTTCTTTTCTTACAGTGCTTACCAAACATAGCTAAAGATTCACTATCAAAATAGCACCGGAACTGACCTTGTTGAAACTCTCTCACTATGGAATCTATTTTAATGTCATCTTCAAACATCACTTGTGTCCACGTTTTTCCAACAAAAGACTGTGGTATGTGTGGAAGATCGGGAATCACATTGTCTTCAGCATTCTGCTTGGGTTCCTCAGGTGTTCCCACGGTGTTAAGGGCTGTGTCCAGCTGAGTTTGGTACGTTTGGTCTTCAAGGTCTATATGAACCTCCAACAACTGGGCCAAATTCTTTTCTTCACCCTTTGTCTTTCCCAGAGCCACTTGTATTGCATTGTCCCATTCTTCACTGCCTTTGGAGTCACTCACAGACTGAGGACCTAAAAGAAAGCTGCCATCCTCTTCTTGCTGGTCCACGTTGAGACCATAACAGTATTTTTCAATAACCTCCTCTATCACGTCTCGAATCTGGTCAGACAGATTACTGAATGTTTGTTCTCTGGGGAGGCCTTTCCAAGGTGGCAGTGCTGAAATCCACTTTGTGGACTCCTCGGTCACCGATCGAAAGGTTTCAGGCTGGTCCTTTGAGGTAATGCACTTTGCAGCTGGTGGGGCACAGGAAGCTTTAATGGTGTCACTCCCCTCATTTTCCCTATTGGTTTTCTTGTGTGCTTTTCTGTGTTCAACAGCTCCAGTCTTGGAGACTGGTGCACCCTCTGAAGGAGGATGTCTAGAGGGGTGTGTATGTGAGCTTTCTCTCTGAACAGGCAGTGTGAATTGTGATGTATGTAGTTTGTCGTTGGCTGAACTCCCACTAGTCCTGTGCAAAAAACCCTGTGTGGGGGAATACTTTTCAGGGGGAGGTTGTTCAGGCACCATTTTTCCTTTTTGGGAAGCAGTTTGTAAGTGTGTATTTGCAGTAAAGTCAGTTGTTACTGCAGGACCTGCTGTTGCAACTTGCAGCATTTGACAGGACTCTTCATCAGAGGTAGGCATCTCCTCTCGTGTCCCAACAGAGACCCCATCGTCATCTGATCCACAGTATACCTCTGAGAGCACCTCCTTTGGGACAAGCGGGGTGGTTAACAAAGGTAGATCAGCATGGGTAGGTCTATAGAAAAAAGAAGTTTAAAAAGCAATGACTGTGTGTTTTTTACTTACAATTCACAAAACAGAATATACTGTATTATAGGAACATGTCAACAAGGCTCAAAAAGAGATCTGGGGCCCGTTTAGAAAGAAGGTTAAGTGAAAACTCAGAGTATTTTAACCCTGAAATGAGAGAAACTTTGGGTTTTCTGTTTCAAAATGGCAGGTTTGTTAAACTCGAAAAAAAGTAGGGTAAGTCAAGCCTGTTTCTGAAAGAGAGGTAACTTTAACTCAGAGTCAGTTACCGTGGTAAATTACTCTGTGAACCTAACCTAGTCAGGAGCAGGTTTTATTCTCTAAACTCTGAGTTTCTGTCAGTCTCCTCCCCATTTTTTAAGGCGAAGCGGTATTTCTCATCTTAGCCTTACGTTTCCACCTACTTATTTTAATGCTGATTTTGGATATGCGTAAAAAAATGGTTGATGGAAACGACAGGATGCGCAAAACTTTCGAAAATACGCATAAAAAACATTTGCGCATAACTGAGTAGGATAACGTTTTATTCGATAAGAAAAGATGAGCCTAAACTATGATGAAAACACTTTTACTGGACAAATTACAGTATGTGCATTTAAAAATGGTTTGCTATAAAAGATCATATAATGATAAAAATCTTTGTGAATAGACAAACCAGCAGGCTGAGCACATTGCAAAACATCTTAAATGTTGTTTTGATCATTCTAAAACGCCTTAACCGTTTCAGTATTAGTGTTATTATATTATTAATGACCTCTAGAGCGTCTGGAGTGTGTCAAAAGCGTCTGTTCTCCGGGTCTTATGGCTTCAAACGCCCCCACGTGTTCATTGTGTGTCAGTATTGTCTTCTGAGGCGCAAGTACATTTATTAAATAAAAAAAAAGATTGATGCAGCTTCTTCTGCAGCAGTAAATTCTGTTTTAACTGTTGATATTTGGCACCAGGTTAATCAGTAAGTGACGATTTTGTTCTCTTCGACTCGTTGGATGGAAACGCTGCTTTATTCGCATCTTTTATGTGTTAGGCTATTCCAGTTTTGTACATAAATTTAATTCATATATTTGGATGGAAACGGAGCTATTGCCAACATTTCAGTCACACAAAGAAGTCACGTACGAGAGTGGCTTGTCCTTTTTTAATAAATAATTAGCTTAAATTCACTGACCTTCCAAAAGGACATGTACAGTTACTAGAATAATGGGATTATTATTCTTTCTATAAACTATTGTTTAGTTCTGCTTACATTCTAATGTCATATCAACCTCTACCACTTTATCAATAAAAAAGCAGACACACAAGTGCACTTTTAAATCTATTAAAACTGATATATAAAGTTTAAAATATAAAACTGATGTATAAAAACGGGAACGTGTGTAAAATTTTATAAACGTCACACATAGCATTACTTATTTTATTATACTAAAATATTTAAATACTTTAGATGTAAAATTATGCATTAACTTGAGCAGCTGTTTTCCCAGGCTAACTGTCTCTGTTTCACTAATGCAGTGGTGTTGCTTTTTTTAAATATATGCTCATATTTGCTATAACTTTGCATGAGCACATCAAGTTCAGCTGGAGAAGGAAATGATGATCTCTTTTTTTAAGACACTCGTTATTAGTCACTCGTTATATCCGCGCTCCATTGATAATGCCTTTTTGTAGTTGCTGTGTGTGCGCTTAACTCTGAGTTTCGCTACGCTATTCTGAAACCGAAAACTCAGAGTTTTTAATCTCTCTGTAAATTAACTCAGAGTTCAAGTTTAAACTCAGAGTTGGTTGAACCTCATTACTAAAACAGGCCACCGGTAAATTAAAAGAGAAGGCTAGCGTACCGCGTATCACTGTAGTGGTGTGGATGATGCTGAAGCACATCCTGAAGAAATCTTTCCAATAAACTTCCAGAGGATACATTAGCTCTCGAAGCTCGTACCACTTCTCGATGTTGGGCACTCAAGATATGCTGCAAAATACAACTCACTGTTTACAATAAATCATAATAACTCACGTCAAAATATTAATAATAATAATATAGATGACAAATAATCATAAATGCATGCTATTAGAATCTTGAAGCCACAAAAAGGTAAACTAACAACTTAAAGGGATTTTTTTCACTCAAAAATGAAAATTTCCTGTTAATTTACTCACCTTCATACCACCTAAGATGGAGGTGACCTTTTCTTCAGCAGAATAGTAAAACTGATTTTCAGCTAAAACTGTTGTTCTCTGGTATCCATTTAATAGAAATCAGTGTGTCATCACTTTGAGATAAAAAAGAATGTATGCAAAACAAATCATAATTATAACCAGTAGCTCCTCACAATGAACTGAGATCTTACAAAGTGAAATGATTGCTCGGTGCAAAAGTATTTACAACTTTATTACCTGTTATTCCCAGCCTGGGCAAACATCTCAGAGCATGTCGTCTGAAATATGCACTGAGAGTCTATAATGACGTATTCACAGATGCAAAATCACACAAGAGCTGAACCACAGAGAGATAGGACAGGCAAACAAATTCGTCATTATGTGGTGCTCTTGAGATGCTCATAGCACATCCTTCAGCGCATACCCTGTTTCACTACGTGATACCTAATTGCATCATCAGGAGACACTGGTGGTACTTTTGATTTGTTTGAAGAATTGTATTTTTGGAATCTCAGTGATGACATCCACTGACCTCCATTATATGGATACCAAATGACAAAGGTTTCAGCTAAAAAGCTTCTTTACTGTTGAAGAAAACAGCCACCTACATCTTCAATGGCCTGAGGAAAAATTTACAGAAGAGTAAAAAAATACCACATTTTCATTTTTAGGTGAACGATCCCTTTTTACTTGTACACCAGGTTACACAAACACAGGAGGACAGCAATTTCATCATCAACAGTGTATACAGATATTGTAACCATGCCTATAAACTACATGCAGCTTATACATGTACTTTGAATTGTTTATTTCACTACTTGTTAACCATGTCAACACACAATGCGTCTCAGTTGAAATATGTAAATGAACACTTTCAGTGCTCATAATGTTTGGTAAAAAAAAGATTAAGACACTGGTGGAGACTAAGGAAGCTGTCTGCTGCTCATATAACATGTGGTTTTGTGCACACTATCCAATGAGGTATACTTTGAAAGGGCATGTGATTGACTGTGTATATGCCAACAAGTATACCTTGGGTTTCACATTCAATATATACTTCAATGGTGGTTTGTATTAAACAGTGCTTTGTTTAGATAGAACTACTTAACAAAAGCAAATGGGGAATATAAGTATTGAACACCTCATGTTTTGTTCATTTTTTTTTCCTGGGAATAATTTCTAAAGGAGCTGCTGACATGAAATTGAACCAGATTTTGGTAAAAACAAACAAACAATACAAACATAAAAAATAGAACAAAACATAAAGAAATCTGAAAAAAATCAGTAATTTGAAATGTATTTGAAATGCATTTAACACTTCATATAAAAGGCTTTTTTGGTGATGGCAGCTTAAAGACGACTCACATATGGAAAATGAGGTCAAAATGAAGAATTTTTTCAACAAAGTGTAAACATCTAGATGGTTTTGTGGGTTTCGTCTGTCAAATTTGATCTTTATTTTTTTATTTCCTATTGGATTTAAGTCAGGTGATTGACTGGGCCATACTACAGCTTTATTTTCTTTCTCTGAAAGCACTTGAGAGTTTCCTTGGCTGTTTATTGGATCACTGTCTTGCTGAAATGTTCACCCTGGTTCATCTTCATCATCCTGATAATGTAGATGTTGGAATGAAGCAGCTAATAATAATTTACAATGATGAATTCTTCATGTGTTCAATACTTTTCAATATTTTTTTACACTTAATTTAATTTGTAAAATAATAGTTTTGATTTCTTTGCATATGAATTTCTTTAGTTGATAAAAATCTGCTAAAAATTTCAAAAGTCAACAACAGCTTTAGGAATATGTTTTCTTAGAAAATTGTGATTATCAATTGTGATTGTTATTTTCCCCCACTGTATACTGTGACCAAAATAGTTTTATAAAAGGGAAAAACTATGAAATGACACAAAGTTACGCACTTGTTCCACACTATTGTAGAGAACTTGACAGCAGCTGCAGTAACCCTGTCTTTGATAGCTGGACGGACCAGCCACAGGCTCTTCTCTACGTGTTCTGCAGATAGGGTAAAACGAAGAATTAGAAAAAAATCTGAAATTAAATAAAAATTATATTTTTTATTTTGTTTATACTGAGAATAAATAACAAATGGCAAGTGGATTGCTGCAAATGTTGAATTTATTTTCACACAAACTCACCTGCCGGATATGTCAGTTGGACGCCTCTCTGCATCTACAACATGATAAATCATTAAGTTTTATATACAATTTTAATACAAATTTGCTATTAGGTTGAGCTAATAAGTAGATATTAAAACCTGGTGTTGTTGTTTGTCTCTTTTGGACTGATTTCTTTGAGGGAAGGGTCTGGGTGGATGTATACACTTTTCTAATCTTTCTCTCTAATATTTAAAAATACGTTTGTGGAATTTACAGACAGAGACTGATCTCTTTCAAAAACTATGACAAAACTAGGCCTAACACTTTTGTGTAAGATTGGGGACTGGTAAAATAACATTGTGTTTGTCCATTTTTGCCTTCAAACCATATATGATTTCACTGAAAATTAGATGTTTAAATGTAGTCTGGTTAGTGTGCCTCAATAACATATCCCGCAATGTTTATGAATTAGGTTAGTAGGCCTAAGAGGCTGTCTTTTTGGCTGATCCATTTTACCACATGAGCTTTTACACAATAAAAGCAATCCTGCTGAATGCATTTTCAACTGACTCTGAAAATAGAAAAGTGGTTGACAATAGATCAGCTCAAGATGTTTCAAATACTGTTTACACCTTTATTTGGAGTTGTCCATTTATAATCAGATTACTAACAATGCATCCCAATTAGGCATGGGACATTAACCATTTTTAAGTTATACCATGGTTTAGAAAAGTCAAGGTATTAAAACTACCTAAATTTTCTGCTATACTATTCCTAAGGTATGTGTAGGATTTTTTTTATTTACGTTTTTTTCCAGCAGAAAAGATATCCAAAGATGCCATTTTAAATTGTAAAGAAATCCGTGTTTTTGAACTAAATAATTGAGTTGAATTATTTATCCTGACATGTTTACTGTTTCAAAATATTTTAAATCTTTCTCAAAAAAAATATATATATTGTATTCAACGGGGGACAAGTTTCAGTTTTTTACCCAGACATTTAAAAAGAACTAACAGTATTTTAAAGCAGTAATCACAATTCTGTGATACCGTGATATTTTTTATTCAAGGTTATCATACTGTCGGAATCTTATACTAGCCCATGCCTAATCCTAATAGGTGTAAACAGGTCCATACATGCATTTTCCATATCATTCATTTTCTTTTGGCTCAGTCCCTTATTTATCAGGATTCGCCACAGCGGAATCAACCGCCAACTATTCCAGCATATGTTTTACACAGCGAATGTCCTTCCAGCTACAACAACAAACATTTTGTGCCCAATTAAGACTGAGAAAATGGTGAGAAAATTTTATTTTTGGGTGAACTATACCTTAAAGAGAAATATACTTAAAATTCTTGCTTGTTTCAAATCTTAAAACCCACCTTAAAAATTCCTCATTATCCTTCTATTAGGCAAATTGAATGTAATCTGTAGATTATTTAGCTAATGTTTTTCTTAATAGTAGTGTTTTGTTTATAATGCAAGATATAAGAATATGTGTCACAACCTGTCCATGGCACTAATTACACAGACATTTGATAATATTCGACTAATCAAATCGGTGCTGAAATGTTGTTTATTAGAATTGAATGCACATTCTTGAATGTTAACAAGATATGATTTTTTTAAATCTAAGATTAGACACTTACTTTTAGCAGACGGCTTTGGTCCCTCCCCCAAGGGCATGGTACTGTCTTTACACAATAACACACAGAAAACAGAGAAAGAGCTCATTACAAAATATCATTACTAGCAACTACTGGTGTATGGTGTATTTTACAAATAATTTCCACTTACAGTGCTCAGCATATATAAGTACACCCCTCACAAATCTCTCTTTTAAATTCATATTTTAATAGGAAGCTATACAATATTATATTTGTGCATATACATTAGATTAGTCAGTACTGAAGCCAAATCTGGAGCTTATCTAACAAAATAACTTACGATAACAATCCAAAAAACTAGTACACCCAAATTTATGCTATAGAAAATTATTAAATACAAATTTTAAAAAAAAGGAAAAATCAAGAAGCAAAAAAATAAATAAAAAATTTAGTTGAAATTTTGTAGGTTCAGGGTCATACACATTTTTACAACTAAAATTCCAAGACTTTTCCAGAACTTTCAAGTACATATTCATGATGTAATGTTTCATGTAATGTCTATATACATTATAAATAATAAAAAGAACAATGACGTTCAAATTTATAACAGCATATCATAGAACACACAACAATCTATTTTGTTTTTATCTCTATGTAAAATTGATTTTGATAATGCTTACACAGCATAAACAATATAAAAGCAAGTTTTTGGATAAGGACAGAAAAAGAAATAAAGACAACTAACCTTCATTCAAGTTAGGGCTGCACAATATATTGTTTCAGCATCGATATCGCAATGTGTGTATCCGCAACAGTCACATCGCAGGATATGCAATGTTGGGATTATAGTTTAATATAGAGTTTAATCATAATGGAGTAAAAGTTATCTTCTGCATGCATTTTTAAAGAGGTAGTTTAACCAAAAATTACTTTCTATTTTCATTACACCCTTCACTTGTTTCAAACTATGATGAGTTTTCTTTTTATAAAATAAACACAAAAAGAATATAATTTAATATCTCCTATAGTACTGAAACAAAGGAAGTGTAAGTAAATAGTGAGTACATTTCAATCTTTGAGTGAATTGTGACTGAAACTATAATTCTCTTTTATCTTTGCAATATTTTATTTATCTATGCTTGTAATTAATTTGTTATATATTATTCGAGATACACTCCTCTACAAAATCCATCCAATCAATCCAAATAAACCTGTTAAATCATCTGGTGAAATTGTGTTTACATCGCAATATATATCACAGAAATACAAAATCTCCTAATGTCAGATTTTTCCAATATTGTGCAACCCTAACTTAAGTATACTGATATTTGTAAAACTAATTTCCATGACTTTTCCAAAACTTTATGGGTTTTTCTGTTTCTCCAAAACTTTTCTAGGCCTGGAAAATGCCATGTCAAAATTCCATGACTTTTCCAGGTTTTCCATGACCATATGAACCCTGTAGGTTGTGTTTTCTTTTTTTTTTTTTTTTTTGCTTGAATTTAATAGTATTATCTTTCAATTTCTAAATATGTCTAGTGACTAAAATATTAAAATAAATGTAACTTGTTTAAATGCACCAAAATACATTGCCTATATTTACTGAGAAATTGATAAAAATGTACTCGTTTATGCGGAGCACAGTATATAGAAAAGTGCTCAAAAAAGTTATACCAATGAGCAATATATTTACACTCACCTACATGGAGGAGAGAGGATGACGGAAAGTGTTTTCGCACCGTGTCACATCACCGCATTTATGTATACAGCCACGTGTAGTAAGTTAGAAGTCGCATCTAAACATACAGTATACATAAACAAGAATAAAAAAGCTGTATTTTAAGGTAACTGTTAAAGTCTTTTAAAACGAACTACACAAAACGTTATGAACAAAACATACATGAATAAAACATGGCTTGCAGCTTAAATAGGGTATGACAAAACTAGTAAATTACTTTAAAAGAAGCAAATAATAAACTTATGAAAATTAAATATACTTTACTGTCCAGTTTTTACTACTCAAGCACACATTCACCGGCCTAAACACAAAACCGCGGCCATTTAAATGGTGCTTCCCAATATTACCACACAAACATCCGCGTTCAATTCAAGAGTCTTTTAAAATGTTTACATTTTAAATGCGGGCTAAGGCAACTTATGCTGTTTAGCAACACACAAACTGCAGTATTGCTAGCCAGCTATGCTAGTGCACTTAGCGAGCTAGTGACACTTAGCATTGCAACGTGGACATTGTGACAGCAGGACCGTGATATAAATAAGTTAGTCATTTGAACATCATATGCGAAACAAATGAAAAAAATATACTGCAGTCTTCGACGTGCTGTCACCTGATTACAGAGGTTATTCCACTTAGATCCCATCGGTATCCGTGTTTAGCAGAGGTCTGCTCGTGGAGTGACGTAAGAGCAAAGCGCGGGAATCCGCCCCCTACAAGTCTGAAGCTGATTTTAATCAATGGAGCTGTATGTTATACTCAACATCACATTTTACAGAATATAGACTGGTTTAATTTAAGGTAACATTACAAATATGGCAAACTGTAAAGTATTGTAATGGAGCTCTCATAGTGAAACTAAGCCATTACATCTACTTCAGACTAAAGAGTCTATACAAACTCATAAAACTGAACTTTGCAAAAAAAAATAAATAAATAAACGACTGGTTGAAAAACATGCATATATAAATATACAAACAAACAACTGACTAGACTAACCTCACATGTAGCTTTATAAGAGAATTTACCCTAAAAAGTACTAGCCGCATGTTGTTGAATAGAATAGATGCACAATACAAATAAAACCAGACAAACGAAGCATTTGAAGTGCTTTTATTGGATTAATGCTTTTGTGCTGTGGGGTTTTAGATCTTGTTGAAGGCTGCCACATCCATGGACTGTACATAGTCCTCAAAGGCTGTGATCAGTTCCTCTAGCTGGTCTGTTCCTACTTTATCATCCTCTACAACACAGGCGATCTGCAGCTTCTTGATGCCATAGCCAACAGGCAACAGTTTGGCTGAAAATCAAAAAGTGAAGTGACAAATAAGTAAAACAACTGCCACTCTTTTTGAAAACCTGTTTTAGTAAAAGGTAAAATGCACTGAAGAGATGAACTATAAATTGTCACTTACACTGTCCCCAGACTAAACCGTCTAACTGAATGCTGCGGACGCACTCCTCAAGCTTGGCCATGTCGGTTTCATCATCCCAGGGCTTGACATCCAACAGAATGGAAGACTTGGCGATAAGTGCAGGCTCTTTACAGGAGAGAAGACAGCGTAAATGGTAATGCAAACTAATGAAATTCAAATGATCACAATTAAATGACTAGTAATACATCAGATAAGAGTGTGTCGATCACCATATTCAGCCGAAAGATGGTTATAAGAAATCATCACTGAACTAGTCACAATGTTTTAATACACGCACACACCACCAGTCAACAATTCAGAATCAATTTTGTGTTTCTGAAATCTTTCATGCTCACCAAGGCATTTTTTTTCTATCTTTATCCATCCATCCATCCATCATTCTCCACTCATCCATCATTCTCCACTATGAGAACAACAGACAATATACCTCACATTTTGAACAATCAAGTATTCGTGTTTGCATGGCTGCAAAGTGCTACCTTTCCAACATTTGATAGCTCAATAATGGTTGATTTTCAAACTTTACATTGTTTTTCGGTCATTTACTTGAACACCTTTATTGTAGTCATTTCCTCAAAGCTTTAAAAATGTATATTATCCCAACTACATTTGACTTGCAGTAAGGGAACGCCAGTTGATGAAAATAAAATAAAGCTAAAAATAACCCTTTAAAATAAAAAGACAAGACATGAAATGATAGTAAAGGATGGTAAATGTATATAAAATTTGATAAGAAAACTACTATTTAAATAGATAAACTAAAATCTACTGATATACCATGAATTGAGAAAAAAAATCTTGAGTTTTAATGTCTGGAATCGACATTGACATTTCTAGGATATTCCAGAAATTCCCAGACCCATTGGAATCCCTTCATTTAAAAAAAAAAAAAAAAAAAAAAAAAGATGATCGGAAATCCTGGTGAATTCATCTGTTATGATCAAGTAATTCTGTCGTACGGCGCTGCGGAAAAGGGTAGGATTAAACAAGATGATTAGACATAAAAAAGCAAATGCTCCATGTTTTAAATTTCTGTCCAGAGAGGTCATGTTTTGATCCTCGATTGGTCTCACGCAGTCAAGTGAAGCGATTTCGCAGGTCAGAATTCACCAAGCTTAAACTTTGCACCACAGCAAGCTGCAAAACTTAACACATGGCCCTGCGTTTCCGGTCTGACGCATTTGCGTGCATATGAATGGAAGTCTATGGGAGGAAAAGCCCAGTGTGACCGCAGCTTCACTCGAACAACTTCCAACAAAGGGAAGTTTCAACAACGAATTTCACCAGGGGCATGTGATATGATTGACTACACCTGGTCCATATCGCTAATCATTAGCTAGCCTATCAGATAATTTCAAAATTACTATGAATATCCAGCCTAAACTTCATTCCTAATCTTCGTTTTAAAACCCCACCTCCTCTATCCTTCCTATATCCCTCCTTCTTAATTCTAGGATCAGACGACACATCAGCTCAGTGGCTGGTGCTGCTGCCTTGCAGCAGAAGGGCCAATGGTTCAAGTTCTAATTGAGCCAGTCTGCACTCTGCACGAAGTTTTCATGTTGTCCCCATGTTCGCGTGGGTTTTCTCTGAGAGTACTCTGGTTTCTCCCACGGTCTAAAAACACGTGACATAAGCGAATTGTAATAACACAGTCACAAGCACTTAACGCATACGTACTGAATCGATTTATAGATAACTCAAGAAATACCTCATCTTGTATCCCCCTAATGCTTATTGACCAGGTGAGAACCTTGGGCTCATCTATCTTAGAGTTCAGGGTTCTCTCCCAGGACAGCATACCAAACCTGCTTTTATAGCAGAGCATTATCCAAGTGTGAACTCTTGAAATAAAAATAATTTTGCTAAAAATTTTTTTTAAAATTCAGCCTTGGTGGACATGAAATAAACTTCAAAACATAATTGCTTTTTCGAAAATCGACCAGCAGTGTATGATTTCACACATACAAAACACATACTCTTTGCCTTCTTAGCGTTGTAAGCTGCAAGCCTCTCCTCCTTGATCTTTGCAGCTTCCTCATCCTGTAAACGTAAAGAGATCCAAGTTTAGCCATGAGTAGAAATACCAGTGGGTGCTTGGACACTACTAACTGGTATTCAGGAATAAAAGAGATCCATCACGGCATCAGTCGAAAGATGGTGAGATAAATCATCACATGACCAGGCAAGTGTGTGAAAACACAATCAGCTCAGCAACTAAACTGACCTCTTCCTCATCGGAGCCAAACAGATCGATGTCATCATCGTCTTCATCAGCAGCGGCAGGAGCTGCGGCAGTTGTGTCCTCCACGCCGGCAGGCCCGTACTGACCGAGAGGCTTCTTTACACCTGGAAGGCTGAACACAAGAGAAGACTGAATCCTCGTGCAAAAGAGTGTACCTGTCGAGATGGTCATACATTTCCCACAATCAGAGATTGAAGAATTGTGCATCAGTCACTCAGGCGAAAGATGGTGTTAGGATAATCATCACATGTTAGGGGAAGTACTTGGAAAATGGTAAATATAGCATTAATATTGAACATTACCTGCCCTTCTCCTTCTGGAAAGACTTGATGTGGTTGTACCAACGCAAAGCATGACAGAGGTCAGCAGATGGGACACCGGACAAAGCATCAAACACTGCAATATCAGCCTGAGAGGGTACGTACCTGAGAACAGGAAAATCAGCATTCAATCAAATATATAAACATAATCTTGATTTCCTTTATGAGCAGTTACAGGTTTATGAACAGAATACGCAACATTAAATTGTGTCGCCCAACAAAAATTTGGCATTGAGGTAAAGTTGGTTTTATATTCACAAATTTATTCACTGGCAACTTGTGACAGTCCCTATGACTATTGTTTACCATGCTACTTTAAATATTCGGTCAGAAATAGCATACAAGTATGACTTACAAATCAACATTAGCAGCTTTTATTTGACTGTGAATAACGCTTTTGAAGATACTTTGAAAATCTTTGGCTGCTATTATGATTTTTCTATTAAGAATTTGCAATACTTTTATGAAAATATTAATTTAAGGAGAAAGTCAGAATGTGTGACCAACTTTATCTCAATAATATTGGGGGAGGGGTACATGTAGCTATACAAAGAATATAACATTTTACATAATATTTACACAAAAATGCCCCATTTTGAATCCTTAACTAAATTTATTCAGAGAACTTAATAATTTGATATGCATCCAGGAGGTATTTTAATATTTCAGCTGCTGCATATGGAAAAAATAGAGTTGTTGGGAGGCTATAAAGAACACTTTAAAAATAAACCCTTTAAAAAGCTTACCCTTCGATGTAACTTTTGTCTGCAAGGAAGTTGTTGAGGACTTTGAGTCCAGCGGGTGTTTTGAGATCACCAAAGCCCATTGTGAGAAGTTACCGGTGAGGCCTCGTGTACAGACGTGGAATCCTGGGCTTGGAGGAAGAGCGAAGGAACGAGAAAGGAACGTGAGATGGTCTTTATACGTCTGACGCCGTGACTCCTCCTACACGGAAACATTTTTACATAAATAAGACATTTTTGGCCGTCGTTTGCGGGTGATAAGTTAAATTTATTTTTTTTATAAACGATAAGAATCGCTAGATAATTTTCTCATGTTTTATAGACTCAATAAGAACCGCAAAAGATGTAAACTGGTTGACTTTTAATGTGACATAAGACAAGGAAACGACCGCTTTTATGAGCGGAAATGACGATGAAAATTTTAAAAGGTCAACAAAATATGATGGATTGTTAATGTAAAAAAATCACATATAACTATATTTTTAAATATAATTATTGTTGATTTGTTATAATTTATAATAAAATAATCTAATAAAATGTTTTTGCATTTTTTTCAAAGCCAAATGTACATCGGGTATTTCCGTCGTCTCCGAAATCTCCCGAGTATACACTCATAACCGAACCTACGGCAGTAGCGCTGTTCTGGTCTAGAAGGCCAAATAGCGTCAAGGTGAGATTTAAATATTGCTTTTAGTGTAGACTGAAGTGTGAAAAGAGTTATGTATAGATGTTTGCTTTGTGAATAAATGCTGGCATTTTAAATGCATAGTAAACTTGGGTAATTCACAGTAACGTTCTCCCTGTCCTTGACTAAGCTAACGTTACAGTGCAGCAGTGCTAGCCTGCTAACCAGTGTGTGTACAGATTGAAATGTCAACAGTAGTGCTTTTACATGTTTAATTTGCATTTAATGAAGATGGAATCTTAACATGTTATTTTATAAATATTGTGCTTTGTTTTTTAGAGTGCAAATAATTTGTTATATTGCTGTTATACAATGTTGGCTTTTGTCATTCTAATCATGGGAATTCTTATGTCAGTGTCAGCACCATGTATTGTTTTAAATGTGATTAATTTATAATTATTAATGTAATTCTCCTACATAAGTTCTGATGATTAGGATTCTCTCTTTTTTTTGGCTTCTTACTGCAGTGCAGTGTCCTTCTATTTTAAATTACAGTGGCATGTTTATCCATAGTTAACCTAGATAATGTTCTGATCAACTTGCTTCTAATCACTTGGCATTTTCTCCTACAGCGACATGTTGCGTTTGCCAGCTGTAAGTCGGGCTTTGGCAGCTCATTCCAAGGGCTCCATTGCCACCACCAACAATGGTAATTTGCTCTACACGTCTCTTCTTTTTGCCTTTTCAAATTCAAGGTGCTGTTTTTTTTAGGAGTACTAGGCAACTTTACTGTCTTGTAAGTCTTTGCTCACATTTGTTTATTTTTACGACAGTACGGACCTCCGTCCGGGCTGCGAGCAATATGGTTGAAGTGTTTGTAGATGGTAAACCTGTCATGGTGGAGCCAGGAACCACTGTACTACAGGTAATATTACAGCTGGCATTTCTTTTGAATATTTTTTTTTTATTTAGGACTATGCAATATGACTCTATATATAATGTTTCACACTACACATTATACAATAAAAAGTATATGTTGATTACAGTAATACTTTTTCATAATTTATATGAGTGCAATATTACATGGCGGTGTTATGTTTACATTTAGTGTTTTACTTAGCAATATTTCATTCTTTTTATTTTTGACTATAACAAGCAGCTTTTGAAAAGTGTCTTATATTTTATTAATATTAAATAATATATTTTGACATTATTAATCAAACATTTGCCCTAAAGTTCTAAATAAACTGAGAAAAATTATTGTGTAAGAATGAGTGCATTTTTGATACTTAATACTAGGGCTGCACAATATCCGCTTGTTAAGTGGTGACGTGTTTGTGACGTATGTATACTGTTTCCAGGTTCAAGCCGCCATTCATTTGAGTGAAGAAATCATTCGTTTATTATCGTGTTTTATTCCTATCACACATTAAAGTTAATTTTACATAAAGTCATAGTGTACACAACAATCCCTGGGCTTGCTGCATAACAAATACCAAAATTTTAACAATTTATACAACAATGAATCACTTTCTGGCCATCGGATATTAGGCATGGACATATATATTGCGATCGTGACTTTCGAAAGTATTAAATCGCTTTGTACACGTTTGTTATTACCATTTCATGAGTCTCCCCATTCAGTTGAATAGAGCGATTGGACCCGGAAGGCGCTTCGTGTGACGTCACACTTAACAAGCAGATTTGAAAAAACTGAACATTGCGACAATCAGATTTTCTGCAAGATATATTGTCATTTGAATATAGTTTAACCAGATGACTTGAGTAACTCTGTTTGGAAACTATTTATAATTTTAGGAGAGTGCATCTGCAAAAAATATACAAAATGATGATACTAAAATACGCCAAATAAAATAAAGCACAGATGAAAACAATAGAACAAAGATAAAAATGAAATCAACAGCGCTTCACAGTTTTTGGTGGAGTCTAACACAATTGAGGTTCAGAAACACAAAGATCAAATGTAAATGAACACTGTATAGTCTTCAGTTTATAAATAAACAATTCATCTTTGTTAAAGTGACAAACTTTAGTATTTCATGTGTCCAAATTGTTTAAATTTGCTTGAAATCTTACACTGGGCTTAAAATTACATTAAAACGTATTTCACACTATTAGATTTGAGTTTTATTTATTTTCAAACATCACATTGCAGTTCCTGTGATGTGACTATTGCAGATACATACATTGTGATATCGATGCTGAAACAATATATTGTGCAGCCCTACTTAATACTTTAAATAATGATACTAAATACTTTAAAATGTAGAAAAGAAATAGTTATTTACATGTGAGCTATATAATGTAACATAGACTGTAAAATATATGGACGTAGTATCTGTGACGTCACCGATAGGTTTCTAAAGAGCGTAAAAGAAGCCACAAGTAGGCGCGGCCAACCGTCGCCATTTTGTTTGCGCGTCATCACACCCACGGCGGGACACCAAACAAGGGCAAAGAGGCGGAGAGTGAGCGTAGCTACAGACACCTGCTGGCATTTAGCTTGGACCTGGTTCAGACACACTTTACTTTGGGAGAAATGCTTAATACTTTATCACCTGTGACTCGTTTGTATTCTGACCACTTGTGCTTGGTAGTACACTATATCAATAAAGTGTTTAGACTTTTAAAAACACTGCTGTAATACATTGAGCCACTAAAAATAGTTCTTATGACGTTTTTCAACAGGAGGAAAACGCGAGTTACTTCCAAACACTTCAGATACAGTCTGTGTTAGTTAATGTAAGACTATTGATAAAATCCAGCATAACACTGTATGACAACGCTTCAAACGACTGTTCTAGAGCCCACAGCTAATCAATCTGACAGATTCTGAAGTGCATTACAGCTCTAAATATAAATATAAACGATAAATGATCTTAAATAAAACAAATAAATGTATAGAGATGGTATATATGTATATAACTTTACTCACATGGGAAACGGAGGCCACGTGAATGGTTTGTGAGCACAATTAAGTGCACTCAGCATGCCATGCCATCTAATAATTGTAGGAAACAAGTACAAAAGGCAGTTGACTGTGTAAAGCCACATAAAACAACACAGAAATACGATGAATATGCCGAGATCAGTGGCTAATCTGCAGGATTCAGCTGAGGTGACGTGACGGCGACCAACGAGACCTAGCTGTCACTCAAGAGGCCACTCCCTTAATTATGCAAATTTAATATAACTTAATATAAAGGAAACGGATGAGTTATAAAAAAATTCACCCCCCTCACAGTTGTCATGATGGGTAATATTAGCTGTATTAACCAAAATCTTTTTTTGTACCAGGCTGTAAACACCTTTTTTTCTGCTGTAAAATTGGCCATTCTAACAGTGGGCTCAATTGAAATTTGCTCTATTTTGGAGCCAGGAGCGGCCAGGTCTAGCGGAATTTCGGATGAATTGCAGTTTTAGTTACTTCCGTATTGGCTTTCTGAGGGAGAGCGGGAGGTTGCCGCTTGTAATGTACACACACACACACACACACACACACACACACACACACACACACACACACACACACACACACACACACACACATATACACCTTATCTCAGGATATGAGATTACTTAATTGTGATATAAGTTTTGCCCTAGGTTTATGCAGTAATTGTTCATTTCATGTATTCTCACGTGCTAATTGTGTTTAGGCTTGTGAGAAAGTTGGTGTGCAGATTCCTCGTTTCTGCTATCATGATCGTCTGTCAGTGGCCGGTAACTGCCGTATGTGTCTGGTTGAGATCGAAAGAGCGCCAAAGGTAATATGCGTCATCGAACGCACTATGAGTATGACATTATTGCTCGCACATATTCAAGATTGTCATCAAAATACATCGCTTTCTCCATTTGTTCTTCATCAACAGCCTGTTGCTGCATGTGCAATGCCAGTCATGAAAGGATGGAACATTTTGACCAACTCAGAGAAAACACGTAAAGCCAGGTTTGTGTGGTCGCCTGCTTTAAAGATATTTGCAAAACACACAGAGCTGTCAACAAATTATCAGTGTATGGTGTGAGATGGGATAATGTGCCTCCTTTAGGCCCCAATATAATTAAAGCTAAATTGCATACCGAAGAGCCTAATTAAAAGCCAAAATAAAGTTAACTTCAAGTTTTCGAGTAACTTCGGATTTTAAAATGGCCTAAGCGCAATCACGCATACTGTGTGATTTTGGTCACTTTAAAATAAGGTTCCATTAGTTAATTTTTGTTTATATATTTAGTAACATGAATAATCATTGAACAGCAACATTTATTGTTGAAACCCTAAAGTAAAGTGTGACCAAGATGTGAATTATGACTTTATTACACTATAATTAATTAATTAAAAATGTTTGATTGTCATTAAACTTCAATTTTCCCTAATTTTTATTTAAATTGAAGACATAGTTTAATAACAGCAATGTAAATGCAGATTAAAGGATTTCACTCATGTAGGTTTTAATAAATGAAAAAAGTCAGAAATTGTACAATTGTTGGCAAATCCATGAAAATCAAGCCAGTTTTTGGCTTGACCCCCAGGTCTAATTTGATATTTTAAAATGGCCAAAGCGAAGCAGGTAAACATTCTGTATGATTTTGGTCAACTTTACAACAAGGTTCCATTAGTTAATCTTTGTTTATATATTTTCTAACATTAATTATCATTGAACAGCACATTTATGACAGCATTAAACGTCTTTTGTTAACTTAGTTAATGGAAATAAAGATGTTTATTGATAGTTCTTGGTAACTCGCAGTATATTAACTAATGTTAGTAAGGAAATTTTGAATTGGGATTAAAAATGCTGTACAAGATTGTTCATGTTAGTATATGTATAAACTAACATTAACTAATGGAACTTTGTTGTAAGCATGACCAAAATCACATAATGTTTACCTGCTTCACTTTGGCCATTTTAAAATCCTAAAAAAAACTCTGAATTAACTTTTATTTTGGCATGATTTAGTTCTTCGATACGCAATTTAGCTGAAATTATATTAGGGCCTAATAGAGGCGCATTATCCAATCTCACATTATACACCAATAATTTTTTGAAACCTTAATGTAAAGTAAATGAAACTAATAAAACCTTAATGTAAAGTGTGACCAAGATGTTAATTATGACTTAATTACAATATAATTAATGATTTATATTTTTCACATTGTCATTAATAATGAAATGTATTCAATTGCCCTTATTTAAATTGAAGACCTAGTTTAATAACAGCACTGTAAATGCAGATTAAAGGATTTCACTCATGCAGGTTTTAATAATAAAAAATAAAAGTCAGAAATTATACAAATGTCAGCTAATCCATGAAAATTTGTGCCAGTTTTTGGACGTCAATCAGGTCTAATTTAATCTTTTTAAACGGCCAAAGTGAAGCTGGTAAACATTCTGTATGATTTTGGTTAACTGTACAACAAGGTTCCATTAGTTAATCTTCGTTTATATATTTACTAACATGAATAATTATTGAACAGCACATTTAAAACAGCATTTAATCGTCTTTGTTAACATTAGTTAATGAAAATAAAGTTGTTTATTGATTGTTCTTGGTAACTCACAGTACATTAACTAATGTTAGTAAGGAAATGTTGAATTAGGATTAAAAAATGCTGTGCAAGATTGTTCATGTTAGCAAATGTATAAACAGACATTAACTAATGGATCCTTGTTGTAAAATGCGTCCAATCACACGTAATGTTTACCAGCTTCACTTTGCCCATTTTAAAATCCTGAAAAAACTCTAAATTAACTTTATCTTGGCATGATTTAGTTCTTCGGTAAGTAATTTGGCTTAAATTATATTAGGACCTAATAGAGGCACATTACCCAATCTAATAATTTGTTGAAACCTTAATATAAAGTGCGACCATGATGCTAATCATGACTTTATTACAATATAATTAATGATTTATATTTTTTTACATTGTCATTAATAATGAAATATATTCAATTGCCCTTATTAAAATTGAAGACATAGCTTGTTAATAACACTGTAAATGCAGATTACTGGATTTCACTCATGTAGGTCTTAATAATAAAAACTAAAAGTTAGAAATTATACAAATGTATAATTTAATGTATAAAATGTATAAACTCCCTAACTGCATCAGAACAGCAGAGTCACTCGCTATTTTCAAGAAACGACTAAAAACTCAACTATTTAGTCTCCACTTCACTTCCTAATCTGCAATTGCCTCTGAATATCACACTAACTGTACCCAAAAAATAAAAATAAATAAAATTTTCTAATACTACTAATACTTTCCTTCTTAGACTTTACAGACCTGAAACTCGCCAATAGCACTTATTCTTTGTTGCTCTTATAGTTGTGTAAATTGCTTCCTTGTCCTCATTTGTAAGTCGCTTTAGATAAAAGCGTCTGCTAAATGACAAAATGTAAATGTAGGCTAAGCCATAAAAATCTGTGCCAGTTTTTGGATGTCAGTCTTATCCCGCAGGTCTAATTTGATCTTTTTACTCATAAACAAAAACAATCATTTCATAAACTTCGATATACAACATAACAAAATTAACATAGATCACTATTTTACAAACGGAAAGATTTAGACTGACATCTCAAAAATGCTGATATTCAGTCAAAAGCATGTGTGAATATTAGAAATAGTGTAGCCATTTAAAAAAAAAAAGCATTGAGATGTTCAGGAGAAATAAAATGGGTATTGACCTTGTTTTTCACATACGAGCAGGCGCAGCCATTGGAATCTTTTTGACTCCAGACTTCCAGTCCCATTCACTTCCGTTGATTTTTAGATGTTAAAAACAGCTTGTTATGCTGCTTGATGTTGCAAACTGATATGTTCCTATTTTCTTATTCCACATTTTATTTATAGTCATGAGCACATGTTTGTACAGTAAGTAGTTTGACAGTTTTCTGCCGTTTATTATTCCTTGTCATTTCTCCCATAGGCAACTAAAACAATCTCAAAAACGAGCGCAGTTTCTCATTACAGAATAAGGTAAATAAAACAGAGTTTTTATCATGCGTCTCAATGCGTTTGTATTATTTTTTTGTCTTGGATAGAGAGGGAGTCATGGAGTTCTTGCTTGCCAACCACCCTCTTGACTGTCCAATCTGTGATCAGGGAGGAGAGTGTGATCTGCAGGTCAGAAAAGCACTGTTGACATTCCTATGAGAGACTGGAAAATGAAATCATCCTTGATGCATTTCTTTAATAATCTTGTTGTTGTGCTGGATATACAGGACCAGTCGATGATGTTCGGCACAGACAGAAGCCGCTTTACTGAAGGCAAGAGGGCAGTGGAAGACAAGAACATCGGGCCGCTCATCAAAACAATCATGACTCGCTGTATACAGTGCACCCGTTGTGTTCGGTGAGTTGGAAGTCTTTCTGAAGAGTTTCTGTTGAACACAAAGGAAGATACACTGAAACAGCTTTTGACTTCCGTTGTATTTTGGGTTCCTAGCATGGGTGTCAATGGCTGATGTCTTCAGACATTCTTCAGAATATCTTGTTTTGTGTATAACAGAAGAAGAAAATCGCTTGAGTGGGTAAATGATTAGGAAATGTTCTTATTTTTTTGTGAACTATCCCTTTTAGCTACATTTACGGTTTAAAACTTATTACATGTGTATTAGATGGAAATCTGATCTAAATGATTGACTGTCTATACTATAATATCCCAAATGTTCAGATGTAATTTGCATGCGCTTAAAAAAATAACAGCGACTTGACATGCAATACATTATGCTGAAATTGCACTGGATTATTACAGCTGTAGGGATGATTCTGGTATGCGCTTTTTCTCTGAACAATTAAAGAGGTGTGCAGAGTCTGCAGACCATGCTGACTTGTAATATATTATACATTTTTGCTCAACTGGCAATTTGCAACAGCACAACCTTGAATCTGTAAAGACATTCAGCATGCTTTCTTTAAATAGCCCTTTAGATTTTTATTTTACGTGGCATAAAAAAACACGTGCATTATGAATGCAGCTTGAAATTGATTTGTATAAATCATATTTCACGTTTGGGAATTATGATCAAATTCCAATCAAATATACACAAAGGGCTCTATTTTGACGGTCCATGCACAAAGCCCAATATGCAGGGCGCAAACGCTTTCAGGGTGTGTCAGAATCCACTTTTGCTAATTAAAGGACGGAAAAATCCGCTTTGCGCCATGGCGCATGGTCTAAAAAGGTTGAGTTTATTTTCTTAATGAGTTATAGGTGTGTTTTGAGAATAAACCAATCAGAGTCTCATCTCCCATTCGCTTTAAGAGCCAGTCGCGTCGCGCCATGGCAAAACTGCTATTTACATGACGTAAAGTAAGTGTAAGTGGAAAAACTGAGCAATTCACTAGCAAGAAAACAGTTAAACAGAGCATCTACAGCGCGAGAATGAGAGATAAATTATTAACTTTCACTTTCGCTCTCGTGGATAGGGAAACCTTGTACACACAGACATCCATTAGTCTATAAATTATTAATTTCGTTTGTTAAGCGCAAAAATTTGTTTCAAAACTATTTCTAAATTCAGTTTCAGTTGTATGCTAAAGCTAAAGTGCCTGAATTTTATCTGCGAGTATTGGGATGCTGTGTAGTTCATCGATAAAATCCTGCTAGACTTGAAATCAAGCTGCTTTGTTACTGCAGTAACCAAAGCAACACCGTTATTCCTGCTGTTTTAGGCGCCACCTGCTAGATCAGCATTTTATTCAGTATATAAATAATGTTTTAGTTTAGGATTAGTTTCTTACAATCAGTATTTAGTAAATAAAGTAAAGTTAATATGTCGCCAATGTTACCAGTTGAAGTGGCTAAGAGGTTTTAAAATGTATTGAAAGAGTCTTAAAAAGGTCTTAAAATGTATTGAATTTCACTCTGATTCCTGTACATACTCTGTGATAATTATTATTTGATAATAAATAATAACAATAATAGTAAACATGTTACATTCACACATACAGGACTGCAACACTCTTTTAGTAGATCGCATTCATTTACAATATAAGCTATTAGAATTTCCTCTCATCTTTTGCCATATAAATATCAGCATGTACTTTTGGTCCTTAAGTTTCATAATTCTCCAGTGTCTTTCTTATGGCTTATATATTGTATGTAATGCTACTTAACAAATATACAGTTGAAGTAAATGTTGCCCCCCCCCCCTCCCCCCTTTGTTTTTACAATATTTCCCAAATAATGTTTAACAGAGCAAGGACATGTTCACAATATGTGTGATAATAAATTTTCTTCCGGAGAAAGTCTTATTTGTTTTGTTTCGGCTAGAATAAAAGCAGTTTTTAATTTTTTATAAGCCATTTTAAGGATAAAAGTATTACCCCTTTAAGGTATACTTTTTTCGATAGTCTACAGAACAAACCATCATTATACAATAACTTGGCACTGGTCATGCATCTTTTTGTACAAAATCGAATTATTTTTATTTGTATCTTTGCAGTTTTGCCAGTGAAGTTGCTGGAGTGGAGGATCTGGGAACCACAGGACGTGGTAACGACATGCAGATTGGTACCTACGTGGAGAAGATGTTCATGTCTGAGTTGTCTGGAAACATAATCGACTTGTGTCCTGTTGGAGCACTGACATCTAAACCATATGCCTTCACTGCAAGACCCTGGGAGACCAGGTACTATCCGAGGATTGGATTGTGGGCTCTTTTGTTAAATTTGATCTTTTAGTTGTTAATTATGTGATCTTTTAACAGTGGGTTTGCTTACATTTTTGTGCATTTGTTTCCTGTCTTTAAACATGCTTTTCTCACGTGTCTACAGAAAGACCGAGTCTATCGACGTGCTGGATGCTGTTGGCTCCAACATTGTGGTGAGCACCAGAAGTGGTGAAGTCATGAGAATTCTGCCCCGCATGAATGAAGATGTCAATGAGGAATGGATATCTGACAAGACCAGGTGAGCGCATGAGCTCTTTTAAAGGGGACCTATTATACAAAGGACACCTTTATAAGGGGTTTAAAGAAGTTTAAAGGGCCATGAAACCCCCCCGTTTCAGCAGGATGTTTTCACACCTCTAGTTTGGAAAAAGTCAGGAAAGTGGGTGTGTCTAGCTTTGTTTGGGTGGGAGTGTCGGGGGAGGAAAATTGGGCAGGGTTTGAATAAAAATGGGAGTTGCCATTTGGGCACGCGCTTCTGACCGAGTACAAATAAACACACACACGCAGGGTAGACAGTTTGTTTAATGACGGTGGGATGTTTGATACCGCACATCGTATAAGAGAAAAAAGCTGCATTTCTCTGTAACTCAGATGCACTCAGGGGGTCAGAAAGCCGTGTGTGTGTAGACTATCCTGTCACAAAATGCGGTGAAAATTCAACACGACGATCGGAAAAAGTTTGCTTAGTGTTCACGTGTTTACACTCAAAGAGCAGCATTTACAGCGGATCTTTCAATATTGTAGTGATATTAACATACTGTAAACTAAGTAACTTAGAAGTCATTTTGACTAAGGTCTGTCTTTAAACACTGAAAGAGTACAGCTGACCATACCAACTATAACTTTGCCATCTGAATGAATAAAGAAAGGGCGCTGATCACGTACACTTACCGAATCTGTAGACAGGATAATCAACACATACTGGAGCTGCGTCTTTTTTAAAGGAGATGAGCAGCAAATCTGGATCTCACCTTAGATGAGAAATGCTCTCGGGTAAAAAATGTTCTAAACAAACGCTTTTCTGCCGCGTGTCACGTCTACGGATCCACGCGTGAGTCTAGCAGTGCTCACATAGAGAGAAAATGAAAATAAAAAACTTCACATTACGAAAGCAACACTGGCTATCTCCAAACAATTCTTACTCTTTTCTCACAACTTTTGGCAACACGACGTGTGTTGTCTCTCTGTTTCAGGTACAGTCTAAGAAAGCTAGCTTGCATATTAATGAAGTTGCAGCGCATTCATAATGGAGCATGCTGATTGGTTTGAACCAAGCCATACTCATGAATGAATGCAACGCACTCTGAGACGTAATATGGGACGCCTTGGTACAGACGTTCAGTCCGCACGCTGGAATACACGCTATTATCTCATGGCTGTGACGCAGCTTCAAAAATTTTTCAAACCGGAAGTACGAATTTGCTCGAAATAACGCAAAAACAACCAATTTTCACTTTTTAGTGAGATATATGTGTCCTAATAGTGTTTTTAGCAGTGTGGGACACATATACGACTGTCAACAGCTCAAAAAATGTGTTTTGGTGTTTCGTGACCCTTTAAGTGTAGCAACAGTATGTGACTGTAGACAGCATCTAATGGTGAACATTAATTCTATTTTTATTTTATAATCGCACTTTATAAACACTCTGCAGCAACAGAGAATAAATAACATTCACCCTTTATACATGTAGGGTTCCCATGCTTGAAAGTTTTTCAAAGTACTTTAATTTTAGACATGGATTCAAGGCCTGGAAAGTACCTAAAAAAGCACAGGTTCTTGAAAACACTTAAATTCAATTTGAAATAAAATTTGTTTATAGTGTTATTTCAACAGTTGTACTGTGCTGCTGTCAAAAACAGAAAATAACTGAGAAATGTTTGATTTAAAAATATATTTCAATATTATTGACCTTATTCTTCAATGCGGAAGTGCGCTCGTTTTTGCGATTTGTGTTGGAACTTCCGATTGAGTTACCTATGGGAGAAATGACTAGGAATAATTAACGGCAGAAAACAGTCAGACAACTCGCTCTACAAACAAGCGTTTGCATGACAATACAGACAAAGTAGAATAACATAATAAGAAAATATCAGTTTGCGACATCAAGCAGCAAAACAAGCTGTTTTTAGCATCTAAAAATGAATGGAAGAGAATGAGACCGGAAGACTTGAGGTAAAAAGATTCAAATGGCTGATCTTGCTCATATGCGGAGAATAAGGTGAATAATGCACACTTTATCAATAATTGGTGCTTTAAAATGTCCTTGAAAGAATGTCCTTAAATCTGCTGTTTTTGAAAGAGCGGGAACCCTGTACATGTCATTCGAGAGGGAAAGCCCCACCCATTAGTGACAATCGCACTTTATCTTAGGGTGCTTTCACACCTGTGATTCGATTCAGTTGTTTCAAAACAGGGATTCAAATTGTTACATTGTTGCCATAGATATATACACTAGATGTCGCCTGGCCTATTGTTGTCTATTGGACGGAATGCGTCAACAGCGCCGACATCTTGCTACAGGGTAGCGCTCCTTTGAAATGAATTTGGGACCAAGGTACAGTGGAGGACTGTGGCCATCCAAAGCCAGAGATATACACATATACACATATATCTATAATCGGGAGTTTTCCTGGATGTTAGTGTGTAATTTTTTTTTCTAATTACGAAAATTATAATTTTACATCACTTTTCTACATTGATGGATCAGTGACCGCATGGGCATTCCTGACAACAAGCTTGTGTTTGTGTGTACAGAAATGTACCATTCACCCTCCCTGTTAAATTTAATATAATCTGTGTCCTGAAACACACCTCCTCTCCTGCTTTCACTTCTCATACTGACGCAGAGAGAGCGATTCGTTTGTGAATGTATCCCCCGAACGACTCTTTCACTAACGTTAGCCGACAATAATACAAGTTTCTGGCAGCGCAGCATCTCGTTGTCATATTTTTTTTTGCATTGTTTGCTGATTTTATTCAACAAAACTAGCATAAGCCGAGTGTTTAGTGCAAGTTGGAGCTACTTTGCCTTATGATGAATGCAGTAAGTGACTGTATTATCATCAATAACGTTACCTGTTTAGCAGAAAAATTCAGAACATTTATAAACAGAAAAAAACGTAATATTACCTATGAAATGTTCTGCCTTTGTGCTTTGTTTTCTTGTTACTACACCTGTAGACAGTGCTAAAGTCCCGCATCTTTACGTAATAACACTGTCTTGACTAGTGCGGTTGAATGACATTTGTCCTGGGAGCACTGTACCAATGTGGCGGCGCTATTGACGCATGCTGAGGGTCCCTATGCGATATCTAGTGTATATATCTATGCATTGTTGCTCTTGGAGCGGTTCGCTTTCACACTGCAAAGTTTCTAAACGGACCAAAAGAGCTAAAACAAGTCACGTGTGAGTAAACTCTCCTCACATTCCTTCCAGCCCTACTCATAATTCTCTCTTCATATAGCCGTATGTTTATTACATATCCATAAAACACTGTGATATAACTGCGCTGGGATCTGCTCCAGTGTTCGTTTCAATCGAGCCGAGACCACCTCATTCAAGCGATCTCAGAGCGCGGATCCTAGTGCGATTGCTGGTTTCACATATGCTAAATGAACCGCGCTAACTGGGCAAACGAGACCGGTTCCGAAACAAAAGTGTAGGTGTGAAAGCACCCTTAGACAGCTCTGAGTGAGAAGCAGCTGTCGCCATGAAAAGTTTTCACTCTGTACCTGCTGAAAACATTGTCAGCGACTAAGGCCCCGTTTAAACTAATGCGTTTTCGTTTTTTACACCATCCATCCACACTACGCCGGAGTTCTCGAGCGCCGAAAACGGGGCGTTTTGAAAACGGTGGAGAGGCCGTTTTCATTCTAAAACGCTGCTGCTCCGTTTTAGTGTGGATGAGGAAAAACTGAGACATCTGAAAACGGAGGCGGGGCTGCTGAGATTCGCTACCTGATTGGGGCTTTTGTGTCATTGCGTATCCTTCCCTTATTCGTCAAGTCCCTATCACATGACTATAACACATGGCTTTAACGCTACCGGAAGACAGTACTGTAAACAACATGGGCACAGAAAGGGAGCGTTGTTTGCACTATTGTCTGTTTTAGGCGACATTGTGCAGTGATTCATTTGTTACATTTAGTAACAACTCAACCTCGTCGTCTGTCCACAAAAATACCTCTCTTGCTTTCTTTGCCATCGCGTTTAATGTTTAACCGGCGTTTGTTGACTAACAATAACAAAATGCCGAGCGAGATGTATGCTTTCTGTTCATACTAGAACGCACATGCCCAGAGTGAGCGAATCGTCACGTGATATACGTTTTTGGTGGCGTAGAGTGGACGGAGATATGTTCAGAGATGCTAGGTGAAACGCTAGTGTGGACGCGGATCGTTTGTGATCTAAAACGCCGTTTTAAAACTAAAACGCACTAGTGTAAACGGGGCCTAAGAGGCATTATAAATGTTGAGGTTTAAGATGCATAATAGAACATTGTAGTCTCTTCTGAACCACTTATTTTGGCATTCACAGAAATAATGTTAGTTCTGTTTTGTAATCCACCGCTTTGCTGAAACATGAGAGAGCAGGGAGCACAATCTCATTTGAATTTAAAGTGACAGTCACCAAGTTTTGATGAAAGCCTATATGGGGCATTTTTTTAAAGAGCTGAAACTACACATACACATTCTAGGGACATCAGAGACTTATATTTTACATCTTGTAAAAAGGGGCATAATGGGACTTCTTTAATATGAAAACACCTCTGTCTTGGTTCAAACACACTCATTCTTAGCCTGGTGTCACCATCTTTAAGGTTTGCTTATGATGGGCTGAAGAGGCAGCGTCTGACCCAGCCCATGGTAAGGGATGCTAGCGGGCAGCTGGTTTCCACCACCTGGGAAGATGTCCTTACGCGTGTGGCCGGAGCAGTGAGTGACTGCATATTATAAACCTGAAGCGTTCAAGAATCATTTTAGTGTGATCCACTGTTACATTTGTAGACAAAAGATTTCAGTGGTTGTGATTTATGTTTTGCAGCTCCAGGGAGTTAAAGGTTCTGAGATTGGAGCTATTGCTGGTGGGATGGTGGACGCTGAGGCACTGGTGGCTCTGAAGGACCTGCTGAACAAACTGGACAGCGAGTCTCTCTGCACTGAGGAGATCTTCCCAATGGCTGGTGCTGGGTGAGTCCCCATAAAATCTAGCCTGTCTAATTTCAGTCATAATTACTTTTTTGTTCACACTGATTTCAAGGATATACTGGTGTATACATAAAAGTAATACTATTACTGCAAACATCTATTTTGCAATTGCTCAAAGCGGTTAGTTTACCCATTTTAAATGATGTAAATTTGGTATCACTTTATTTTGTCACATTATATACCATTTATGTACATATAAATGAATAATTTGGTACAATGCACTTATTATGTACATACATTGTACTCATATTTAAAATGTATGTGCATGTAATTAGTTTTTGTAATTACATTTATAATTACAGTTGATCCTTACACTTTAACACACCCTTTGTCCTACTTATACCACCGAACTTGTCCCTAATCCTACACATATCCCAGCTTAAAAACCCCATAAATCTTCTGCAGTACCATATCAACACAATAAGTACACTGCACTTACTTTTAGTACACAGTAGCTAATGTGACTCAAAATAGTGTAACTGGAAGTTGTCATAACTTACTCACCCTCAAGTTGTTCCAAATCCAAAAGACTTTTGTTTACCTTCACAACACAAATAAAGGTATTTTTAATGACTAGACAATTTTGTTCCTCCATTGAATTTCTTTCACTCAATACACACGGTTGATAAAAATGTTTATCAACAGACCAAAAACACAAATCCTTTGATCAATAACTTTGATCAACTTGCATGATAAAGGCTTATTGGTTCTTGAGAGACTCAGATGTACACAGAAATAATCAGTTCTTTTTCAATACTACAATTTTTTTCCCCCACTCAACATCAAACCAGCATGCTTGAGCTTCTGTGACCAAATTTAGATGTTGTAAATATTTGCTGATCAATATTCATTATTGAGAATGTAGGCCTACAAACCTGTTCATCTTATAAACTAATCACGATTATCAAGATTATTGGATTAAACGACTCAATTTAATTTTTTTTAAATATTTTGAAGCATCATTCATGGGCGATAAGAATCCAAGATTTTATTTAAATTATCCTCATTTATAATCTGAAGATATTTAAATTTCTTGTGTGTTTGGAATGATTTGAGGATGAGTAAATGATTACAGATTATTATTATTATTATGATTATTATTATTTCAGGAAGAACTAACCCTTATGACTTATGACTAGGGCCAGATGGAATCTGCGGACATTTTTTGCTATTTCTGTGCAGAATTTTGGTAAAAGTTTATGCAGAATGTATTAAGGAGTATCATAACTAAAACCTCAATATATGAAATGAAAATTAATACCCTTTAACTTGTATTTTAATGTTTACAATGCAAATCCAATTAGATCCACTTTATTTGGTAAACAAAGCAATTCTCTCATATAATACCTCTTCTAAAAGACAGAAAATATTACTTTACTAACTATATTGTAAATAAATCATATAAATATTTTCATTATAGGCAATAATATTACTAAAATAAATTTTTAAAACTGAATAAATATAAATTTACGCACATTTACACAAGTAAATAAACAGACTCAATAATGGGCTAAAAATCTGGGGAATTCTGTGTGCAGATTCTGTGTGGGCGTACTTATGATTCCGCAGATTTCTGCAGATTTTTAGCCCATTATTAATTCTGTTTATTTACTTGAGTAAATGTGTAAATCTGAATTTATCCAGTTTGTATTCAGTAATTTATTACTTTTTATTTAATATATTAAGGTTTTAGTTATGATACTCCTCTGGATACTCCCAAAATAAATACGCAGAAATACGCAGATTTTTACCAAAATTCTCAGCAGAAATAGCAAAAAACGTCCGCAGATTCCGTCTGGCCCTGCTTATGACCAAGAATATGACATGTGCAAATAAGTAACCACTTTGCAGTCACCCAGAACACCAAAGCAACTAAATCATAAACTCAAAACACTAAAAAAAACTCCTGCTTTTGCCTTTCAAGCTATTTTAACTTCAGCATGTAACAACAGTCATCCTTGTTGAATTATTGTCTGACTTGATTTCAGAAGTCCTGATAGGTTTACTGATAATTGTTCCAGAAAGAAAACTGTGATCATTTACTCACCTTTGTGTCATTCTAAACCCATTAGACTTGCGTTCATCCTTGAAATGCTAAATTAAGTTAATTCGATTGCAACCTAAAAGATTTCTCTCCATTCATTAAAGCGCAAACTTAAAAATAAGAGTGTTTATAGGGGTCATTTGATGAATAGATCTAATTTAGGCTTTTATTCACATAAAACATTCATCATCAGCACTTTAAATATGGAAAACAACAGCTTATACAGTCTTTGCTTGACACCAGACACAAGAACATTTGAGTTTGGAAAAATCCAAGTGGTTTCTTCATGAATGGTCTTAAAGATTGAAAATAATGTTTGTAATGAACTTTTAATGCAGGTAAATATCTTCATTCATTGTTAATATTTTGTTTTCTTGTCACAATTAATGATAGACTATTCTTTTTTTGGCGTAACTACTCCTTAAGCATTTAAACTAATTCTACTCTGTTGGCTCCTTAGATCTGACCTGCGCTCCAATTACCTCTTGAACAGCCGTATCACTGGTATTGAGGAGTGTGACCTTCTGCTACTGATTGGGACAAACCCTCGTTATGAGGCTCCTCTCTTCAATGCACGTATCCGCAAGAGGTATAGCCACTGTGTGCTATTTGCAGCCGTTTTAACCAGACAACTGGGTGTCATTTCACTCCATCTTTCTGTTTTCTTTTTATCCCATTATTTAGTTGGTTGCATAATGAGCTCCAAGTGGCCATGGTGGGTCATGATGTGGATCTGAGCTACTCTTACAACCATCTGGGTGAAACCACACAGGTTCTGCAGGACATTGCTGCTGGAACACATCCTTTCTGCAAGGTAGCATTATGGTGTTGTTGAAGTTTGTCAGCGTAAAGGGTTAGTTCACTCAAAAATGCAAATTCTGCTAATTCTGAATGAACTCATGTTGTTCCAATCGCATAAGACCTTTGTTCAACTTTAGAACTCGCATTAAGATATTTTAGATAAAATCCAAGAGCTCTCTTATAGATGGCAACAGTCCTGAGATGCCCAGAACAGGACCCAAAAACATATTCAGAACATTCCTTCAGTGGTTCAGCTATAATCATATCAACACTTTAGAAAAAAGAAACTGTAATAGGGTTCGCACAAGGTGCTTAAAGTGCTTGAATTTGGTTTTAAGAAATTCAAGGCCTGGAATACCTGGAAAATTGGCTTGTTGAAAAGTGCTTAAAATTAGGATTAGGAGAATTTAAATGCAATTTTCACACCGGAAAAAATTCAAATGTTTGTGAACTTTTGTGACAATTTAATGCTAAAATACCCGCACAAACTACGGTGATTTGACTGACATGAAAAGTGGCCAATCACAGTCGACCTTGTCTAGTTTTGCGTGAAACATAAGGGCGGGACAAAGGCCTTTCTGTGTTGAAGTGGCAGAAAATAACAACTTAAAATCAAATGTTTTATTGGAATAATGCTTTTTGGATGTTTTGACTATAGAGGTGTCTATGTTATTAACTCGAGTAATTAAACCACGGACATACTTCCTGCCATTTTGACGATCTACACACACGTTTGGCTCTCTTCTCTCCAACGGTGAGTTTACTCGCCTCAGATTTGTCACTCTTCTGAAGCCTGGATTAATACAGTATATGGGCCATTCTTCAACTATGGGCACTTTTAACCTTTTGAAGTTGAGTAAAAAAACTTGTTCAAAATAATGGTAACATAGCCTCATAATTTTAAACAATTTGTCTAGTTTTAAGATCTTTAAGAGGACAAATTGTTCATATTTAACTTTTTTTTTCCCATCGTGAACTGAACAAATGTGAATTTCACCACATCTCAATTTACAGCTTATTTCAAAACAAAATAAGTTGTGGCAGTCAAACATGGTCTAAGATCATTTTTGTCTCTAGTTTAACCAATCTTTCCACAATATATATAATAATTATACATATGTCAATTAAATAAATTAGTTGTATGCTGAATTGTACACCTGTAAACCTCTAAAATTTCATATTAATTTGGTAAAGAGCTTATTAGAAAATAAATAAACAGAATTTGTATATTAAATAGAGCACAAACTTATACATTGTGAACACACTTTTAATGTGGGATGAGAACTTTTTATATATATATATTTTTTAAATGTGTGTGGTGATTAAAATGACAGTGGTGGAAATGACATTTCAACAGTTTATTGTAAAAAAATGAAAAATAGCTCCACCGATTAGCTTTGAATTGTTACTAGCCTTTTTATGTATACAAAACACTCTTATTCAACTTAATATTGTTTGGTTTTTAAAAAAATCCTTTAAAGGTGCAACATGTTTGGAAATGACGTAGAATAAATGTATTTCTTTATCAAACAATATTTACCTTGATGAAGTGTTGTTGATAAAAATGTAAATCCCCTCCATCTTGAACATGTTCCCAGATGGCACCATTCATTTTCCCAGAAACCACCTAAATAATCTTACGCCTGTTTCACACCGCAAGCGTCAGCGGCGCGTGAGCAGAGCGTGAGCAGCGCGTGTGTTTTCGGCGTCCATGTTAACAGATTAGAGCTTTCATACCGCACGCAGCAGCAGCGCGTCAGAGCGAGACGTGAGCGTCGCCGAAGCAGCAGTGCAGCGATAGTTTCGGCGCTGGGTCTATTTTTGACGCGCTGCTCACGCTCAATTAAAGTGACAGTGCATTGAGAATGACCAAAACACATTGAATGACAGTAAAAACTAACAATTTTACCCAATAAATACGTTAATAATGTCAAATGGTTTATATATAGTCATTCAAATGAACTTAAAACGGCAACAAACATTTATTTAGGCCCGAACTACAAAACCAAATGTAAAACTATTTTACTATCAGTTTTGCTTAAGTTGCACACTAGTGTTGTAGGAGAGGGGAAATGGAATATTTACGGGATTTGTAGTCCATAGCGAAGTGTATTGTGGGTAGTGTAGTGCGACACGCATGCTGGATTATGTGAGCTCGCTGTGTTCTGTGCAGCTAGCAGAGCAAGAAAGTTTTAATCGGCTTTGTTTTATGTTCACTCGAATTATTCCTACCGGGAGCTGTTTGCACTGTGAATCTGACAAAACGAAAATAAGTAAAAGAATGGCATGCATTAATTACTTTTGTCCGTCTCATCATCTGCACGAGCATGAATTAACGAGCTGTTATTCTGCCGCTGGACAGCACTGAAGTGGAGAAAGTAACACTAGTTTGATCAAGTATAAATATCATTATAACTATATTGTATAAATATTATTATAACTAGGTCTACAGCAACCTGATAATCAAAAAACAAATGACATGATATCACAGGCGATTGTCTTCTGACTGTAGACAATTCTCATATAAGTTAGCTTTAGAAGCATACAGTACTATTTGATCTATAAAATTTGTAAAATAAACATTTGCAGGTTAATGAAACAGCAGGGGCCTTGGTACAGATGAAAAGATTAAAAAGTGTATTTGTATATAGAGAGACATGGATAACTAGATAGAATAGACAGAGATAGGTTGATCTCAGCAGCAGCTGCCGAAGAGCTGCGCGCTGCAGACGCAGCTGGTGTGAAAGGCAAACGCCTGCGTGCTGCTACTGCTCGACATACGCGCTGCTCACGCTCTGCTCACGCGCCGCTGACGCTTGCGGTGTGAAACAGGCGTTACACACAAACTTTTTAAAGCGACATTATAGTGTCGTGATGGAAATGACACTGATAAAATAAAATATTTTAATTATTTTACTAGTACTTCATTAAGATAAATTAATAGTTACCAGATAAATTATATTTTAAAATGTTATTTTCATTTTTGAAGCTTAACTCTGGGTGTGCGACAAGGTGAAAACAGTGATTTTGACACCTAAAAAGAGGTTGAATAATATGAAAAAATATAATAGAAAGGTAGTACATTTTTTTTATTTAAACTAAATTATATATATTTTTGGATAAAGGACTTAAAAGTGCACGTAGTTGAAGAATTACCCATATATGTCGGAACGGGAATGCAGGTTTTGCGCAATTTTTCATCTCTGCAAATGTCGCGAGTGCTTTATTTTAACATGAGAGCACAGTCATGTACATTAGCCACAAAAAACTGGTAAGTGAGCTCTTAAATAGGCTTTTTCAAATAACCTGCAAGTCCTCTCATCATCTCGTGTGTGCTCAGACTGTTTACAATCACAATCTCCTAATTAATTAATTAAATTTATTAATTAAATTTAGTCAAAAAGTACTGAAACGTGTATTATTTTAGCAGTGTAATTGTATTTTTACTTGAGTACAAATATTCTGTTCTCTTTCCATCTGTGAGAGAACATCAACAAATAAAATAATTAAGTTATTAAGCACATTTAGTGCAGGTTTATTATATTATTAATATATGATTAAGGAATTACTATATTATTATCATTATTAATGGTTTTTATTTGTATAAATCGATAGATAGTTCCAATGCAGTATTTTTATAAATTTCTGAGAAGACATTTAAGGTGTTTTACACGCTGCATGTCAGTCTTGGTTTATTATATTATTAATATATTATTCATTAATTATTATACTTATTATACATAGTAATGTTTTTTTTTTCATTTGTATAAATTAATAGATAGTTCCTATGCATTGTTTTTATGAGTTGCTGAGAATACATTTCAGGTGTTCAATACGTTGCGTTTCAGTCTTGAAAATAAAAATAGGTGCTGTAAAAAGTGCTTAAAAGTCCTTGATTTTCATTAGGATGTGACTGTATGAACCCTGCTGTTAACACAACTGTTTCACCAATATGTCCTCTCCTGTCCTGGGTCAGGGTACACATTTTCTTCGGGCAATACAACCGATTTTCATTAGAGTGATTAGTGTGAAATGCAAATGTCATATTTCCCATAGTAAACACACTCTAATCTGATGCATAGACAGAGGATATCAAAATTGTTTTACAATAGGAGCTTGGAGCTTCATATGATTGCAGTTGAACCACTGCAGTCACAGAAAATGTTAAACATCTTCGGGCCATTGTGTTCTGTGGAGGATGAGAGAGCTCTCTGATTTCATATAAATATCTGTGTTCCAGAAATTAAAGGGCCATGAAACCCCCTCGTTTCAGCAGGGTGTTTTCACACCTCTACTTTGGAAAAGTCAGAAAGTGGGCGTGTTCAGCTTTGTTTAGGGGGGAGTGTCGGAGAAAGTAAAGAGGCTTGGTGTGGGAGTGTCTATTTGGGCACGCTGACTTTCCGAGTCAAAACACACACCCACACAGGGGACAAAGTGACTGTGTTTACATGGACATCTGTAGTCGAATTATTTGCCAAATTATTAAATGGTGGGCTTTAACTGCAGTTTGGCTCTTTTATTCAGGGAATTCATTCATGCCCCTCGCGACAAACGAAATATTTGATTCGAGGAACTGCTCTAAGCGTGTATTTTCATGCAATGTTTGATACCGCACGGTGAATGAGAGAAAAAAAAACTCAGCATTTCCCGGAAACTTCGATGCACACAGCAGGTAGTGTCAGAAAGCCGCGTGTGTTATTCCGGTCACTAAATGCGGCGAAAATCCTACACTAGGTTAAAGTTTGGTTGTAGTGCTAACATGTTTACACTCGGTGCAATAGTTAACTTGGTTCAATACGAACAAACTGAATAAACAAAGAGCACTGGTCGCTCACTTACCAAATCTGTAGAGACAGGACAATCACCAGCAACTAGAGCCGCGTCTTTATTAAGAGGAGACTAAAGCGAATCCAGATCTCAGCGTTTGCAGATGAGAACAGCTCTCAGGTAAACAATAATCCTCCTTAGACACGTAAGTTATTGTTGTCGAGCGTCGCGTACACTGTTAATCCACGCGTGACTCCAGATGAGCTCTCACAGAGAGAAAATGAAAACAAAACTTAACGGCAGCAAACTATAAAAGCAACCCTTCACGCTTGTTTTGCCAACACAACGTGGCGTCTCTGTCGTCTAAACACTATGACAGTAATGAATATTAATGAAGTTACACAATAGAGCGCGCTTATTGGTTTGAACCAAGCCTTACTCATGCATTAATGCATCACACTGTAAGACATAATAAGACTCACTCTGGCACAGAGGCCCAGTCTGCACGCTGGAATACAACACTATTATGTCATCGCCGTGACGCAGCTTCAAAAATTCGTTTCAAACCGGAAGTACGAATTTGCTTGAAATAACGCAAAAACAACCAATTTACACTTTTTAGTGAAATATAGGTGTCCAAATAGTGTTTTTAGCAGTGTGGGACACATATACGACTGTCAACAGCTCAAAAAATGTGTTTCGTGACCCTTTAACAAAGGTCTCTGAGAGGTTACATTATAAGGGTGAGTAAATAATAACAGAATTTCGATTTTTGGAAGAACTAATCCTTTAAAATAGCTTTAACTGGCTAGTCATGCATTGTCTCCAAGCATGACATTATCAGAAATTACCTATTGAATTAGAGTTTGTATTTCAGGACCTCGGCCAAGCCAAAAAGCCTATCGTGGTGGTGGGTAGCTCTGCTCTTCAGAGGGATGATGGGGCAGCCATCTTAAAGGCTGTGTCCACAATTGCTCAAAATGCTCGGGCCAGCAGTGGTGTTGAGGAGGGATGGAAGGTTCTCAATGTACTGCACAGGTCAGCCGTTGCCTACTTTGTCTCAGTTTTGATGTTCTCTGTGATTAAAAGAATTGGGTTTGTAGACCATTTTCTTTCCACAAGATCTAATGTTATCATATACACGTTTGTAGGGTGGCCAGTCAAGTGGCAGCTCTGGACTTGGGTTATAAACCTGGTGTTGATGCCATTCGGAAGAATCCTCCCAAAGTGCTGTTTCTCCTGGGAGCTGATGCCGGATGCATCACCAGAGCAGACCTTCCCAAAGATAGCTTTATCGTTTACCAGGGTCAGTAACCACAGTTGCATTTTTTGTGTTATATGCCACCAGGGGTGCCCGAACTTGATCCTGGAGGGCCGGTGTCCTGCATATTTTAGTTCCAATTAAACACACCTGAACCAGCTACTCAAGCTCTTTCTGGGTATACAAAAACCTCCAGGCAGGTGTGTTGAAGGACACCGTCCCTCCTCGAGTTTGGACATCCCTGAATGCCACAACCTTAAGGTGAGCAGCTTACATTCAGTCATATTAGTTTGGGATTAACGGTAACAAATGCTTGTCCAGGTCACCATGGTGATGTAGGTGCACCTATTGCTGATGTCATCTTGCCTGGTGCTGCGTACACTGAAAAGTTTGGCACCTACGTCAACACAGAGGGCCGTGCCCAGCAGACCAGGGTGGCAGTCACCGCTCCTGGTATGGCACGTGAGGACTGGAAGATATTGCGTGCCGTTTCTGAGGTAAAATCTTTGTACTTTATAGGGATAGTTTAGGGATAGGCACTTAGGTGGTTCAAATTGTTTATTAATTTCAAGATACAATGAAGAATGTTAGAAAAAAAAAAGCAGTCACTGACTACGTTTATATGGACACCAATAATTTAAAGTAAGTTTTTGACTTATTTTTTAAAAAACATTTGCTATTTTTGAGCCTGAATGTTTTTAGTTGCTATATGTAAACGGAATTCAAAAATAAATAAATTTTTAACTTGCAAATACAAGTTTACAGCATACAATTGTGAGATCCAAACTCTAGTTCTACTTATTTAGGGAGGAAAGTTAAAGAGATAAACTCACAACTGTGCACATCCATAAGATAGAGCTGTCTTCTAGATTAAAGTGCGTGTTGTTTAGTCTACATTCTTATGTTGTTGATTTTGTTGTGTGTGTGTACTCAGTTGGTAGGAGTCACGCTGCCGTATGACACACTGGATGAGGTAAGGAGAAGGCTGGCTGAGGTTTCTCCTAACCTGGTGAGATACGACGATGTAGAGGAAGCCAATTATTTCAAACAGGCTCATGAGCTTTCAAATGTAAGTGTTTTTTGCCCAGTCCATGTACAAAATTAGTTTGAAATGTGGACTATTTGAACAGATCAGTAATGTCCTCCTTTCTCGTCAGGCTGTGAATCAGTCATTGCTTGCAGCTCCTCTTGTCCCTCCTCAGCTCACAGTAAAGGATTTCTACATGACAGGTAGAGTAACAAATATATTCATTTAATTATTATTATTCTTAAATGCAAGATGTAATCCTGTAAGCAAAATGTATGTCTTTCAACTTATTTATTTTGACTTTGTTTGTCTTCCACCACAGACCCCATCAGCAGAGCTTCTCCGACAATGGCCAAGTGTGTGAAAGCTGTGACCGAGGGAGCAGCAGCGGTTGATGAGCCCTCAATTTGTTAAAAACCTTTCAGGCATACCGATCTGTCCGTAGTACTACGCACAAAAGTAGTCTTCGTCACGTACATGAACGAACACAAACCTCTGTTTCTGCTTACTCAGCTCTCTGTGTGTTCTTGCACGGGCTGCACAAGAGCCTAATTAAAACGTGCTCATATTTAAATAGGCTTTGAACGGTGTTGTAAAGTTTTCATTCCCACGATGAATCTGAATGAGGTCTGCTTTGTTTTGGAAAGCTCTTATTATGATGAATAAAAATAAAATGTATTATATCAATATACTATTGTCGCCATTTACATCGCTGGGTATTCATAGTACATGCGCAGTGGAAAATCTGTTTATTTGGAGGCTAGAATGGAAATGTGAGGAGAAAATGCGTTCTATTAAATGTACTCACCCTAAAGTGGTTGCAAAGCTTTATTAGTTTCTTTATTCTGTTGAACACAAAAGAAGATATGTAAAACAGCTAAAAACCTGTAACCATTTACTTCCATTTCTTGGCTATTCTAAGTTAATGGCTACAGCCTTCATCAACACATCTTATTTTGTGTTCAACAGGTGAATTTAGCAGATTTGGAACAATTAAAGAGTGAGTAAATGAGTTTTTGGGTGAACTATCCCTTTATAGGTACAAGTGCAGTGTAATGCAGAGAACAAACTGTAGTTGTTAGATTATTTTTAATTCATTATATTTTCCTAAATGGCAAATGAATGGATTTATCATGATTTTGTTTTTACCTTTTGGGCATGTAAACATTTGATTATTAATAATGTCAAACACTTTTGCATACAATTCTTCTGCAACTGTATTAAGATCATGCTGACATCACTGAAGTGGATTGATAGGGGGCAACCTTTAGACACACTTCGAAATCTCTTTGCACCCACTCTCACCTGCCTTAGAGGTTTTATCTGGAGCTATGTCGTCTTGATAACAGTTTGTTGAAATAGCAGCGATATAAATTGACACAAACTAATGTTATCTTGGCACGTGAGATTGCAGTGAATTTGAAGTTGGTGATGTCATTCCAGGCATGGATGAGACGCGTAAGAGGAGGCTGTCGGAAAAGACTTTGGGGGAGATCCCTCAAACTTAAAATCAATGTGTGCGGCTTAAATAAAACTTCTCGCCGGCCTGAACACTTCAGACAGACAGACAGTCAAATGTTCAATCTGTATTGTGTGTTTGCGAGGTCTGTCATCTTTCTTAAAGCCGACAATGAACATACAAAGTTGAATTCCAAAATGGTTGCAGAGGTTGTTGTTGCACTGTCGGCTGTTGTCATGTCCCCCCAGTGCCTGTAGTTGTGCTGTAAGAAGCCTCGCATCCGATGACTAAACCAACACCCCCTTCTCCTTGTGTACGGCTAGTTTTAGTTCAATAATCGACAAAGATGTGCCTGTAGGATTCGTATAAAATTAAATGCATGCGTTAAAAAGTAATTCCGCTAGCGGAGAGTGGATAGGTAGAGGCTGAATAGCCCCGTTGAGAGCAGTAGCCGTCGACCGTATGAAAAGATCAGCGTAGCTTGTTTAGCACAGGCCGCAGCGACCGAAGGCTGAGCGGCTGCCGGGAAGCATCGGACTCAAGTGAAGGCGGAAGCCCGCTTATCGCGCACTGGAAGGCGGGTGCCTCGTTACTCGACTCGGGGGGATTCGGAAGGTTTCAGAGGCCAACGGTAACTACGAATTACGCACAAATAAAGGAACATTTGTTGACAAAATGTGTATCGGAAACCGGTTTTTCTTGTAATATTATTACAACGCAAATGCGCGAAAGTACTCCGAATTAAAGACCCTCGAAACTTTCAAACGTCTCCGGTAGTCGACGAGGCGTATTTTCGGTGGACGGGTATTATTGCTTATTATCGGTCCCGAGCGGCTTAGCCACTTAAATAAGTACTCCGACAAACGTTACAAAGTTTCAAAATACGGCCGAAATGTTTCTACGTCGCAACAAAGAATAGCATTCTTCCGCTTTACATTTTTTGACCGTATCTTTCCGTTAAAAGAATCAAAAGTGTTACTTCGGCGCTACACCCAACTTGCTCAATCCTTGCCTCAAAAGTAACTGATAGTGCTGCCCAAGTACATGATAGAGTAGGAGGCGGGTTGTCCACCGTCCCCTTGCGTTTTCAAAGTTGCTTTGCATGTCAAACGTATTGTACTCTGCCCAAACTCTTTTATGAGCCATCGTTTTATGATTTAGTGCTTCACCTGCTAAAAGCTCTGCTTACACCAGCTGTTTTTAAAGTGTCATTGATTGCTTAAAACAGGGGTTACTTTCCCGTCTTCCTGTCACTTTAATATTTAATGATTTGAGCTGTTTTTGCCGAGTAACCTACACACTGCATGCTTTTAGGGGTGCTTTGAAACGCAGAGTTCAGATTTGTTAAATGTCGGAGGTGATTATAATGAAAGCTCTTTTTAAATTGAATGTCACTTGACGTGGATAAGCAAGTGTATAATTTTTGTGTTCATGGTTTTATAGCTGGTCGACTTTGATTATAGAGACATAACCTTTATGGTTTTGTATACATTAGTAAGTGCTATTCAAGATCTGAGAGCTTTGATTTACTTGCTCTCTAAATGTCAACTAGCTATCATTATGTGTCTGTGTAAAGTATATCCCTGCTGAAAAATCCAGCTTAAACCAGCCTAGACTGGTTGGCTGGTTTTAGCTGGTTGACTAGCCTAGTTTTTGAGGGGTTTTGGCCAACGAGCCTGGTCTTAGCTGGTCAGGCTGGAAAATGGCCAGCTAAATCCAGCTTAAACCAGGCTGGCCATATAGACATAGACATAGCTGGTTTTGGCTGGGCTCTCAGCATGGCAAGGCTGGTCAAGCTGGTTTTAGCTGGTCATCTCTTAGCCTGACCAGCTAAGACCAGGCTGGAAATGGCCAAAACCCCTCTAAAACCAGCCTGGTCGACCAACTTAAACTAGCCTACCAGCCTAGGCTGGTTTAAGCTGTTTTTTTTTTAGTAGGGACAGTTTAGCCGAACTTCAGGATCAAGCTGGAGGATCAAGCTGGAGTTTCCTGCAATTGAGTTTAATAAAATGGATCATGTAAATTCTGGTATACACTACATGGTTTTCAAACTCTAAATCTAATTTAAAGTGTAGATATCACATACCTTTTGATTTTGTGAATAGTTAGAGAAACAAAGGGCACCATACGCTAAAGGAACGTTCACAGAAAGGAATATAGTTATTATAATAAAATTTTTATATAATTGGCGTCAGATTTGGAATGATCTCTTTCTCCAGTTGATTAACATAGACAGTCAGTCAGAATCCATATTGTTTTATAGAACTGATGTCCAAATTGCACAGTGTGTGTATAATAAACTGAACAATATTAAAAGTAGTAAGTTATTTTTGACTCAGAATCTTGTATGGAAAAGCATTATTTTAAAAATTAACTCAAATCAATTAAAAATACTTTGAATTATATTAAAAATACTTTTGAATACTAATCATTCATGATGCGAAGCTTGAAATATGGGGTCAGCACCCATCATACATATATATTGGTGGACCTTTTGTAAATTACTCACGTTTTTGTCATAATTGTGTCTCATTCACATGCCGTTAATTCCTCAGCTGATGTTCCGGAGAGTTCCAGCCCTGGGATGTATGAAGGCAAACACATCCACTACTCGGAGGTGGACCACAAGCCTCTGTGCTCATACAGTCCAAAGCTCTGCAAGCAGCGCAGGCTCAACGGTTATGCTTTCTGCATCCGCCATGTGCTCGAGGACCGAACTGCTCCCTTCAGGCAGTGCGAATATGTAGCCAAGTACAATAGCCAGCGCTGCACCAACCCAATACCCAAGGCTCACGAACGCAAGTAGGTTTTTGGAATAACATTTATTAAACGAAAATAATCTGCATGTTTAACCTTTGTGTGCTGTTGGGGATGTTTTCATCCACTCTGGGCGAATTTTGAGTACTAATTTGGCCGTAACTTTCTTTGTGTTTGGTGACAAATCTTTTTTTAACACATAATTTGGGAAAATGCTTAGAAAATGTACTATTTCATTATGTTTGGAGCTGTTTTTGCCCCATTGACTTCCATTATAATGACACTTTATTTACAAAGTCATGACACCCATGCAATCCGGGGCCTGTTTCAGTAAGGAGGTTCAAACAACTTGGAGTTAAAACTTGAACTCTGAGTTGATTTACCGAGAGATTAAAAACTCTGAGTTTTCAGTTTCAGAACAGCTGATCTGAGTTAGGTCAATCAACTTTGAGTAGACCAACTCAGAGTCAAGCGTGCACACTGTGACTATAAAAAGGCATCAATAGAGCACAGATATTATGAATGACTATGGCAACATCTTATAAAAGAGATCACTATTTATTTCTCCGACTGAACTTGATCTGCTCATGCAAAGTTGTAGCAAATATGAGTGTATATATTTAAAAATGAAGCAACCATTAGTGAAACTAATTAAGCTAATTATTTATGAAAAAAGGACAAGCCTCGTACGTGACTTTGTTCTGTGTGTGACAAAAATGTAGGCAATAGCTGTGTTTCCATCAAAATACAGGCTTACATAAATTTGTGCAAATCTGGAATAACGCCTAAAAGATTCTAATAAAGCAGCCAACGAGTCAAAGAGAACACAATCGTCACTTCCTGAATTACTTGCACCAAATATCAACAGTAAAAACAGAATTTACTGCGGTAGAAGAAGCTGCGTCAATGATTTTTTATTTAATTAATGTACTTGCGCCTCAGAAGACAATTGACACACAATGAACACGTGGGGGCGTTTAAGGCCAGACGCGGAGATCTTGACACGCTCTAGACGCTCTGAGGTAATTAATATTATACACTAATACTGAAACAGTCAAGGCATTTTAGAATGACTAAAACAACATTTAAGATGTTCTACAGTGTGCTCAGTCTGCTGGTTTGTCTATTCACACACATTTTCATCATCATCTCTAACAAACCTGTTTTTAATGTACATACTGTAATTTGTTAAGTGCACTTCGTAGTTTATGCGCATCTTTTCTTATCAAAAAATAAAAGTTTATCCTACTCAGTTATGCACATGTTTTATTATATGTATTTTTAAAAGTTATGTGCATCATGACGTTTCCATCAATCATTTTTATGCACATCTCCAAAATGAGCTCTAAAATAGGTGTGTGGAAACATAAGGCTAAGGCGAGAAATACCGCTTCATCTTTAAAAAAGGGGAGGAGACCGACAGAAACTCAGAGTTTAGAGAATAAAACCTGTTCCGGACCAGTTTAGATTCACAGAGTAAGTTACCACGGTAACTGACTCTGAGTTAAAGTTACCCTTCTTTCAGAAACAGGCTTGACTTACCCTGATTTCTTGAGTTTAACAAACCTGCCATTTTGAAACGGAAAACCCAGAGTTTCTCTCATTTCAGGGTTAAACTACTCTGAGTTTTCACTTAACCTCCTTTCTGAAACAGGCCCCTGGTGTCATGTTGACGTCTTTTGCCTGCTGGGTGTTTAAGACTGTTTCGGTCATCATACAGTAAACATCAGTCGTCTTTTCATCAGTGACATGCATCTAAACAGTCTCTAGGTCAATGCATGTAAAGATTTTGGACATCTTCTTGGACACTTTTATGTGTATGATCTGCTGTTTTACATCATAGAACACAGAAACGTTTTTGCACAGGTCTATCTAAAGGGTTGTTGCTACCAACTGATGATCAACAGTAAAAATTACACATTTGACCTCTTCCCAACAGGGAAAACCAGCAACAATCAAGAATGCATGATTAGGTCACGGCGATTTGGCCTAAAATTTAAATCTTGATTAATTGAACATTTTAACTCGATTACGATTAATAAGCAATTATTTTATTTACTCAATTTCCTTTTTACATAGTTCCCTGGCAAGTTTTGTACAGTAAATATGCTCACATTTTACAAGAGAGAGATTTTTGAATGTAGGGTGCAGTACTTGATTTTAAAATTTACACACTATCCACTATCTGTGATTATTTATTGAATATCAACGCTGAACATCTGAAATTAAAACACACACTGCCTAAAACGCAGCTCTCTGCACAGCCCATCGTCGTCACCGCTACCAAACCGCCCTATCACAAAGCTCGTGTCGTTGTGACGTGCAAGTACATTTTTTGTGAGGTGCGTGGGTATGCGAAGCCTTCGCCGGACTGTACACGAGCCCTTGGCAGAAGGGTAAATCATAATATAATAAGTATTATTCGGGCTTGACAGAGCTGGGTCAAATGATTTCACACACGGTAAGGAAAGTAATTGTAAAGATATACCTGAAAAAATTTGATTGATTATAGGTTCTGAATGTCGATTTCGATTACTTTTCGATTAGTCGCTCAGTCTTATGCATGATTATATGCTATCATGCCTTTGCAATCAAAAAATGTCATTATAATGGAAGTCAATGGGGCAAAAACAGCCACAAGCATAAGAAAGCGGTAGTCAATTTGAACAGTTAACATGGGTTAAAAATAGGGATGTCCAGATCCGATCACGTTATCTGAAATCGGGCTTGATCACGTGGTTTCAGATGTTACCTACAAATTAAAACTCAGATATATATGTGTATACAGTTGAAACCAGAAGTTTACATACACTGTATAAATATGCACATAACCATTTAAAAAAGTCAGATGTTAATGTGACTAAACTTTTTCTCTTTTAGGTAAGTTAGGATTGTCACATTTGTTTCTGGACAGCTTAATAGCAGAATAATGAAAGAGAGATTTTTTGAGAAATTGTTATAACTTTTCCTGAAAGTCAAGTTTACACACAATAAGATTATTATGCCTCTGAAAAAGCTCAGATGATGGTGTTAAGGTTTTGGAAGTTGCTGATTGGTTAATTGACAACATTTGAGTTAATTGGAAGCACAATAGAATAGTATTTAAGGAAAACCTCAAACACACTGCTTCCTTTTGTGACAACATGGGAAAATCAACAAGCCAGAATCAACAAAAAAGCCAGATTACAATTTGCTAAAATACACTGGGGGAAAAAAACAAATTTTTGTAGACATGTCTTGTGGTCTGATGGAACTAAAATTGAACTGTTGGCCATAATGACCAGTGTTACATTTGGAGGACAAAGGAGAAAGCTTACTAGAATAGGATCACCGACCAAACTGTGAAGTATGGGGGCGGCAGCATCATGTTGTGGGGCTGTTTTGCTGCAGGAGGGACTGGTCCACTTCACAGCAGAGATGGTATCATGAAGAAATAACATTATGTAGAAATACTGAAGCAACATCTCAAGACATCAGCCAGGAAATTAAAACTTGGCCACAAATGGGTCTTCCAAATGAACCATGACCCTAAGCACACTGCCAAATTAGTTAAAATGTGGTTTAAGGACAACGGAGTGAATGTTTTGGAGTGGCCATCACAAAGCCCAGATCTTAATCCTTTAGAAAATTTGTGGGCAGAGTTGAAAAAGCTTGTGTGAGAAAGACAGCAAACAAATCAGACTCAGTTACACCAGTTTTGTCCGAGGGCCAACATTCCTTCAAACTACTGTGAGAAGCTTGTGGAAGGATACCAAAAACATTTGACCAAAGTTACACAGTTTAAAAGCAAAGCAAAAAAAATACCAAAGAAATGAACTTTTGACTGTCTAGAAATTAATTAAAAATTCTCAAAAAAATCTTTCATTATTAATCAAAAATCATTATTCTGGCATTTAACAAATGTAAATCATTTAAGTAATCCTAACAGACCTAAAATAGTAAATGTTTAGTATGATTTAACATCAGATATTTGTATATTTGTATATTTGATATCTGTAGTTATGCATCTACAGTTCCTAAAAGCACATTACTGGCACATCCTGGATCTGTTTCTTCGCTCTTATTTATTCTTTTTTTTTTGTATTATAGAAATATCGGATCAGGTTTCGGTATCAGTAGATACTCAAATCAAATGACTCCGACTCAAAGGCAAAAAAATCTGATCGGGACATCCCTAGTTAAAAGGATACTAAAATCAGTGTATTTCTCTTTCAGGTATTGTAATAGTCACCTTCAGGTTATGGGTGTCCTTCCCAAGAAGGAGCGGAAGAAGAAACAAGATACCATCGAGTCTCTGGCCCTCAATATCACTGTTCCATCCTTGGCTCTGAAGACCCACAACGGACTTGAGATTTTACCTCCATCCCCTCCACCTGCCCTGGTTTGTCTACTTCCCTCAGATCCCTTTGCTTTTTACAAGGAAGAAAAAATGTTAAAATCAAGTGGCGCATTCCTGAAGAAACCTCAAGAAACTCTGAACCATAAACAGAAGCAGCAAGATCACAGCGTGGACACAAACCATCTCAGAACTTCCTCTCTTCCTTCAACCCTTTCACATTCTTGTCTCCCTCCTCTTTTAACTGGAAGAGCCACACAAACACCCATAAACCCCTCCTCCCCCCGCGCAGCAACTCCTACAGTTCGTTCAGGTTCATTATTCAAAACCTCATCAAGTCTTCAGGACACCCATCAGGGCTCGAAAGATTCAACTGATAACAAGATTAAACTGGACCTTAATCATGCTTTTGACAAAAAGGTTGTCCCTGCAGCTTCAGGGATGGCACCATGTTGCGATGACACACAAAGTCGATTAATCAAAAAATGCACTGTTGCCATGCAACAGCAAGCTCCGTGTTTAAAGAAGTTACATAGATTGATGGACCAACACAAGGGGAGGTTTCAAGACCTGAACTCACATTTAGGTAAGCAACTGTGGCCTGAGACTTTGACATTTAAAGGGTAATTTGGATTGAATTGTTTTTGTGACAAAACGCAGCTTGTGTTCCAGGGCTTGACTGGTCAGAAGACAGCGAGGAGGAAGATGGCGACTGGAAACTAGTGTCATATCAGTGCCAGAGACTACAAGAGAAGCGCTCTGAGGAAAGGTACAATCCATACTCCACTGCCAAACACATTATAATAGATGTCTTTGTTTTCAGGAGGTGATGATACACTTAAAGGGATAGTTCTGTCATCATTTACTCACACTTCACTTGAAAAATGTTGGAAACTGGTATCCATTGACTTTCATGGTATTTGTTTTTATTACTATGGAAGCCAACGATTACCGGTTTCAACAGTTTTCAGCTTTGGAACCACTTGACACTTCACACACAGTTTTAAAGACAATCGTTAAGGCTAGTCCTAAACTGAACTGCATGTCTAAGATATTGACAAAAAGTTGAAGTCAGAATTATTAGCCCCCTTTGAAATTTTCTTTTCTTTTTAAAATATTTTCCAAATGATGTTTAACGGAGCAAGGAATTTTTCACAGTATGTCTGATAATAATTTTTCTTCTGAAGATAGTCTTATTTGTTTAATTGGGCTAGAATAAAAGCAGTTTTAAATAATAAAAAAACAAACATTTTTAGGTCAAAATTATTAGCCCCCTTAAGCTATATATTTTTTCGATAGTCTACAGAACAAACCATGGTTATACAATAACTTGCTTAATTACCCTAACCTTCCTAGTTATCCTAATTAACCTAGTTAAGCCTTTAAATGTCACTTTAAGCTGTATAGAAGTGTCTTGAAAAATATCTAGGCAAATATTATTTACTGTCATCATGGCAAAGCTAAAATAAATCACTTATTAGAAATGAGTTATTTAAACTATTATTTTGTGAATGTGTTGAAAAAATCTTCTCTCCATTAAAAAGAATTTAGGGAAAAAAATAAACGAGGGGCTAATCATTTAGGAGGGCTAATAATTCTGACTTCAACTGTATGTTAAATCATGTCTGAGCGATTGTTTTGTGTTGAGTTTTCTGAATTATTTTTCATAAAGTGGTTCCAAACTTATGAGTTTTTTCCTCAAATGAACACAAAACAAGATATTCTGAAGAATGTTGGAGAAAAGCAGCCACTGACATGCATAGTAGGAACACAAAATACAATGAAAGTCAATGGCTGTTTTATTCCAACATTCTCCAGTGTCTCTTCTTTTGCATTCAACAGAAAAAAGAACTGTAACAAGCAGGCACGTGCACACATAGGGCTCAACCTGTGCAGTGCACATGCCCTTTTTAGTCTTGGATAGAAAGTGCCCTTCCAAAATGATCAAAAGTGCCCCCGCGACGCGGCACACTCTCGGTCCCGCTCTTCAGTAGGCGCGTGACAACACCGGTCTGAGTACGCGCGCGACTACACAGCTTATCAGAACGCGCGCGACAACACCGCTCTTCAGTACGCGCGCATCCTCCTCCCCCCCCCCCCCCCCCCGCTCTTCAAAAAATTTATCCTGCACATGCCCTTCAGACGGTCTCTGCACGGTCCTGGTAACAAGTTTGGAACAAGTGGAAGTAAACGATGACAGATCTCTTTATATAAATGCAAGGCCCGGCCACCAACATGCTTGTTTACTGAATTTTATGTTTTCAAATTTCTGGAATGCCCTGAATCCTTATTTCCCCTCTTCAACACACCAATTGATTTAAAAAAAAAAAACTGATCTGATGATTTCTCTTTCCTTTCTGACATTGGTAGCCGGTCCCGGGCTGAGCGTTTGGCAGGCTTCTGCTCGTACCTGAGACAGAAACACATGCACCTTTGCAGGGAGCAGAGGGGCTTCAGGAGGGAGAGGAGATCTCAGCATGCTCTTCGTAAAGCCCTAGTGCAGGCAGCAAGAGAAGAACCTCACCAAACCGCACAGCTTATTCAGGAACAACATCAAGTGACCTCCGCACCCTCCAGGTAACCATCACAAACACATGTACATTAGGGATGAAACAATACACAAAGACGGATTTAACAAAAGGACTATTGATATAATGCATTGATGTAATATTTGTAAAATAAAGATGTCAAAACTGTAATATTGTAAATAAAATTAATAGTTATAAACAAAACAGTATTACAACAAACCGTGCTACTGGATTTATTTTTGAATAGTAAATCATGGATATACTTGTGTGAAAATGTTTCCATTTTTTTATTCTCTTTTAAATGATTAAAAACTTTTTACTGACAAATGGGTTCTTGTGGTGATAAAAGGATAGTTGCAAAGTTAAAAAAAAGACAATTATTTCATATTTTGGGGCTGCAGTGTGATCCTTAAATCTTTAAAAGTTTTTTATTTTGTCCTCACTGTTTTTTTTGTTTTGTTCTGAACTTCTTTTTTATACGTTGTTTTTTATATGCATTTGCACAAAACTGAAAAGACAGTTAACAACAACAAAAAATATACAAACATCTCCAACACTACTTTCCCTTTTGTAGCTTTATCAGAAGATATTTATATATAAAAATTAACAGTTATGTGCAACTGGGGAAGCTTATCACTTTTTTCCTATTTAAAATATTTGTACCTCAGAGCACTCCGACAAAACACAGTAAGGGCACACTCACACTATGTACCTGTTGCCTTGAACCGAACCGAAGCACTCTTGTTCCCCTTCCCGTCTTCCCCAATGGCCCACACTCGCATGCATTCGGGCCTGAGCACGCTTATGTCATCGATGATGCGCTGTTCAGTAAGAAGTGCTCTCGCTCAGAACAGTGGAGATTTCTTTAGTTATTTTGTTTTAGTCATTTGATATGCAGTGACACAGTCAAATATTTCACCAAACAGATCAGCCAATTTTGACACTCATAAACAACTATAAAGTCCTCTCACTGCAGGAATTAGAAGGTTTGCTAAAGGTGCAGCTGTCGTGCAGTGAGGGGTTTGCGTCTTTAATAATCTATGACAGTTTGCATTAATTGAACAGTAAGAATGATTAATAAATTCATCTGAAACAGTCCCATAAAAGTCACGTCTCGTCTTCAGTTTCGGGCTTTGCACTTACACTACAAGCGTACCACGCCTGAGCCCAAGTAAACCGTGCTCTGGCACACCTCTTTCAACCCGGCCATGGCGGGCCAACTGAACCCGAATCAGAGCACTCACACTTCTCAAACGATCCGGGAAATGGGCCTGGGCACGGTGTGAGTAAGCCCTAAAGCCTAGTTCACACTACAGGATTTTAAGCCTGATTTGGAAGATAACGAGCTTGCCGACGGATCGGGCTGTGATCGGGAAGAAATCTGCGGGTGCACGGCACTCGCCAGTCTTTATGTGTGAACTACTGAACTAAACATCAACGAGGCTCGCTGACGCGTCGCCAACACCTCGCAGACGGAAATCCAATATTTAGCATGCTGAATATTTCAGAGCAGTCGGCCGACTCAACCCCACGTGTGGTCAGATGTAGTGACGAGCTGCAGCCAATGAGAGAGCAAATCAGCATGATCTGAATGCCTGTGTGCTCAGGAGCTCAGCAGAAACATCTGTGATTGGTCAGAATGGGCACCGGTGCACTAGCTTCATTCTGCGTTAACACAGACATGAGAGTAGGATATATTAACAGTGAAACTAGAATTCTGTAACTATTAGAATTACCATACTGCTCATTCTGATCGTTCTTATATGAAACGCCATATTGTCACAACATATTTACATTCAAAGCTATTATTGAGATATTAAAATTAAGCTTTGAATGTCTGGCATCATATTTAATGACACCATTACCCTCAAAATATAATCTTTTTTGGTAATACAGCCTATAAATATGTAGTTAACATACTAGAACATGCAAAGTTCTTAGCTCCTGTTTAAAAGTGAAAATGAAAGCCATTTCGCTTCACAGAATATGCTGTTTTGAAAGATATCTGAAGTAAATTGATGTTTTTGCCATCAGAAAGTTTTGTTTATGTTAGCAGGAAGTTGCTAGGCAAAAAAATGCACACATATTTAAAGTCACAGCGAAAAGTATCAGACATGCATGCAGTCATTTTGACCAATATAGTAATTTAAGGCAGAAATGCTCAGTTCTTTACTGTTTTGTAATAAATAAAAAAAAAAAAAACAATGTCAGAAAGAAATACACTAATAGTTAGAAAATGCCAGGGTGGTATAGATATGTTAGTTTAATTTCAAAGAGTTATACAATTACAAAAATTAAAAACTCTGTGTTTTTATCCATTAGAACCTTGCAGATGAGTGATTGATCCGCTGATGCATCAGCGTATTTGACAATGTTTTTAAATGCTTCCTCGAATGCTTGAAACGCTGTCAGTGATGTAATCAGCACACAAGCAGCCAATAGTGTTCAGCTTTTTCTTACGACTCCTCCCTCGAAATTTCATTGGCTGTGGTTTGGTAGCTTGAATGAGCTGTTGGGGAATGAGTTGTTGTCAGATCATGTAGTGTGTGACCCCCCTCTTGTGGATCATTCATGTAGTGTTGCGTAGTGTGAACACCACAGCGATTAAAAGACACAGTCAAGTCATGTAGTGTGAACGGCACAGCGATCTGTTGATGTTAAAGAGGAAAGGAGGAGATGGGGTGGATGGGGGAATTCTTGTAAAAAGCGAAGATGAGGGAGTAATGTTAGTTGGGCTATTTATAGTGAGTTTGGAATGATCCGTTTGGCTTACTAATGATTACAGATGACAGACCAGCGGCGATCAATCACATCATGTGCTGCTCTCGAAATTAGTTTGTGAAACTTCACTTAAAACAATGTTTCAGATGATTTGCATTGATACTGATCTGCTGGTTAGTCAAGATATTCTGCTGCACCTTTCAGTTCTTTTGTTGTGTATCACGTAATCTGTAATGTTTTTTCATGATCGTTTAGGTTTTCTTATTGAACAAAAAATGATACATTAATTTAATGGCCATTTACAGTTGTATGTGCATCTTGCCATTTTTTTAAATCTGTTCCCAAAGCTAACTTTAATATTCGTGGATGAAAACAGCCAATGTCATTGAAAAAGGATCACATATTGCTTCAAGTTTTGCCGCATCTGCAAATATCGTATTACGGAGAGATTCAATATCAGACCGTATTGTGATGAAACATCAGATTTACACTTGTGACGTAGCATTCACAATGGCATTTAAGTTTTCCTGTTGCAGTAATTGTTTCCCTATATGTGTATTTCTTCCACAGCACTGCAGTATCGTTGGCTGGAGATGACTCAGGGTTGTGTCAGGCTGTTGTGAAAGGCGAAAACTGCAGAAACTCAGCCTTACCATTCACCAGGCACTGCTTTCAACGTATCCTCTCAAAACTTAGAGTCAACGCTCAACTTAAATGTGCACAAAACTCTTACAGATTTGACTGTTCTTCTGCATTCAGAATGTGAAATTTGCTGTATCCCATTTCACATTACATTCTCAAAGTATGTACTTATTTGTGAAGTAAACGTACATACTTTTGAGTGTGTAACAGAACTTCGGGGCATACTACTTCCTTATTAACCATTTTGATACTTAGTTAAGGGACCTGTCAATCATCTCGACACATCATCCACATTTCTTTCATATTTCATTACCTATTATTTTGTAGATACAGCAGCAGGTTAATCTGCCATTCGCAAGTCTTTCATGCAAAGAAATCTCCTTAGGTCTTTGGATAATTATTCATATAGTAGTTACTCCAAACACATCTTTATACAAGTTCACATTGTTGTTGCCAACGAAATATATCACTGAAAACGTGATTTAAAGATTTTCCAGTTGGCCAGATGTGAATTAGTAAACATTCTAACAAAAAATGACTGAAGTCTCTTGACGGTTGGTCTTGCTCATCCTATGTGTTTGTAGTTTGTTTACATTTTTTTTTTACCAGAGTTTGTTGTTTTAATTGAATTCGAGCCCAACGCACAATATATTATGTGCGGTTTTAGCAGTTAAGAGTACAAATGGTGAATGTTGCTAATGTTATACCCAAAAGCCACATATAAAATGCCACATATAATGACGTTTTTAGTCAAAAGTTACTTCATAGCTTCAGTCGAGTAGCTTCCTTCTGTGAAATGTCTTCTCACACAGAATAAAGCACGCAACATATTTCTATAATAGCAGTGACAGAAGCATTGCATCATTACATACATTGTTAACAGAAAAAATTATTAAATAAGAACTTTAGAGTTGCAAAAACTTCTAAATGCTGTCTGAAATTTTCTTCTAAAATTAACATTTTTATCAGGCTCCTGTGTGTAGGTTCAGTAATTTCACTTTTATAGAAAGGATAAGTCATTTTCATGGTCTTTAAAGTGAAATAACACAACATATACAAAGAAGGCTGAGAAAATTGTTCATTTTCAATGGAAATTTCCGACAGTACATCTGATCTCTTTATATGTCGTCGTGGTCATGTGTTTATTAATTCCGCTGAGTCAAATAAAAGCAGTTATATCTTATATTTATCCTACGCTATAAAGATTTACCAGTATTTCCTGGGTTTTTTCAAGGCATATTTGGTTTTTCTGCATAACTTGAGAGCGCCCTCTGGCCTTTTGGAGTAAATTTACTACTGATCACATCAATTCAATTCAGCTTTATTTGTATAGCGCTTTTACAATGTAGATTGTGTCAAAGCAGCTTCGCATAAATGGTCATAGTAACTGGAACAGTGTGGTTCAGTTTTTAATGTTTAAGTTCAGTTCAGTGTGATTTAATCATTACTGAGAGTTCAAACACTGAAGAGCAAATTCATCGATGCGTAGCTCTACCAATCCTGAACCATGCGAGCCAGTGGCGACAGCGGAGAGGGAAAAAAAACTTCACCTGATGGGAGTGAAGAAAAAAAACCTTGAGAGAACCAGACTCAGTTGGGCACGACCATTTTAATTTAACATCACCGTACTTTCCTTACATGATGTGCAAGCCAAACACAAATTTAACTAAACAACAATTGCAATTATATACTAATATATCATTGTGCCCTACAATTTAGGTTGGATAGTATCTGAATTGGGATGCAGGATTTTATTTATTTATTTTTTTTTAATAAAGGTGCTGTATGTAAAGTTTTTGACTCTTCTAAAACATAAAATAATATGTTTGCAGATATTTAAGAATCATGTTAAGTGAACATTCTTGTTTATCTGAAAAACAATGCTGAAGTCAGATATTCTGTTTTAAAAATGTGCATTCCCTGCTGGAATGTCTGTCTTTCTTTTAGTCCTTTTAACCTGCCCAATGCAAGTTTAGCCAATTATATTTCAGCACCCCGGGTTGTCTTGGTGGAAAATCGCATATTTTATTCATTCTGTCAGAAAGGGTCTCAACGCCCAAAACCAAAAATTCGACCTTTCTTGGAGAGTAGCAGCCCCGAAATGAGATGCAGATTCAGAGTTCCACATGAGATAGTTAATAATGAGCAAATAATATAAATATTAAACATTAGATGAGCAGGTTACCTTGTAACCCTGTGTCCTAACAACACAATACATGATAAAATGTGCAGGGATAAGCAATTTGGCTGTTTGCACCTGACAAAACACGATAGAAATTTAAATACAGCCATTCAAAAGCACAGAATAGTGCGCTTACTGCACTCCAACAAAATGGTAAGGTTTATAGTCTAATTAATTCATATTAAACCTTCTTAACGTTATTAAATGAACATGCTAAATCACTGATATGTGTAGGCTTGCACTGAGTCACAGTTTTAAAGTTCAATTTCAAATAGTTGATTTCATTTTCAAGATCTAAGGTGAACTATCTGCTGCTGCTTTCAGTTGTATGGCAATAATTGTGCCAAGTGAACACTGAATAAAGCACATGAGGTGTACATAGTTATCAGGTACAAAATTTTCTGTTGGTTAGCTGCAAGAAACAAAGCCGTTTCTAAAATATAAAATTCAGGTGTAATTTAGGATAAAAACTCTCTTTAATATGAAAATATTTCGTCTATCGCGTACTGTTTCTTTCATCTTGAACATGATTTAAATCAGCCTTAAAACAGCCTTAAGACTCAATAGTCAGGCTAGCTTCTGTTGATGTCATCAATCTGGCAACCTGCCCTTGTATGTGTTTAGAATCAGGAGTGCAATACCTAGTTCAACCACTGGATGTCAAACTTCCACACTGCACCTTTAATAATCTGAAGCTGATAGGATGCTGGTTGAAACACACCAAGCCAAATTTAGCCAATCGTTTTGGTTTTGGATGAATTTCGAATTTCCGCATCCAGCGCAGAGCCTCAGCAATTTAAAGAGGCTGGGTTGAATAATGTGACTTTTAAACGTTTTACGATTCTCTCCATTCCCTGCATAGTGTCCTTAATGCCTCCCTGTAGATATCCTTCAGAACCGTTCTCAGCAGCTGTTCTCAAGCTGTACGGCTCGCTTTGCAGATGGAGCTCAGTGTTCCATCCCAGTCTTTGACATCACACACCAGACGCCGCTCTGTGATGAGCATGCCAAGAAAATGGTGAGGGAAAACAAAAAAAAAACCTTTGTTGCATAAGAAACATTTGCTGATGGCGCATGTAACCATGACGCTACTTTACAGGACAATTTCCTCCGAGGTGACATCAGCCGGAGAACGTACCACCACCACCAGCAGATCCAGCGGCACAGGCCACTGAAGAAAGCCAAGCCTCCAGCACTCAGTAAGAAGCATAAGAAGAAAGGCAAGAGAGGAACACAGAGGCGCCCTCAGAAACCCATCCCTCCCGCTCTGCCCCAGGGTAATCTGGCATTGCCTTCTATCCTGTGCCTGCCCAGTCAGCCCTCTGGCATAAGGTGAGTGCCCAGTGTGTTTGCATCTGTGGGTGTGTTTAAGGGCTCATTCAAACTGAAAAAAGTAGAGCACGAAGGTATCCAGATATAGCCACTGAATGCCTGTGAACGTAAACTTGTAATGCATGTCCCACCTCCGACTTTTTCTGATTGGTCTACTGCTTTGGAACTGACATTGATGTACAGTTCTCTTAACTTGACACGTCATCTAAAAAACGCACGCCATGAGCGTAATCGTGATGTACGTTCATCAGCTGCATGTTTACATTGAAAATCAATGGATTGGAAAAAGGCATTCTGTATGAATGTAAACGCACTCATTGTCTGCTTGTGTTTTTTCAGGAGCCCTTTAACACCTGATTTAAGTGCGGATGAATTTCCGGATGACATCACCAATGACATCAGTGACATTCCACACGATCTGGAGTTGAATCAGGAGGATTTCTCTGATGTTCTTCCTCGACTCCCTGATGACCTGCAGGACTTTGATCTTTTTGAAGGTAAGATTTGGAGCAGGGTATCAATATGGGCCTAATAGTCACATAATAGAAAAATATTTACAGTTTAAAAGAGGTATTTTATAACATTGTAAATGTCTAGTAGTTTTGATGTGTTTAATGGCCCAATCTCAATTCTATTTGTTCCTCTACCTCTTTCCCTTGGCTCTTGAAACAGAGTGTGATGGGGAAGGGCTTCAAATTTTACCCCTAAGAATTGGGACAGCACTACAACACCTGTCCACGTCATCAAATGTCATCGCGATCTAAAAATTCATAATAATGACAAAAATGCTAATGTGTGCATCTCTCGACTTCCATGTGCAGCTATGCTGCCGCTGTAGATGGTGCATTCTGGAAAATTTTCGTACTGCTTGGTTTCGAGTGAGGTCCTGAAAGACTTCAGTTTCGAGGGCTAAAGCCTCCTTTCCACTGCACACGACAAGCAACAGACCGGAAGTCATTCATTTCCAATGGAAAGTAGTCTGGGCGCTGCGTGGCCTTCCGATCATCTCCGTATGCGGAAAATTCGGATCTGATTTGAGCTGCGGATCCGAATTTTTAATGTTTTTTGAAATATTTGAACTCCTGCGACTAGACCGCATGCGACCGGCCGACCGAATGTGATGCATTCCAGTGTTGTAAAAGCAGGTCCATGTGCGCGAGATGAGAAATAGGAGTTTATTTGGTTATTTTTGTAATTATAAAAAGTCTATACTAAAAAAAAAACATTTCTGTTCATAAATGTAAGTGAGAAAGTAATAAAAACATGTATTTTAATGTTGTCTCCACATCCTCCAATATTTTAGGGGTCTAAAAGTTTCTAGTATTCATTCATTCATTAAACCATGTAAACGCACAGAGAATAAAGGCTCTTGCTTTTGGACTCCTTTATTTCAGACTCTGTGAGAATCAGCTTCTCTCCCATGGTGCACGACAACACTGAAAATACTGTGCGACTGCCAGAAGGGGGCGTATTCCGACAGTCATGTCCATATGTCATGTGCAGTGGAAAGGCGTCTTAACTAGCCCTTCCCCTTAGTCCTATGCCTTTAAGCTAAAAAGAATTGGGACATTCCCTTCATGTGAGTGCACAAATTTAGGGGTAATGGCTGATGGGGTTAACTAGCCCTCACCGCGGCCGTCGGTGACGCCAACGCGCACCTCTCAAAAAAAATTTAACTACATGTCGCAACGACGTGTAGCGCAAGCTCTTTGATTGGTTGGCTTGGTAGCACTGACGAGTGTGGTCGGAGGTGTAAGCCGCGCGAGCCTGATGCAGCGAGTCTTTACAAGTGTGGACTTTTGTTTTGTGTTTACCTTATAATTAAAGTTGTTGCACGTCCACCGATTCCCGCCTCAAAATGAGCGAGCTTGAGCCACTTGTACATTAAGGAAGCGTTCAGAAAAAAACAAAACCCCAGCGAAGAAACTCGACACAGAAGAACAAACACTTACTGCCAGCTAGCGTTTCTGAAGTGTTATTCATGAAGTATAAATGCATGGCTACGTGCAAGGCTTGCGCCATGGGTCATGCTGATCGCTCGATGCAGAAGTATAAACCAGGGATTGGGCCTAATCTGTCCTTTGCAAAAAATAAATAAATAAAAAGAGTCTAGCCTTGTATGTATGCAACTTTATTTTGCAATCTATTAAAATAGTCCATCACTGAAAGAAATAGCTTAAAGTTGATTTAGTATCCTAATTAGGTGTTCAGTAAAAAATCCATTCAACTGATTCAAGTCGGTTTTTGATTGATTGATTTATTTATTAAATTTTTGCCATTTAGTCTGCTGTTTATTAATTAGACTGCACTTGTTTCATTGTATGTTATCAATTGCAGCTTAGAACAATTAAAGTGTAGTTCACCCAAAAAAACAAAAATTACATATTTGATTACTCACTTTCATGTGCTATCAAACCACTTAGACCTTTGTTCTATTTCAGAACACATATTAAGATATTTTAGATTAAATCTGAGAGCTCCCTCATCCTTTGTAAACAGCAACAGTCCTAAAAAAATAACAACAAAACATCCCCAAAACAGACCATATGCCTCCAATGGGTCAATCAGGAATATTATCAAGCTACAAGAATACTTTTGTGAGCGTGTTAAACAAAAATAATGATTTTTATTGAAGTTTCTTGATTTTTATTGAAGGGCGAGTGATTAACAGAATTAACAGAATTTGGTGGAACTGTTCCTTTAATAATTTGTGGCTAAATTGGAAACAAATATTACTTTCTCACATTTTTTTAACCTATTTTCTATCTCATTTCTCATTCTGGTCTAAATTTTCTTTTCTCGCTTCATCTATTTATAGACAGTTGATGTACAGTGTTCATTCTTCCCCAACAAGTCCAAAGACATGCGCTATTGGTGAAATGAATAAGCTAAATTGGGCCGTTGTGCATGTAAGAGTGTGTGGGTGTTTCCCAGTGTTGGGTTGCAGCTGCAAGGGTATCCGCTGTGTAAAACATATGCTGGATAAGTTGGCGGTTCATTCCACTGTGGCGACCCCTATTTAATAAAGGGACTAAGCTGAAAAGAAAATGAATGAATGATATACAGTGTTTTTTAACTGATAGTCATACTTGTTTGTTGTATAGGTAAGAACAGTGAGCTTTTGCCCACCTCCGAGGAAGCCGAGGAACTGGTTCGCGTCCTGCAGGCCATGGGCTCCTACCCAGAATCCCTTGCATGTCTAAGCGGAATGGCCGAGCTCGGTCCTGTAGAAGGAGTAGACTGTCGTAGCATGCCGGGTGGAGTGGTGGATCTACTAAGCGCGCGGCTCTCCGCTGAGACACTTTCCAGCCTGGAGCTGGACCCCAGTCTGCTCCACCCTTCTGAAGACGCTTTCCCCCCATCACCACCATCACCTCAGCCACCCCTCACTCCTCCATCCTCCGTGGGACATCTCACAGACAGCACATACACACAGAGGCAGCCTCACCTCCTGGCCAAGATGGAGGACTCTAAAGCAGATCTGGCTAATCTGCCGCTTGGCAAAGATGAAGACGTCTCTCACGGTTCTTGGGGCGTTCTCGCTCTTCCCCTCAGTGATTCCTCCCAGTTTCACAGCCTTATCGCCTCGGATGGTCTGCTGATGCCCACAGGGCTTTCAACACCCTGTCAGCCTAGTTCGGCCCTCTCTGCTTTGCCTCAAAGCAGTCAGACTCGCTCCACAACCACATCGCCGACATCCCAAACCAAGCACCTTCCTCCTTCTCCCACTGTTCAAGCACTGTGGGATCCCAGCAGACTTACAGCCGCACCGTAGTACACCGGCACCACCTTTGGACCTGGCCTGAACTTCAGGCCGAACCAATTATTTGCTATAGTCACAGTGTTCAGGGAACATGTTGCAGGTGATTTTCTTTTCGTTTATCTTTCCCAAAATGTCAGGGTCATTGTGTTCGTCTTCTCAGTCCTCCACTTCTTTTTTTTTTTCCCCCTCACAACGAAGGAACATCAAGCAATAAACTTCCTCGCCGGCTTCAAAAATAGTAGGAAAAAGCAAGCATAGTCGGATTTTAGCCATTAATCTCACTTGTATCCTTAAATGCATATTTAATATATTTATAGAGTAGCAGTCTGCACAACTAGTTTTATCGATGAGTGAACAAACGTGTGGTGAATATGTGGTTCTTGTTTAGAGGTAAAGGGCAAACACAACGGGGAAAAGGGGTCATGGTCGTATCACTATTTTGTACCCTTGTGATGGCTCGTTGTTTTTGGCAGATGGTGTTTATGTGCTTTTAGTAGCCGTTAAACTTATGGGGTCTTGCTCTGAGTGGAAGTGCCTGCCATAAAAGCTGTGTAACACCTTTTATAATCAGTGTATCGCAAATCAAGGAAAGTATACAGTTAGTTACACCTTAGAGACTTCGTAAAAATGCACAATTTCACCCCTTAAAACGATCGAAAGTGGCAGTTACTGCCTGTTTTTGACCGGTCACGCTAGTCGTTACTTTCTCACGTTACTGTAATGTTACATGAGGGTGTTAAAATTCAATTCTGAGTGTTCGATGTGTTTAGCTGGTGGCAGTTGTGGGAAATAAGCTATAGTCAGTTATCTTGTCATGGCTTTTAAAGAGCGTAGTTAAGATGCCTTCACCCTTATGTCATGCCAAGTCTGCATTTTTATGTCCTTCACAGATGCTTTCCTACCAAAGCGGCTTCGAAGAAAGTCCACATCAGAAAATATCTATATATCAGTGTATCGAATTCAGCTAATATAATGAAATTACATTTGGGGCTTTTAAAAGAAAACAGCAACGTTAACCCTTGATTCGATGTCATTATGAAATGAATGATGATTATATGAAATTACGGTTTGGGTAGACTTGCCGTTGTACCAGATAATGCTGCTTTTACCAACAGGCATACTGACTGATGTCCTTGCACACCGAGGGTCGTCTCATATACTTTTTATACTTATTCACTGAATGTATCAAGTCAACTAAAAAGTTTATTATAACCTATTAAAATGTTATGGTCCTCTTCTTTGTTCAAGGTATTTTTATGTATCGATGCGTTTACTTTTGTTACTTAAGTGCTTGGATGTGGGTGTGTGTGTGTGTGTGTGTGTGTGTGTAGACAATGTGTAAGAGAAATTCTATTTGTTTTATTTGAAATGTGTGAATTAAAACTGCTATGACCATGACTTTGTGTGCTCTCATTATTTCGATGTGCTGTCAACAGCAATTTGCAAGTTTCGTGTTGTGACAAAGACACTGTGGTAAGGCTATATCTGGATTATGCTAATCTACGGGCAATCTAAGAAGGCCAGGCAAGAGATGATTCATTGGACGTTTGGCTGGCTCTCTAAACAGAGTATAATTGCTGACGAGAAGCTAAATCTGGAATCTTTTAATGACCGATATAATTATGGACTTGCCAATGAGAAGGTTACTTGAGAAATGCGCAGGTTCTCTCATCTGAACGGCAGAGGGCGCCAAATACAATAGGCTCCAGTCTTTTGCAATGTGAAGAATAGGGAAGGGGGTTTTCAGTCATTCTAAATCTTGAATATGTTACCTAATATTTGTGTAGTGACACATTCAGTGCAGATTATCCGTTCAAATATAAATAAACGCTAGTTTTCGTTTGTTTGTTGAATGATTCCCTCCACCATGATGGTACTTTAACTTTTCCTTTTTATTAGTTAACTATTGCAGTGTCCCAGTAAATATATTTCCATTTATCAGTTTCGACATTTAAAGAAATCAGTCATCATTTGTACCTAAGAGTACTGATTTCCTGATAATCACATACAAAACAGTATGTGTCTGCAAAACAGTAAGTGCACAACCCTGCCATTTGGGATTGGGCCAGTTCCAGTGTTGCAGACGGGTGGATTTAACTAGTAATCGAGGTATGCATCCGCTTAAGGCCCCAGGAAATATGGAGCCCCCCCCCCCCCAGAAGTACTTAGAAGATTCTATAAATAATGTATAACATAGTATAACATAGTTATCTGTCATGTTTTCTATGGTGAGGGTCTAACAAAAAAAAAATTATGTAATTATTACATCCGTTCAAATATTTCCCCCTCCATGGATCAGTCCAGCTCTCAAATCAGGTTTACTTTAAAAACGAAATGCTTTATTATTGTTAGTTTTTATCGTTTTAGCAATCAATTTAAGTTCAAATGTAGAGATTATATAAAGATAAAAATGTAGATAACAAAAACGAATGGATGGATGGATGGATGGATACATACATACATACATACATACATACATACGTGCATACACTTGATTACAACCATGAAGCCATTCACTGCTTTCTATCTGGTAAGGCTCATCCCTCTGCCCTATTCCCTCGAAGGGTTTACTCCCAAAGCGGCAGAGCTTTGAAGGGTTTAGGGATGAACCCTCCTGAATGGAAGAAGTGCTTCCCTGTACAAATTGGGGCCCAAATGGGGTGTCATAGGGGCCCAAAGTGTCCATTAGTACCCCTTCAAAATCCTTCACTACAAGAGCCTTTCGAAGTGGTCAGTTTTAAAGGGAACCTATTTTACCCCTTTTTCAAGATTTAATATAAGTCTTTTGTGTCTTCAGATTGTGTCTGCAAAGTTTCAGCATAAAATACCCATCATATTATTGAATATGCCTTTCAGAATATTGGATTTTCTGCTCAAATCACAATGTAGCTGTTTTTGTGGCTTGCGCCTTTTCTCCTCGCCCACTGTTCCCATGTGCATGTCAGAGTGTGCCTCAATCTCCGGCTGTGTCAGATAAACAGCACTGTGACAGACATGAAGGAAGCAGATCTCACGCAGCGTTTGTGAAAAATACTATAGTAAGAACTTTCCCAATTATTATTTGATGTATTTGTTGTGGAGTTAATTCAAGCCTTTCTGCAAGGATGAGTCACACATTATGTTGTTACATGTTCATGCGTCTAACTTTGCACTGTTCTTGCATTAAAAATGCGACAGGATACATGTTAATGTACACTGCTTTGTGGATATCTGTTATGCTAATGTACAAAGTAAACCTGATTTAACATCCACAAACCGGGATTGAACTGAAGGTTTTAAACTTGTAAAACTCATTCTTGATCACATTTGAAATGATTGATGATCACAAAGACACGAACAGATCTTTTAATCCCAGTTGCTTTGCGCACGTCCTGTCTTGTTGATATGATTATATGCGTTAATACGGAGACATGTTAATACGCAGCTGTCATTCAATTCTGTGGGCGCGGAAACTGCCCTCATATGTCAAGTTGCGATGGGTCTTAAAATGGGAGGGATTTGGATTCTATTTTAACGTCAGGAAATAAAAAAAGAGAGACTTATTGTCTTTATACCACCCCAATATGACTGTGGACACACTATACCTACACACAGTTCTGCCCAAACAGATTACAAAAGAGGATTTTCATCATAGGTGCCCTTTAAACAGTTCTAATTGATACTTCAATATGGCGGTCATGATTGTTTTTACTCCAAAGTACCCTTCTGAGGATGACATTTCCCATTTGCTTTGCACAGCCTTTCATAGAACGCAGGTGGTGAAAGTATACTTTGGGCTTAAGTCTACAAGAATGTAGACAGTGTTCCTATCATCATTTTTGCTTTCAGAAGCTCACAAGCACCCTTGAAAGTCACTTCTGATGAGCCCACACTGAGGTGAGCTCTTAGCAGACTTCTTATTGATAGTAAATGTGGTATTAAAGTGCTGGCTCAGAGGAGTACCACAAGGGTTTAGTGTGCCATTTGGGACTGAGCCTTAAAAGGTAGGCAAAAATTACCTGGATTACATACTTCTTTCAGCAAGATTCTGAAGTGTGCGTTGGATGTCACATGAGGCCAAAGGAGAGGATTTATGAATAGCAGTGCACAACAGGATGACGAGGTCACATAAGGTCATTTCAAATCTACGGTACGCATTACCATTAATCGTGTTAAAAAATAAGTAGCCTATGTCCTATGTGATTCCAGCCGTAGCCATTCTGAGCTGTGTCTTTTTTCTGACCAACTGAGAATTAATAACTTCAATTCAACATCTATAAGACCAATCAATCAATAAACAAACACGCATAAAAAGCATTGGAGTGTTGTTTTTTTGCTTATTATTAAAAATCGGAAAAGAATTAGTCTGTACAGCAGCGCTGACAATTTATAGTCTCTTTGTGCATCCATAAAAGTTAAAGTAGGCTGTAAAATGCATATTTTCAAGGGGGTCCTGCTGGAACGATCTAGAACAATTCATTCAGAACTGCAGATTCATTTATGAACTAAATCAGTGGTTCTCAAAGTGGGGGTCGGGACCCACTGAGGGGTCGTGGGACAATCAGGAGGGGTTACTTTGTTATTTCCCAAAATCTAATTCCTTTTATTAAACTATTAAAATTAAAATTTAAAATTAGCATATTTTATTTGTATTCTAATCTACTTGGGCCTATTTGTGCACGCGCGTTTGTATATTACCAACCACCTCAGAGAATATTGAGGGTCGCGACTCCCGAGTCACTGGGAGAGACAGACCAAAACAGGAGATGGGTCTGAAATATGGGAGACTCCCAGGAAGGACGGGAGTATTGGCAGGTATGGATCAATCCTCCCAAACCCCCCTGTAATTCGCACCCTGCTTATAACTATTTTGTATTGCTTAAACGGTAACATTTCAGGTTAAGTACCAATTTTCACCATTAACTAGTGTCTTATTACCTGCATATTATAAAATATTGGCTGTTTATTTGTACTTATAAAGTGTATAATCTACATAATCATACCCAGCTAGCAAAATTCATGTGGCTCAGATTTGGCCCACACTAAACACTTATACCCCTATAATTATCAAATGACCACTGTACTTTATCTTTACCAAAAGTGACCTATCATATGTTTTAAGATAACAGTACCATACTTGCCAAATCTTACCTCAGCTGCTTTGAGCTCACACCATCTTTAGCCAGAGATACTCTCCTATATTTGCCATATCTCATCTGGGCCAATATAGGCTCACAGCCACATTAGCCAGTTTACTGTTCCGAACATTTGGCAAAAGTGGTCCACATATGTTTTAAAATAACTGGGCCACATTTGCCATATCTTCTTTGGGCCACTTTAGGCTCATAGCTGCATTAGACAGAGCTTACTGTGCCAAATATTTTCCAAAGGTGGCCCACATATGATTTAAAATAACTGGGCCACATTTGCCATATTTTCTCCGGGCCACTTTAGGCTCACAGCCACATTAGCCAGAGCTTACTGTGCCGAATATTTGCCAAAAGTGGCCCCCATAAGTTTTAAAATAACTGGGCCACATTTGCCATATTTTCTCTGGGCCACTTTAGGCTCACAGCCACATTAGCCAGAGCTTACTGTGCCAAATATTTGCCAAAAGTGGCCCACATGTTTTAAAATAACTGGGCCACATTTGCCATATTTTCTCTGGGCCACTTTAGGCTCACAGCCACATTAGCCAGAGCTTACTGTGCCGAATATTTGCCAAAAGTGGCCCACATAAGTTTTAAAATAACTGGGCCACATTTGCCAAATTTTCTCTGGGCCACTTTAGGCTCACAGCCACATTAGCCACTGGTCCAAATATTTGGTAAAAGTGGCCCAAATATGTTTTAAAATACCTGGGCCACATTTGCTATATTTTCATATTTTCTCTGGGCAAATTTAGGCTCACAGCTGCATTATCCAGAGTTTACTGTGCCAAATATTTGCCAAAAGTGGCCAATGTCTTAAGATAACTGGGCCACATTTGCACCTACACGTGTAAGCCATTTTAGGTTTACCTTTAAATGACTATGCCACATTTTTGCCAACTGTGGCCCACATGCCATAAGTACCAAATCTTTGCCTTAAATGGCCCATTTATGAATTGGAATCTTTGGCCCCCTTTTGCCTCTGTACAGGTGGGCCACTTCAGGCTCATATTCATTTTGTCTAGGGCGAAGGAAGACCACCAGTGCCGCATAACTACCTAAGTAGCCCACATTTGTATGCTGCCTATCTGGGTATTGTACATCGTTCGATCCATTGTTCATTCCATCGTTTCAACTTAAACCCGTCCCCACTGTCCCCTACTATTTGTGAAGAAGAGATGATTTTGGGAAACAAGTCTTTTTTGAGCATTTGTCCACTGCTAAAAGTAGGTCTGCACATTCACCGCGAAACAAGTGTTTCAAGGTGACGACGATACCGCTCATAATGACAGCAGCAGCAGGGCTGATGCAAATCTATTTTCCTTTAACAAACCGCTTAGAGGGGCGCGAGGATGCTCCTGCGCGCGCGCCCGGGGCTCTGGCGTTACCTAGCAACGGCTCCCATACTGTACTCCCGCTCCAAGTGCCTGCCTGGCTGCCTTCAACTCTGGCGCTGTTTCTATTTCTGTTGTAGCGTTGCAGTCGCCGTCTGCTAAAACATTCATAGCACAGTCCTCTTAGCATGTGCCTTCTGCGGTAATGTTTCAGTTTGAAGCACTACCCTACCCGACGCGCCGCAGAGTGATACTGACAAATGGCGCGTCAAATGATGGGTGACAGACCAGTTAATCATGGACTGCCGTCTCCGGGGACGCGCTGATTGAGTCTGATGTAATGGATGTTATTACGGCCAGTGACATGACAACTGCGACCTCGCACACGGACGTGTTTGCCACATAACTATTGTTGAAGCAGGTGCCGAAAAAATGCGATAAAGACGGTTTCTCTCAACGTGTTTTTATTATTTAATTTTTTTTTGGGTGAGGGGAGCGAGCAGAACTGAAAGGGAGGGAGAGGATAGAGAGACTGGCAGAGGGAAATGGCAGTTGCATAAACTGTCACAGTGATGAGATCTTATCATTATGGCTCCAGATATGCCAGGGCTGCTGTTAGGCCATGACAAGGTTTAACGCCCCCATGATTCCACATGAACAGCTTCTCCAAGCGCAATCGTCTGTAAGTATCAAAGTGGTCCAGTGCACAATGGCGCATTGCACGTATCTGTGAGCGTTAAGGCCTCTTGACCCGCAGGCACCGAGGTAAACTGGTGAGCGAACACATTGCACAATGCCTCAGAAAATGGATCGCCCTTAACACCCACGCGGTTCTTTCACTCCAATAGCCAAATGCTTTTTTAGCCGTTCAGCAGCCTCTTCGTGTCTGCTGTAGCCTTCGTGTGGGTTCGCGGCTTTGGGAGTTTGCTGACACAATATTTAGCTAGTGACCAAACTGTCCCCATATTATTTGACATTTTTGCAGTGCTCTGCTGAACTCCACTACTCTATTTATTAGGATGACAATCTTGTTTAAAGGAACACCACATTTTTTTTGTGTGGAAATAGGGCTCATTTCAGCCATTTTAGACAATCAGCACTTTTAACTTATAAATCACTGAATTGGATCAGACCAGGCCATTAACATCTCTCTCTCATTCATTTATTCATCCATGTCGGCTTAGTCTCTTTATTAATCCAGGGTCGCCACAGCGGAATGAACCGCCAACTTATCCAGCAGGTTTTTACGCAGCGGATGCCCTTCCAGCCGCAACCCATCTCTGGGAAACATCCACACACACACACATTCATACACACGCTCATACACTATGGACAATTTAGCCTACCCAATTCACCTGTACCGCATGTCTTTGGACTGTGGGGGAAACCGGAGCAACCGGAGGAAACCCACACGAACGCAGGGAGAACATGCAAACTCCTCACAGAAACGCCAACTGAGCCGAGATTCGAACCAGCGACCTTCTTGCTGTGAGGCGACAGCACTACCTACTGCGCCACTATAATTCAAAAAAGAGTTTGATTTTAATTCCGAAAGAGATCATTTTTCTATTTAAAGCTTGGCTCTTCTGTAGTCACATCGTGTACTACGACTAACAAAAAATGAAAAGTTGCTATTTTCTAGAACAATATGTGCTTAGAGTCAGCATAATTGAGTTACTCCATTTTGAAACCGAATATTGTTATCCATTTCTTAGTGAATATAGGCAGTGTATTTTGGTGCATTTAAACACAATTTATTAAACAGATATATTTATTAAAATACTATTTTAGTCACCTAAAATATTTAGAAATTGAAAGATAATACAATTCAATTCAAATTACAACCTTCAAAATTTCAAGTAAATTTTTCTTTTTTTTTTTTGCTTATCTTTCTATAACATAAATTTGGCTGTACTAGTTTTTGGACCATTATGGTAATTGGTAAGTTATTTTGTTTGATAAGCTCCAGATTTGGCTTCAGTACTGACTGATCTAATGTATATGCACAAATATAATATTGTACAGCTTCCTATATAAAAATATGAATTTAAAAGATGTGTGAGGGGTGTACTTATATATGCTGAGCACTGTTATAATCACTTTACTTAGCTGCTGTATCATGGTGATTCCTGGCATTCGTTAATGTTTAATAAATATGTTTTTTTTAAAGATTAAATTGTGCCTAATTATGTAGACTATTTAAAAATGTTATATTTCAGTTTGAGCAAACTCAATTTTAAAGCTCGTGACACATTCAATATAAAATCTGCTGCTGATACGGGTACCATGTCTGGCATAAAATTGCTTCAGAGTTTAAGTGAAAAACACTGCTTCAAATAGTCTATTAGTGACAAAAAAAGTTATAGTAAGTATGTATTTATATAGGGCGACGCAGTGGCGCAGTAGGTAGTGCTGACGCCTCACAGCAAGAAGGTCGCTGGTTAATGACTCGGCTGGGTCAGTTGGCGTTTCTGTGTGGAGTTTGCATGTTCTTCCTGTGTTCGCGTGGGTTTCCTCCAGGTGCTCCGGTTTCCCCAACAGTCCAAAGACATGCGCTATAGGTGAATTGGGTAGGCTAAATTGTCCGTAGTGGGAATGAGTGTACAGCTGTTTCTCAGAGATTGGTTGCAGCTGGAAGGGAATCCGCTGCGTAAAACATGTGCTGGATAAGTTGGCGGTTCATTCCGCTGTGGTGACCCCAGATTAATAAAGGGACTAAGCCGACAAGAAAATGACTATATTCAAATATTTCAATTTGATAAATTCTTGATGAATTAGGTAAATATCTCAATCCTGTTACAAGTTTACAACCCCAAAACAATGATGTGTGTTATGGGGTTGAGTGTGATAGGGTTGAGTTTTTAAAACAAAATTACCTCTGCTCCTCCTGTGGTTTAAAAAATAAGGCCCACATGGCACCAATTAAACAAGAATATGTTATATTGTTTGGAAATAACAATAAAAAACAATCATATTCCATCTTAGTTTTACATTACATGGTTGAATTTTAAACTAAATTGGCATTGCTTTTAAATTGTCAGTGGTAAGTATCAGTGCAAATTGGGTCCAGTGAACTAAATGACCATCATGAACAGGCAGTTTGTGTATGTAGAGTCACAGGGGATGTGTAGGGCAATTGGGAATTGATTGCAGAAAGAATTGATTTTTTTTATTCAGATGTGAAACAAGAGCCGAAAGGTTTGTGGCATCATCAGACTTTTTCAGAAATGGGCTAATATGAACTATCAATTAACAGCTGATTAAATGTATATAAACATTAAATTGACCATTGTAACAAGTTTATTGGGTAATGTTAAAGCAAAAAAACTTCATTTCATTTCAGTTTGTTTCATTTTACAACTCCCTTAAGCCTGGTTTATACTTCTGCGTCGAGTGATCGCCATGACCCACAGCTCATGCCTTGCTTGTAGCTGTGCATTTACTGTATACTTCTGCATGCTGTTTGCATTGCTCTGCAATAACACTTCTGAAAGGCTAGCTGGCAATAATAGGTTATGTTATGTTCCTCTGTATCAAGTTTCTTCGTGGGTGTTTTGTTTTTTTCTGAGTGCTACCTCGCTCATTTAGAGGTGGGAACAGGCAGACGTGCAACAATGTTGCACGTAAGCTAACAATAAGCTAAAGTAATAAGTAAGTTAATAAGTAAGTTAACAATAAGTAAGTTAACAATAAGCTAAAGTAATAAGTAAGTTAATAAGTAAGTTAACAATAAGTAAGTTAACAATAAGCTAAACACCTAAGCTAACTATAAGCTAAACAATAAGCTAAACACCAAACAAAAGTTTACATCTGGAGCTCCTTCATGGGACTTGGCACTTGTAAACACTCACTCCATCGGGCTTGGGTCGCTGAGCACCACCCACATTCCTCACAGCTACTCAGCCGACCAATCACGGAGCTTGCGCTGTGCGCTGTTGCGACGTGTAGTTAGATTTTTTGAAAAGTGCAAGTCAGTGTCGGCGTCAGCCACAACAAGGGCTATGCAACCACACGAAGGCTGCGTGGGATCATTCACATGGTTTCTGCTACATTCATTCTTCCATGGTGGGGCACCAAACCAAAATTCATCCCACCACGGCTACATTACAGCTTCTCGTTCAAAACATTTAGTTGTGTTTTTAAATAGCGGGTTATAATCACACCAAAACGTATTTAAAGCTAAGTGAAATATTAACTTTTCTGTAACTGTAGAAGTGCTGTGCGTTATTTGTTTAACCCTTTAAGGCAGGGATGTCCAAACTCAGTCCTGGAGGCCCGGTGTCCTGGAGAGTTTAGCTCCAACCCTAATCAAACACACTTGAACCAGCTAATCAAGCTCTTTCTAGGTATACTAGACTTCCAGGCAGGTTTGTTGGAGGAAGTTAGAGCTAAACTATGCAGGACACCGGCCCTCCAGGACCGAGTTTGGACACCCCTGCACACCTTAAGGCGACATGCTGACTGACTGAATGAAAAATTGACATGAGTGCGATCTCGACTTGTAATACTGCACTCACGACATTTGTCATTGAAATCAGGCACGTGCACACATAGGGCTCAACCTGTGCAGTGCATATGCCCTTTTTAGTCTTGGATAGAAAGTGCCCTTCCAAAATGAGCTGAAGTGCCCTAGCGACAACTGATATGCGTGTATAAATCAGCCTTTAGAGTTAAACAGTTTTGAATATATTCATCAAGAAACTATCAGAAGATGCAATATTACGCAGCACCTGAAAATAGTCCTTAGCACCAAGTACTACACCTGCACCACTAGTTGGAATCTATGTTATTGTGCCTGCTGCAGCCATGGTACAGCAGCAAAGTTTCTTGATTATTACACTAAAATGAGAGTAAAGATTCTTATATTTTATGTCAACTAATAAAATAGCAATTTTAAACTTTGTCGGTCTTAGTAGATTATGTAACTACAGAAGTGTCAAGCTTTAAAGGGCACCTAGATTTAATATAAGTCTTTTGTGTCTTAAGAATGTGTCTTTAAAGTTTCAGCTCAAAACACCCATGAGATTATTTATTATACCTTTTAAAAGTTTCTGTTTTATACCTCTGAGCACCAGGTGGAGTTTTTTTGTACTGCGCCTTTAAGGCTAGTCCTCCCCGCCCACTGTTTTTACGTGCCTTTCAGCATGCCTCAATCTCCTCCCTCGGCTGGCTCAGACAACAGACAGACATAAAGGAAAAAGATCTCACGTAACATTTGTGAGAAATACTACAGTAAGAACTTTACCAATGAGTATTTGATGCATTTGTTGTGGAGTTGCAACGATGAGTCACACACAATGTCGTTACAAAGTTCACGCATACACACAGATACACACACACACACACACAGAACGGACACAGACAGTGCGCGCGTTCAGTTTTGCACTCTTTTTGCACGCAAATGTGACAGGATACAGGTTAATCTCCACTGCTGTATGGATATATGTTATGTTACTGTACAAAATAAACCTAATTTAACGTCCATAAACCGGGATTAAATCATCTTCTTTTATAATTGTTCTGACACGCGGCTGGCTGATGAAGTAAATCTGGAGTAAATGGCTGTAATTCATTAACATTAAATCATTTTAAACTTGTAAAACTCACTCTTAATCACATTTGATGATGATTGATGATCCTAGCAAACTGAACAGATCTTTTATTCCCGGTTGCTTTGCGCACGTCCTGACTTGTTGATATGATTATAAGCATTACTAAGGAGACATGTTAATACGCAGCTGTCAATCAATTCGGTGGGCAGGGGGACCGCACTCCTATGTCAAGTTGCGGTAGGTCTGAAACCCGTCCCAATTGGTCCACCGATTTTGTGTTGTTAAATTGAAGAAAAAAAAAGGACTGGGTGTGTTTATATCACCCCAATATGACAGTATATACACTATATCTACACATATGTCTGTCCAAACAGCTTGAAAAGCAGATATTTCACCATAGGTGCCCTTTAAATAGTAAAATTACAACATTTATTTTCTCAGTTAATCTCAGCATTTGCTTTAACTCAACACTGAAGGGAACCATTAGTTAACTGTAGTGGTGGGCAAAGCGAGGCTTCATGAAACTAAAACATTTGAAGCAAATGTGAAATATGTCTTGTTTTGGTCATAAAAAAGTAGCATTGTTACAATACATCAAGTCATAATTTCAGAGTATTTAAACAAATCAGGATTTGAACTCTGTCCATTTGATGGTCCACTAGGTTACTCAACTTCAAGCTATTTTTTTCTGACCCTTCATCCAAAAGCAGACTCGCCAAATCGCTTTTGTCACATGATCTGGTGTTTCGAAACACTTTAATCACATGACCTGGTGTGTTTCGAATCACCTTAGTCACTTGGGTGTTTTGGATCATGCTTCGGTACAGTGTTTCGAAACACTTGCGCTTCGGGATCTCGACACTGTGTCGAAACATCAGTTTCTTGTCAGACATCCTTAGTTAACTGTTTAACATAGGTGTTGTGTTAACTCACTTTAACAAAGCTGTGCTTATGTTACTTGATTTAGCCAATGTTTAGCCAAATGAGATCTTACTGTAAATTGTAACCAATTTTGTGTTTTCGTTGTAACACATGATCTTAATATTATTGCTGAAAAGATTCTCAGTCAGCTTGATTAGCCATGTAATTTTCGATCAGCCTTTTGCCTGAATATATTCTTTAAAAAGGCAGGTCTGCCTTGCTAAATAACTAATCATCTTTCTTTTCATTCTTTCTACAGAACAATGGACTGTTAAATTGGATGGATGATCTGCCACAAACTGTCTCAAGTGCATCACCCGGATACAACAAGCTGGTAAATGGCACACTTCAGCTGAAACACACCTTGGATGAGACAGCACGCTGTCCCTGCAGGGAACATCCACACAAATAGAGCATCCTGTTTTCTACCATTTGATGCTGCCCTCACGTCTGTCTAGCCCTTAAGCGAATATATATCTGCGGCAAATGCCATCCCATGCCAACCTCAAGAGTTACACAAGGAAAGTAGCTTAAGAGCCTATTTTTTGCCTTGTTCAAATTTAATTAAACTGTAAAATAGCTTTTGTATTTTAGGTTGTATGGGTACTGGCAAAAAATTCTTACAATTTTAATATAGAGTTTTTTTGGAAAAAGTGTTTGAATCTGCGTGAGAATGTAATTGTGTTGCTTTTTTTATAATAATTTATCTTACTAAAAACCCTCACCAGCCACTTTAATAGGTACACCTTACTAGTACTGAGTTGGAACGCCTTTTGCCTTTAGAACTGCCTTAATCCTTCATGGCATAGATTCAACAAGCTACTGTAAATAATCTTCAAAGATTTTGGTCAATATTGACATGATAGCATCACACAGTTGCTGCAGATTTGTCAGCTGCACATCCATGATGCGAATCTCTCGTTCCACCGCATCCCAAAGATGCACTATTGGATTGAGATCTGGTGACTGTGGAGTCCATTTGAGGACAGTGAACTCATTGTCATGTTTAAGAAACCAGTCTGAGATAATTAGTGCTTAATTCCATGGTGCGTTATCCTGCTGGAAGTAGCCATCAGAAGTGAGGTACACTGTGGTCATCAAGGAATGAACATGGTCAGCAACAATACTCAGGTAGGCTGTGGCATTGACAATGCTCAATTGGTACTAATGGGCCCAAAGTGATCCATGCTTTCATGTTGTTGATGCCAAATTCCTGACCCTACCATCCAAATGTTGCTGCAGAAATCAAGACTCATCAGACCAGGCAACTTTTTTTCCAATCTTCTATTGTGCAATTTTGTTGAGCCTGTGCGAATTGTAGACTCAGTTTTCTGTTCTTAGCTCACAGGAGTGGCACCCGGTGTGGACTTCTGCTGTTGTAGCCAGTCTGCTTCAAGGGTTAACGTGTTGTGCGATCAAAGTTGCTCTTTTGCATACCTCTCTTGTAACAAGTGGTTATTTGAGTTACTGTGGCCTTTCTATCAGCCCAAACCAGTCTGGCCGTTCTCCTCTGACCTCTGGCATCAACATGAAAATTAGGTTGCTGTTAGAAGTGGTTAGTGATGCCAATAGGGGGCGCTCCTCTGACTTTCTGTGGTCATTAAAAAATCTCATGGCACTTCTCCTAAAGAGTAGGGGTGCAACCCTGGTGTCCTGCCCAAATTCCCTTCATCGGCTCTTAAGATCATGGCCTCCCAATAATCCCCATTCACTGAATTGGCTGTATCACTGTCTCTCCACTCCACCTATAGCTGGTGTGTGGTAAGCACACTGGCGCCGTTGTCCTGTGGCTGTCGTGGCATCATCCAAGTGGATGCTGCACACTGGTGGTAATTTGGAGAGACCCCCTCTCATGATTGTGAAGCGCTTTGGGTGTATGGCCATACACAGTAAATGCGCAATATAAATCCACATTAATTACTTACAAGGCATTTGCGTCCACAGAACTGCTGCTCACTGGATATTTTCTCTTTTTCAGACCATTCTCTGTAAACCCTAGAGATAGTTATGTGTGAAAATCACAGGAGATCAGCAGTTTCTGAAATAATCAGACCAGCCTGTCTGGCACCAACAACCATGCCATGTTCAAAGTCACTTAAATCACTTTTCTTCCCCATTCTCATACTCGGTTTGAACCATGAACCATGTCTACATGCGAGTTGCTGCCATGTAATTGGCTGATTAGAAATTTGTGTTAACGAGCAGTCGGACAGGTGTACCTAATAAAGTAGTGGTAATAATAATTAGTCCCCATCTGTATTTTTATTAGTATGCTAGCCTTAATGTTATCTCAAAGCCCCTTTCAGACAGTGATACCGTGATAATTATCTGGAAAATTACCAGAGCGACTTTACCGGTAAATTCAAAAAAGCACTGTTCACACAGGCACGGATGTTACAGAATTTTTCCGGAAAAGACTGTTCACACACCCATTCCAAAATACGGTAAATTCTGACATCATTAACCAGAAATGACCTCTAAATGGCTGGGCTTGTATTTGTAAACATTTGACTACATTACAAACTCTGTGGATGGATCAGTATTGTGAACAATTTCGATGACAACAAACATATGGAGGAACACTTTTGCATGTCGAAATATTCATATTATGTGTGTATGGTTTCACTCACTGACTGCTTCACGTGCACACGCGTCAAGCAACTGAAGGAAGCAGAGCTTGAAGGTAAACAAACAGCGGTTTATCATAAGCATTTCATCGATAATTTTGTCCACAGTTAGCATTAAGAAGGAACACATTATCTGAGTAACATCTAGCAGCTAAATGTGCATGGAAAATATTCAAAGGCTTTTGTTTTCATAAACAGCGCGGATGTGAATGCGTCTGAGTTTTGTGATTGGCTGGAGTAGACATCTCACGTCAGTGCGTTTTAGACAGGAACATGCTCTTTCTGGCAATCTTCCTTCTGCGTTCACACAGAACAGCATTCCGGCAAATTTCCAGTAATGTTACAACTTCTATTTCCGGAAAAACTGCCAAAACGAATTTACCGGTATTTTAAAAAGGACCCGTTCACACACACACAGACCTTTCTGGAAAATTGCCGGTGATTTTCCAGAAAGGTCTGTATGTGTGAAGGGCTATAGTACAAAATAGTTTACTCCAAAACAGTGACACGATTGACATTTAGAAGAAATAAGCATTCAAAGCTAACACTTTGTCATTTAATGGATCACCGTTAAAAAAATAATAACTTTGCTTTCTCATTCGACCAATCAAATGCTCTGTAGACATGTACCATTCCCTTCAAGAGGCTAATGCTACATGCGTTTGAGCTCAACTACTCTCATTGGAAGATCTGTGATAAAAAAGAAAAGCTATTGGCTGTTTTTAAAGGGGAGGGGCCAATCTATACCCCGCCCTATCTTCATGTTTTAGTTTAAATTATGTCACACATTGAGCAAAAATGTGCATTTCAAATTGACTTTGGAAAGAACCTTAAGCAATGGATAATTCAGCAATTCTGATTTGATATGTACCTAACGCAAACACACCGTTGACCCAGACGTCTAGAGACTTTAATCACCAACAAAACAGCAAAGATTTAATCATGAGGTCGTTAACAAAAGATTCGCTTTTGTTCATCTATAATTAATGAGCACGAGCCTTTCTCCATCTACTCCATCATCAAAGTAAGTTCCTTTTAAATGAGAGGGATTTAATTTCCACCATCAGAGAGCAGAAACAATTTAAGAACTCATTAATGGTTATTTGAAAGTACATTAACTAGCTAATCTTATATAGGACGGGATTAAATCGCTAAGTATGGAACTGATGAAACGAAATAAGGAGCGTTTGACATCAGGCTGCGGGGGAAAATAAATTAAAAGGGAATGGCAGCATCTGAGAGCTCTCCGTAGAGATGAACGGGGTCACGGCAATAATGCTCTTTAAGCAGTGCAGGTTGACCTTCACGAAACCCTTCTTTTCATCTGGATCTGACATTTAGTGACAAGATAATATTCTCTGTATTTCAGCGGCTTCCTTTCAAACACACAGAGGCGCACAGGTTTTTTATAATTAGCTTCCTGCTGACAGAAGTTCAGGATATTGGTCCCCTGTGGAGAGGTAATGTGTTAATGTTTCTTAGGGAAGTCGTATCGAGGGATTCATTTAACGGTGAACTGCGTGGAGTCCCCGCAGCTTGTATATTCAACGCAACTCTAGCGCACATTTCGCATTGTCTCTTTCACACTTCCCACCCTCATTTCGTTCTGAAAGGCGAAAAAAAATAATATCTGTATCAGATTCAGTCTGACTTTCGCAGTTATGACTGGAGAAACACTTCACGCTTAAGAAAAAAGCACATTATTTCATATAGCCGCTGGGGTACAGGGAAAGGACAAACCGGCCCATTTGTTACAAAAGGAGCTTTATTATTCAAGGCAGGCGTTATAAATAATAAATAAATGAAAGCTTGCGAATTGCACACGTGAGCTCTTACTAAGTTCTTTTGTGGTGCTTGCCAGTTCCTTTAAATCAAGGGTGTGGGTTTTATTCAATAATTGAGCAGCACATTTTAAGAATGTGAAGTTTTCATATTTACACTGGATTAATTAATGACTGAAAGGATATTTCATGCACAAATGGAAATTCTATGATCATTTACTCACCCTTCACTTCTTTTTGAGTTTCTTTTTTAATTTAAATTTTTTTACTATGGACGCCAATGGATGACAGCAAAAAGCATTCTTCAAAATGTCTTTTTTGTGTTCAACAGAAGAAAGAAAAACAAAAGGATCTATCATACACACCCTACGCAAGAAGGCGCAAGACGTTTTTGGCGTCTTCAGACCAGTGCAACCCTAATTTTCATGTTTCGCGCCACATGTTTAAACAGGAAATCCATTTGTGCCACTTTATGGACTTATGGGTGTGCCGGTCTAGAAAGGTGGTGTGTTAACAGGCCCGGATTGGCTAATCGGGAGGACCGGGAGAATTCCCGGTGGGCCGGTCCGTTTTTTGGCTGCGAGGGCCGGTGTCCCTAGCTCCAGAATCTGTTGCTCTCAGCAGTCACACTTTTTAAATATAATTTATTTATTTACTTGACCACAGCCTTCTTATTTATTATTTTACCGTAGCTCTGCTCTTGTTATCTATTTTCTCGTAACCTCGTGAGCAAGATGCAGCCTGCAGGTTAATGATAATATAACTAGATAAGTCACCAATTAACATACAGCAGTTGTGGTACAGTGGTTAGCACGTTAGGTTAAGACGCGGTCACCCAGGGTTCGGTCCTCGTCTATGAAGGTTTTTTTTTTCATTTTTATTGTTAAGACATATAATACTGTAAGGGTTGTTGAACATTTGAAGTTTTAAAACAGCTGTTTTCAAAAAAAAAAAAAAAAAAAAAAGACATGATAGTGTAATTAGAAACTGAATTGGAAATGACCTTATTTTAAGATAGTCAGTGGTGAACTGAGGTGGGCCAGTCTAAGGCTTGAAACTCCAGGGCTGAAAAAGAGTCCCACTCCGGCCCTGTGTGTTAAGGTGCAATGTTAGCGCATTGCTATTTCCAGGAACTGACATAGACTGCACCATTGACCAACCAAAAGCTAAAGTTCATTGCAGAGTGCGTTAGTAGTGTGCCTATGCGAGTCCAAATGCTTACACATTGCTTAATACACACAGGATGTACAACAAAACACATATAAAAAAAAAAAACGTCTTTACATATAAAAAAAAATAAGATGAATGAATGAATGACAAAAATTAAAGGATTGAAATGTTACAAAAATTTAATATTTTCTGTATAGATATAATTAGACTTGAATTTAAAAATAGCTTTGAAACAAATCTTTGCGCTTAAATTAGGTCAGACTTTATTTTGATGGTCTGTTTGATGAATTTTAGTTACATTGTATCTACATGCCAACTTATTCTCATTAGATTATAAGTAGACTGTAGAGGGTTGGGGTTAGTTGTCAATGTAAGTTGACAAAGTTTCTTATAGTCAGTTGAATGTCTGTTGTTAAATGTCTGTACTCTGTATTAACAGATATTAAGACAGTTTACTAATGCTCAAATGGACCATCAAAATAAAGTGTTACTCAAAAATAAATATGTAGACTACACATTTGGAGGAGGTTCGTTCTTTATCCTTGCACTGCAGATGCTCTGTTAAACCGTTTTCTCGCTAGTAAAGCGTTCAGTTTTTTCACTTACAAAGTCCACCATGTAAATAGCAAATGCACTGTGGTGCGATGCAACTGACTCTTAAAGGTAATGGGAGATGAGACTCTGATTGGTTTAATGCATGTTATGCTCAAAACACACCCATAACTTATTAAGAGAATGAAAAAAGTGGTTTTGACTAGGCTCTTAAAGGGCCATGAAACCCCCTCGTTTCAGCAGGGTGTTTTCACACCTCTACTTTGGAAAAAGTCAGAAAAGTGGGCGTGTCCAGCTCTTTTTAGGGGGGAGTGTCGGAGGAAGAAAAGAGGCTTGGTGTGGGAGTGTCTATTTGTGCGCGCTGAATTTCAGAGTTAAAACACACAACCACAGCGGACAATGTGACTGTGTTTACATGGACATCTGTTGTCGAATTATTTGCCAAATTATTAAATGGTGGACTTTAACTGCAGTTTGGCTCTTTCATTCAGGGAATTCATTCATGTCCCTCCCGACAAATGAGATATTTGATTCGAGGATCTGCTCTAAGCGTGTATTTTTCATGCAATGTTTGATACCGCACGGCGAATGAGAGAAAAAAAAACTCCGCATTTCCCGGAAACTTAGATGCACACGGCAGGTAGCGTCAAAAAGCCGCGTGTGTTATTCCGGTCACAAAATCCAACACGAGGTTATAGTTTGGTTGTAACTGTTAGTGCTAACTTGTTTACACTGGTGCAATAGTTTGTTTGATATGAATAAAATACGAACTGAATAAACAAAGAGCACTGGTCGCTCACTTACCAAATCTGTAGAGACAGGACAATCCACAGCAACTAGAGCCGCGTCTTTATTTAGAGGAGACTACAAGCGAATCCAGATCTCAGCGTTTGCAGATGAGAACAGCTCTCAGGTAAACAATGTTCCTCCTTAGACACGTAAGTTATTGTTGTCGAGCGTTGCGCACACTGTTAATCCACGCGTGAGTCTGCGCTCTCACAGAGAGAAAATGAAAACAAAACTTAACGGCAGCAAACAATAAAAGCAACACTTCACGCTTGTTTTGCCAACACAACGTGGCGTCTCTGCCGTCTACACTCTGACAGCAATGAATATTAATGAAGTTGCACAATAGAGCGCGCTGATTGGTTTGAACCAAGCCTTACTCATGCATTAATGCAACACACTGTAAGACGTAATAAGACTCACTCTGGCACAGACACCCAGTCTGCACGCTGGAATACAACGCTATTATGTCATGACCGTGACGCAGCTTCAAAAATTAGTTTCAAACCGGAAGTACGAATTTGCTTGAAATAACGCAAAAACAACCAATTTACACTTTTTAATGAAATATAGGTGTCCTAATAGTGTTTTTAGCAGTGTGGGACACATATACGACTGTCAACAGCTCAAAAAATGTGTTTTGGTGTTTCGTGACCCTTTAATGCTTTTGCGCCATGTGCTTTAGACTTTGCGCCTAGATCGTTAAAATAGTCCAAAGGTTTAAAACCACATAAGTGAAAGTTAATGATAATATGTGAAGAACTGACTTTAAGTCAGTATGAAATGGACATTGCTTCTTAAACAAACAAACAAATAAAAAAAATGTATGGAAATTGATTGGATGGATGTAGTTTGTTATTGGTTGATCTCATGTTATTGATTGATCGCAAGATACAGCTCCAGTAAAGGCATTATAAGAGAAGAAATGTTGTTGCTAGAAGGGGCCAAGCACTACAGAGATGAATGAGGAATTAAGAATAGCAATGAGAATTTAACCAACTGCAACAGTGAGGAAATAAAAACATTTTGAGATAATTTAGACAAACAAATAACACATAACGAGTAGTCATTAACGGTAACTAGGCATTGTGACCAAAGTGATTTTAATTTAGTGTGAACACTGCCTAACAAAAGTCTTGTAGTCGATCCCAGTTGTAAGAGCAACAAATAATCACTTGACTTCTAGTTGATCATTTGGAAAAGTGGCAGAAGGTAGATTTTTTTCAGATGAATCATCACAAATACTGCAGAAGACCTATTGGAGCCTGCGTGGACCCAAGATTCTCATAGAAATGACTTAGTCAAGTTTGTTGAAGGAAAAATTATGGTTTGGGGTTACATTCATCAGCCTCCACATTGAAGTTCCTGAAAGCAAACAAGGTCAAGGTGCCCAAGGATTGGCCTGCCCTGTCACCAGATGTGAACATTATTGAGTGTGTCTGGGGTAAGATGAATGATGAGGCATTGAAGATGAATGCAAATAACCTTGTTGAACTTTGAGAGTCCTGCAAGAACACTTTCTTTGCCATTTCAGATGACCTTACTGTCCTAATTAAATAATTAACAATCAAGGCATGATCATATTCTATTTTTGTAAAATAAGAGTAATCTAGAGGCCTTTGCCTTTCATTTAAGCCACTTCTGATACTAAATGATCAACTAGAAGTCAAGTTATTATTTATGTTGCTCCTAAAACTTGGGTAGGCAACAAGATTTTAGTCAGGTTGTGTATGTAACTTCTGTGAAGTAATTTTGACTCCTCAAAGAGCAAATTCTCGTTAGGGAGACAATAATGAAAGTAATGAATGATTACAAATAAAATTTGGTGTCAGCATTTGTCAAAGTACAGTAGAGATACAGCCTCGGATGCATTTTGTCATCATGCCATCAGATTCATTGATGTGGTAAATGAAATCAATTTCATCTATCAACACAAAATCCATATCGCTAGCGGGGTGTGAAGAGCAAAGAATTTGGTGAAAATCAGAACAGAGGAAGAGTTTTTCAAAATAGTGTGCAGGAAGTTCAGCGGATTATTGGTATTGATGTTCTCAGGATGATCCAAGGAATTGATTAAGTCTCATGACCAGAGTGTGAATTACAGCTGGTGATTTGACCCCCGTATTAAAGGGCATCAAAACAAGATATGGGTCTGGCCTTTAAATGGTGGAAAATACTTCACACTGATCTGTGGCTTAAATAATAATAATAAAAAATAGTAAGGTATTTTTAAAAGAGTAGGCTAATATAAATTTGACGGTTAATATAATTAATGGTTCACATCATCGGTAAAACACAATTGGGCCCAATAGGGATGTGGGAAAGTGTAAAGTTGGCAGTCTGAAACCAGCAGAACCAGACTACAGAAATACTCTTTTTCGGGTAAAATTGGTGCTTGTGTTTATACTGTAAAGATAAAAGTGAAAGACTTCCAGTCATAAGCTCATATTAGGACAGTAAGTGGGATGTTTCATGATCATCCATTTATAATGATGTACTAAAACCTGTTATGCGAAATTCACAGTTCGTATCAAAAATCAGTTGTCTTTGAAAATCAAATGTCTGTTTAAATAGCGCATACGTTATTACTGGTCATAATCTGCGCATTATTTAAAAAAAAAAACACTGAAAACTTACAACATGTTTGATAAATAATATATTTGGGTTGCTTTTTTCACCGATTTGGCTCGCCCCAGTTTGCATTTCCACTGTAGTTTTGTGGCACATAAATTAGGTGGTATTATCACAATAGTTGCACCACCCTTACTGCTGCACTTTCTAAAAACCTTAATTTCAGATTGACCAGTTCAGCTCTCTCTG